>NC_073697.1:47845000-48155000 GCF_023634085.1 Falco cherrug | reverse complement strand
AGTTTGTTAGCAAACGAGAAAAATGCTAAGAAATCCCCATTAACTGAAAAGCAACCGATTGATGCTCAGGGCAACGTTTGCGCGTGGTACTGAAGTTTACATCTCAGGGCTTGCTCATGGTAAAATTATCATGTGTCCAACTAACAATGAGGAGCTGGGGGGAGGCTGTAGGGGGACCCCAAAAAAGCCAGGTAATTAATTTTAGAAGACAAAGCATTATGAATTAATAGGGAAAATACTTTGTTTAATGTAAGTAGTAAAGTGGTCATGAAGCCTAGGAATCAAGCCTGCCAGGCAACTTGCATTTTACTGCACTGAACTCAGACAACATGAACCTCATCGGTTTTCATAGTTTTAAGATTTCTGTTACACGACAGGAAATACGTAACAACAAAAACTAAACCCAACAAACTTACGCTTAAAAGAGTTTTTCTCACAAATGCGAGGTAATCGTTTCCACTTGGGACGCAGAAGACCAAGGCTCACAGTCTGCTCCCTGTCAGAGAAAGCCGGGAACTGACTCTCAGTCTCCTGCACCCTCAGTGCAGAACTCGCCTAGGCAACCAGTTCCATAACGTTCTGCGTGCAGGTAATGCGAGTTCCAAGTTCTCTGTACACGCATATTGGAATGCTGCAGAATTGGTACCTTTTTTCTTTCTGGAAAGGAAAACTGCTTCCCAGCACAGCCAGAACTAGGGCAGAAAGAGTTGGGAAGACCACCACCACCATCACCACTGGAAGATGCAGAAAGGCATCAGTCTGCTGTGAACAAGGATCGGTAGAAAACATACACACTTCATGAGCCTAATTGGCAGCAACGTAAATCTGAGTAACGTATTTACTCACACAGCAGCTGTTCAGGTTCACCCTAAAACACTCGTTCTAAGACGAATCAAATAAGTAAGATTTCAGGTAGACCTCTGATGTCATGCATTTGCACATGCAAGCAATCCTGGTGGACATGCTCTATAAACTGCGTACAGATAAAGAAATTGGCCAGCCTGAATAGAAACTTTTTTCTCTTCTCCTTAACGTGCAGAACCTTCATAAAAAATGAGTAATAGAGGCAAGTAAGAAGCACAAGAAAGGAACTTCAGGGCAACAGGATCCAACCTGAGAAAGAAATAAAATAAGCTTTATGTTGACTTCCACAGCACTACATGTCTGGTCCTCCCTGCAGCATTTCTCCTCACCCTCTCCCCACCACGGTGCTTCACACATCACACACATACACAACAGGACACGTGAGCTTTGTCAACAACTCCAGAGCAGGGAGACGGCCCAACCCTTCCCTGTGCTTTAAAGTGAAACCTCTGCCACCAGCTCCCCCCACTCCCCCAGCCCCGAGCAGCACGGCATCCCCCCCCCCCCCCCCCCATCACTCACCTCCCAGGCAGCACCTTCCTCCTGCTCCCCATACAACACACACTGGCCAAAAGAACCAAAAGGTTTGGGGATTTAGGACCTCTGTGCCAGCCCTCCCACCCCCCACCAATGGGATGGGATTAGAAAAATGAGTGCTTCCGATTGATCAAATTGATAGTTTTTATTTCCAACTGTTAAAAGAATGGTTTGCCTGCCAGCAGAGTCCAACATAGATGGGACAGACAGACATGAATACAGTTAAATACAGGGAAAATTGAGCTATATACAAGACATACATTTACATAATGAAAAAAATCTTTATATTATCTATCAGTTCTGGCAAAGTGAAACATCACTGGAACTCAAATATACTGTTTGTTGTTTATTTTCCCCTTCAAAAAAACCCATGTAACTCAGTTTAGTGTTTTCCCATGTACTGAGACTTAAAATTCATTTTGAGATGCACAAAATTTGTGGCACTTCACAGGGTACACAAAAGCTAAAAAAGTTTTTGTTCAATATTTTATAGTTTGTGATATCTAAATTTCAATTAGATCTGTTTATTGAGACACTAACTATAAAGTAATATTTACATGGAGGGAGTTGTGCAAAGTCATTTTAGGCTATGGCTAGTACACTCTGAAAGATGCAAAGATGCGTGACACCCACATCCCCATAGGTAATCCCTTCAATCCTCTTCTGATCATCCTTCTCGTACAGTAGCCACCAAGGAAAACTGGCCTTTTATTTCATTTTTTCTTTGTTAAGCTAGTGGAAGAAAGGTGTTCCTGTGGCCCATAACTATTCTTGACAGTTTTAATGGTGGGCTGCTTCTCTTTAGGCAATTCATGCTTTAAGCATCTTTAGAATTGTTTCATCGATTATCTGCTTTTTGGGACACAAATGCCAGCTGTTGTCACCACTGCACTATCCTAAGACAACTGTTTGTAGTTTATATTCAATGGGAGCAGACGGTAACTAAACACGTGTAACTTTTTAGCAGTTACCATAGTAGCACTCTGCAGAAACGGCATATTCCTGGTAACAGTGCTGAACCAAAGCTATTCCAAGCCACGGAGGGGAAGGTATTGCATTCCTGAAGCTAGCCTTTATGGAACAAGACTCTGTATTGCTACATCCAGATACATCCCTAAACATCCTAATAAAAACCCCTTTACTTCCGGGTTGCAATCTTCAATTAAGAACTTGAGACAGCTAATTAGAAGAGCTGCTTCAATTAAAGGCTTCCTACAGATCCCTAGGACAGGTTAGCAAAGACACATCAGATATTTATGTTCACTAAACACATCCAACAATTGTGCTGCACCAGGAGTACAGAATGGTGCCTCTAATCATTTACTTTTGGACTTTTTTATAGATGTGGCTGCTGCAGATGTAGATCATGAAACACTGATTTTAATCATCTCAACTATATTTAATTACTATAATCCTGTTTGTGTCAGCTCATCTGGGATTCCACATCAGCCAGCAGGCTTTTAGCTGTTACAGGTTTAAAGCAGACACGTACAACTCAGTCTTGGAAAAAACAGAAAAGTGACTGGGGAACAGTCCAGAAACCTGTGTATTATTGCCTTGCTTAAACAAAGGAATTGTCTCAGGACATGCATCTAACTTATCTTCTTGTTTAATAAAGCATATATCAGGAAAGCTGGACAACCCTCAGGGCAAAGTGAGATTAAACTTTGCTCTCAAAAAGCGGCCAAGACAAGAGTGCTATCAAACACCTTTTAAAGGCTCTGTGACCTAACTCCATGGCAACACAATTATTTTTTAGTCCTATCCATCAGGCTAAAACCGGTCAGGTGTCAGTAGAACAGAAGAAAGAGCAAAACAAATGCACTGAACTTTTAAGCACTAGGCTGGATACACTTGATACAGTAACAAGATCTGTAGGCAGTTTGGTATTCAGCTGACAAGAGGACAGCACACAGTTTGCTACTTATTCACCACTAGCAAGCCCAGAGAAGACTATGGCTCCTTAGTCATCAGGAGAGAGCGCTACGGAAGAGTAGTAAACCCAAGAGTCATCTCATCATATGAGAAAGGAAATTCAATGTTGTGATACAAACACAGGAAATCTTGACAGTTAAAACATTCGAAGCAGTGTTTTCACATTGTACATGTTGCAATTTGTCAATGTACTTTAGATCTCATGGAGTTCATAAAGACATCTACATGTTCAAGCCTTCTGCTTAAAACACCTGATTGCTGGTGAACAGCAGGTTATTTTATTGCATGACCTTGGCTGTCAATTTAATATAGATTTACGACAAAACAATCCATCACTGCGGAACTTAACTCTACTTGGGCAAAGATGGCAGAGCACAAAGCAATAGTCGTGAGCTTCTTCTGGCATAAAAACTGTAAAGTGTCACAAAACAGCAAATTGCTCATCTACATTTGGAAAGGTAGCTACTCCGTATCTGTATGCAAGGTGGGAATAACTTAAAGAGTAAGAAACAACAAAATAATCAGGCCCCTCTTATTTAAGCGTTAGAAAAGGAGAAGGAAATGGATTAGCTGCTTCCTTTCTGATACAGGCTGCTGGTCTACTTTAGAAACAGTCACAAATTCAACATTCTAACCAGGGATGTAACAAGAAGCAGCTTGGACCATAGAAAAGCTGTCTGTATACGCACAAGTTATTCTCCAAAAACATCAGTTTTATTTGGATGTGTGCACAACCTGCTGCTCTTTAAATCTTCAGAGCACTGAAAACATGACATTTTCCCCAAAAATCCAGTTGAGTCTGTCCTGAGAATAGAGAAGCACTCATATATAAATGGGATGATACTGTCTGTGAGTGAGTTTCTTCCTGCAGGTTGGGCAAGAGCTGGCATTCCTAAGGGAATCACGGAGGCACTGACTGCAGAAGACGTGGCCGCACTTGGTTGACACAATCAGTCGCCCGCTTTGCACAATCTGGAACAAAAGAAACCGCAACAGGGACTTGGAGCAAAGAATTCAACTCGGCTGGTCTGCTGGCACCAGGCACACAGCCCCCAAAGTATCTGGAATCGGTACGCTGCCACTATCGTAATACGGAACCCAGAGCTCTCTCTCTCAGTGCCACCTTGGGAAGTGTTTCTCCCTCTACGTACGCCACTAAGAAATTACTTTTGGAGTTACAACCGAGTTTCACCGTCAAGCCGAGCTCTGCACTTGAAGCCAGCCGCCCGCAGCATCCCACGGAACCCAACAGAGTCGCGCAGCTCACCTTCTGCCCCCTTCTCCCTCCGACAACAAAGAAACGACGACAACACACTGATCCTTACCTCTGAGTAGCCATCCATGCAAATCGGACAGCTAACGGTACCAGACGGCCTTGCGGTAGAGAACAAAACCAGAAAGAACATGCATCCATTAATTTCACCGTGCATCGAGGGTTACCGATACATAAAACGTCATGTAATCACCTGACTGCACAGACGAGCCGTGGGCGCGTCCCGTCTGAAGATCCCTGCGTACTTCCACCTCTCCCAGTCTGTTGCCTTGAATAAGCAGGCAGGGGCTGCCTCACCTCAAGGAAACTCTCTTGGCTTTCACCCGGGGGAAGGTGCAGTGAGCCACCCTGCCCTAGTACTACAACTAACAGCCACCTACAGCACCGTGCAGCACACGCAGGGCACTATGCCTCTTCAGCAGGTCATAAGAATCTTGTAAGAAAAGCATCGAGCTGTCCTTCGGAACCTCCCTAATCTACAAGTGAAGGAGGCGGTCAGAAATTAAATCACCCCCTAACTCTAGTTATCATAACATCCCTGCCCAGCAACATATTCGTGCCAAGAACTCCTTTATATGATGTAGGGCAGGAACACACCAACATAAGAAATATTAAAAAATAAATTTCTAGTTCAGAGAAGGAAAATCAACTTGCATCCTGTTACCAAGCTATGGTTACAGATGTACCTCTCCTGCCTTCGTCCTCCAGGAAAGCTGTATTGCACAAACACTTACTGAAAACATAGCTATTCTGTGTAAAGAGATATCTGGTATGTTGAGTGCTGAATAATATTCTTTATCAGAAAAATGAACAGGCTCCTGCCACTTTTATTCACAAATTCATCTCTATTTTAAATGACAACAGTAAGGTGCTTTCATTTTTCTTTACCATGAACTTTACTATGACATATGTCAAAATATATATATTTTTGCTTTATTATGTCACCACCCATTCTAAGGAAGTTTATAATTTATTAACTAAACAGTAATAGAAAGCATGAGATTGCTTGAATTTAAGACTACGGGATAAAGGCTATGAGCACTACTAATATCTACCTCTAGTTTCACATACATAATATAACTCAATTCTCCCATTTATTTTTATACTCAAATTCTTCATGCAGCAGCCATAATACCAACTCAGTAACTAATTACAATTGATTATAACCTTCATATAAGCAAGAGTAGTCTGCCACTATAGAGTAATGCTGTAGACGGTGCTGTGGCAATCTCCAGCATTAGTATCTTTTTGTCAATATTAAATGCTGCAGCACTGAGATGTTTTAGCCTCATCTTAACAGTGCAGGAAGGCACCCTGTCCTGGTTGCAGCCGGGATAGAGTTAATTTTCTTCTTAGCAGTTAGTACAGTGCTGTGTTTTGGCTATGATGTGAGAACAATGTTGATAAGACACTGATGTTTTCAGTTGTTGCTGGGTAAGGTTTATACTAAGTCAAGGACTTCTCAGTTCCTTGGGCACAGGAAACCGGGAGGGGACACAGCCAGGACAGGTCACCCAAGCTGGCCAAAGAGGCATTCCATACCATATACTGTCATGCTGAGTATAGAAACTAGGGGAAGAAAGAAGGGGGGGGACATCTGGCATTATGGCATTTGTCTTCCCAAGTTAACTGTCACGCATGATGGAGCCCAGCTTCCCTGGGGATGGCCGAACACCTGCCTGCCCATGGGAAGTGGTGAATGAATTCCTTACTTTGCTTTGCTTGCGTGCGCAGCTTTTTGCTTTACCTATTAAATTGTTCTTACCTCAACCCTTGAGTTTTACATTCCTTTCCAATCCTCCTTCTCATCTCTGTGGGTGGGGGAGAGTGAGCAAGCAGCTGTGTGGTGCTTGGTTGCCGGCTGGGGTTAAACCACAACAGTCCTTTTTGGTGCCCAACGCAGGTTCGAGATAACAACATATTTGATTGGAATGCGCTAGTTCGAATTTATAGCTGTTATTTCTGTTTAGCTATGAAGGGGCAGGTTTCTGTGCTTACCATGGGGCTTGCTTGCCTTAACGTATGTTAGTCTAGTACTTGTTAGTGGCTGCTTCTTGCTTTTGCTGCTTGCTGTACTGCTTTATCATCACACTGTGCTGTGCCCAGGAACATTCTGATAACAGCAATGGCTATGCTCCGGGGCTGGCAGATGGCCAGGGCATCGCTGCTGTTTCTGTGCTGCTGTACCAGACAGGCTGAAACTCCAGTGTGAACTTCGGTCAAAAGGACTGTGACCTATGGATGAGTTCACGTGGGAGCAGGACACCCCAAAGACCCTGTAGCCGTGAATAAGTCCATGTCTGAGTAGATATATCTTGGAGTGTCTGTGGCCATGGTTATGTCTGTGCTGCAGCAGGTATGCCTCTGAAGAAACTGTGGCTCAAGGACAAGTCCATGTTGGAGAAGGGACACCTTGAAGCATCTGTGGCTGCAGATAAGTCTGTGCTGCAGTAGGTACATCTTGAAGCATCACTGGCTATGCATGAGGTCATGCTGGAGCATCTCAAAGTGTGTGGCCATGGATAAGCCCACGACAGAGCAGGAACAGCCCTGGAGGCAGCCAGGGATAAGGCCATGCTGGAGCTGATTTACTTCCGAAGGGACTGTGGCTGTGGGTAAGGCCACGTTGGAGCAGGTCTATGGTAATGGCCCATGGATAAGGCCATGTTGGAACAGGGCACCTCTAAGGACTGTGGATGTGTCTATGCTGCAACAGGTATACCCCTGGAGAGCCTGCTGCAGTCTGTGGATAACTCCAAGCCGGAGCAGGGGCAAGGGGAGGAGTTCATTGCAGTGTTAAACCCTACGGAGTGGTCCAAAGGGTCCAGGGTGGAGACTGTAATGGATATACCTTTAAATTGTTGTAACTCATGATCTGAGTTTCATGTTATAGGAATTACTATAGCAGCAACCACCAGAACCACTGGAGGACAAGCCTTACAAAAAGCAGTGCAAGTGCAACAGTGACCTGAGCTGATGCCTGATAACCCCACACAACCTCTCTTTTCCTGAGAGACCACCGTAAGAGATCGTGTTCACGGACTAAATTAACTCAGTGGACATTTTATAGACATTTTGACAGTGGTGGTACATAATACACAGACATCATTCCCCTAGTCTATGTCAAAAGATGGGAAGACTGACGGTGGTTAATGAGGGTGTACTGGAAAGCGTGGCATGACTTAAATAGTATGAAATAAGGGGTGGACACTGTCCTGGTTGCAGCTGGGATAGAGTTAATTTTCTTCTTAGCAGTTAGTACAGTGCTGTGTTTTGGCTATGATGTGAGAACAATGTTGATAAGACACTGATGTTTTCAGTTGTTGCTGGGTAAGGTTTATACTAAGTCAAGGACTTTTCAGTTCCTTGGGCACAGGAAACCGGGAGGGGACACAGCCAGGACAGGTCACCCAAGCTGGCCAAAGAGGCATTCCATACCATATGCTGAGTATATAAACTAGGGGAAGAAAGAAGGGGGGGGACATCTGGCATTATGGCATTTGTCTTCCCAAGTTAACTGTCACGCATGATGGAGCCCAGCTTCCCTGGGGATGGCCGAACACCTGCCTGCCCATGGGAAGTGGTGAATGAATTCCTTACTTTGCTTTGCTTGCGTGCGCAGCTTTTTGCTTTACCTATTAAGTTGTTCTTATGTAAAACTCAAGGGTTGAGATTCCTTTCCAATCCTCCTTCCCATCCCTCTAGGTGGGGGGGAGTGAGCAAGCAGCTGTGTGGTGCTCGGTTGCGAGCCGGGATTAAACCATGACACACACTCTTTAATAGAGGAGGTTGAGATTGAGGAAGAAAACATTAATTTTTATATTAACTAGCAGGATTTGTTCACCTACATACTCAACAGGCAAAACTTAAGAATCTACAAATCCACTGGCAAAATCCACTATATTTCAGAACAGTATAAACCCTTTAAGTGGCATATTTAAGACCTGACACCCAAAATTTCCATACCCAAGTTGTCTGCCTACATTGCCTTCAGGTCACCTAAAAGGCTCAAAGCACACCAGCTTTATTAAAACCTGTATTCTTCTCCCCTCCTCGACTTACAAAATGCTTATACCACAATTCTAATGTACTTTGTCTTCCTTAGTCACACAGACACCTTATTAGTTAAATTCACTGTATTTCTTAACATTCTTAACATAAAACTCCCATCTGAACAGCTGGAGTTTACTGTTTCTCTGCAAAATGGGGTCTTCACTGTGCAAGCCCTTGACCTGAACAGTGACACACTGCCATCTCACATGCAAACACAGAGCCCTATGAGGTACATGCAACAGAATAAAATCTGTCAATAACAATATTACCTCCATAACTGCCTTACAAGTATACCTTGGGAAGAACGGTTACCACTCAGAGAAAAGGCAGTTAACTGGCACAGTGTATAGAAAACCAGTGATTGAGTAATATTTTTTAGTGGAATTTGCCAGGCTGCTGCCTGCCGGTCACACAAAACCAAGCCTCATTGACACCAATGAATATATATCCATATCTAACATCGCTCCTAGAGTTTTGCATAAAACGTAAACGTAATAATTATGAGCTATGCCCTGCAACTAATCCTCCTTCCTTGCAGTACTCCAACACTCATCCTAAGGTTGTATTTAAAGCTCTACATCTGTCTTAAGCTGCCTTTTTATCCTGAAGTGCAAACAGTATTACTCGCTCATTATGCAAAATGTGACATTGTACTCATTGAAAGAGAGAACTGACCAGAGTAAATTAAGACTTCCCAGATAAGCCAGGCTATAGCGATAACTTAGTCCTCTATGTATAAGAAAAGGAAAATTCAATGTATGGTAGATCATAAGGCATACATACTTTGAACTTGCAGTTTCATCTTCCAGTGGTCCCAATTCTCGAGATACTTTATCTGTCACATACACATCATTGTCTCTAGTTTCATCTTCATCATCGCTACTCAGTACACAGCTGTCTGACTGTCGCTGGCTTCTTAGTCTAAGATTTCTCCCTTGTCGCTGATTCTCTGTAATTTAGGTAAGTGAAGATATAATATATGTCTCTCCCCCTCCCCCTGGAACTATCCTTGAAAGGCATGATTATAAGCAGTCTGTGACAGTTCAAATATATGTCTGTGTGACACAAGAGAGACAGAGAGGACTGAAGTTACATTTAGTAGTAGCCTGGCAAGGTAGCACATACACAATAAAAAGACCTGGTAATACACAGAGTTCTTTGTTCACAAAGTTTCAGAAGTGATGGAACGGATACTTAAACCTAAAAATGAAAGTTACGGAACTGTTCTGGTTCCTCACTGATCTATCCACATATGATGCTGAACTGTTCCACTCTTTTTGTCTGTGTTAAACCAAATGTCCCCACTCAAAGGCAGTTTCTATAAAATGAGTCTTTTTAAAAGAGTACTTGGAAATTATAAAAATACTTCGAGCAGTGTCTCCTTTGACATTTTCATCATCTTCCTGTTGAGTTAAGGTAAACTGAAAACTGAGTTATACTGCCCAAAGTAAAAGCAGTTGAAAAAATATTTAATTGCTTGGTCTGTAACGTCCAAAGGTTAAAGAACAGCTGTCTGCTTTTTAACAATTACAAACTGTATGCAATAGTTATCTCTGCAAGTCCAGTGTACATTAAAACATTAATCAATTACATAAATAGCCACAAAATTAAAGTTCCTTCCTGCATAAGTACTCAGCTACAACATTTACTGCAAGTATTTATTACTTGCACTTGCTTCATTCGGAGCACAGAACACATTACATTCTAAATAAGCAGATGTCTGATATCTATTAGTAAGTTATTATAATCAGAACAAGGTCTGAAAGGTCTAAAGGATGAACTTCTTTATACCTATAACTATTGTAAAACACCTAAAGCAAAAAATAAATAAATACCCACAGTCAATACTTCTCATTACAAAATCTCAGGCATGTTAGACTAGATCATGGAAGTGAATACTATGACCACAAGTAACTTCCTTTTCTAGTTCCTTCACCACAACACTGGCTTCAAAACCCTTTCAGCATTTTCTTATTCAAAGCAGATATTCCAGTGCTAATTAAAATTATTATCAACTTTGGGCTTACAGTATCTGGAAAGTAAGAACACACATTTTGAGCAGCTTTGATGCACTGTATTTCAGATAACTTCCTACAAGCTCTGATAGCAACTATCAAACACAGACTGGATCCATTCTCTAAGAGACTGGCCAGATACTTTCTTTCCTTTCCCTTGAAACTGGGTAAACACAGTTTCAACCCAGGCTGCTCACGTTTGTTGGAAAAGCCAAAAAGAAAACCTTAAGCTTAAGACAACTCTATTATCAATTGTAAAGCGTCAACTCACCTTCAACAATCTTGCATCAGCGCACACGGGAAGGGAGAGAAAAGAAAACACAATTAGACTTCGGTGTGCAGCCCTAGCGTTACAGATACACCAGGTAAGCTAAGCAATCACCACAAAACAAGCCCAGAGTGGCAGGATGTCAGTCTCCTTTTCATTAGAGTGTTAACGGCAGGAACACATCAGCTGCTGCTCTAGAAACATGGAAGTGGTCACTTCTGGCTCTGCGCACACCGCTACACAGGGGTAGTAATGGAGGCAGCTGACAATCTCCAGAACGCCCTCCTCCCCGCTCCCCACTTTCAGTACCCTGATTTGATTGAGGCTGGAGGAGATTCTTTCCCTCTTTCTCCGCAAAACAGGCAAATTCAGGTGTTATAGCCATAAACACTAAATATTTTAACAACGGTGCTGAAGAAAAAAAAATACAAAAGCCAAACCCGCTGTCCTGTCTTTGGCAGAACTAGAGCTGGGGCAATGCAGGTTGTGCCGTAAAGCTTGAGGCGTTGCCCTCGCCAAGGCTTGGGAACAGTCCCAGCAGGAAACAACCCCAATGTTATACCTGCCGCTTGTTCCTGCTTTGCACAGCTGCAGGGGCATCCCAAAACTGAGGTTCATGGAGGACACTCTGGACTGGACTGAACACTATGCTAGCTTTAAGAACAGCAGTAAGGAAAAGTGGACTTTTCTGAGGCTTCTTGGAGTAATAAACTGAACCAGTTTGTACTGTGGTCAGCTACAGTTACGCTTGGCACCTCTGCAACAGGAATACCTTAAACTGACATTGCAGCTAAAGACTTCGTATTTGTGCAATAAAGACTTACCTCCTTCACTTCTTTTTCAAATCATTGGCCTACATCTTTGATATACCTATCATAGCTCCAACTTTAAATTGCACCTCCTTATGTGACATTAGCCATGACTGGTGTGCATTTTCCCCAAATCTTACAGCAATAAGTCATTTCAGATTACCCTCTCATTAACTGCAAGTGCATTTCCAGAGCAGCTTCTGTGTTGACCTGGAACACATGGCTTTCAAGCACTGAGAAGTTAGCTCTGAACTTAAAATTTACCCTTAAAGCCAGATTGTATCAGGGAGCACATCAGAAAAGTCTCTTGAATACAATATTTAGGTAAGTGTGCCATTTGCTACTTACCACAACAGAATCATTGCGAGTTAGATCAACAACTACAGGATCAGAAGATTCACATGTGAGATCTACTACTTCTTCACCAGCTTAAAAACAGAACATTAGAATCGAGATCAGATTGCAGAGGAATAAAACTGCCTCCCACTATCAAACTGGCTGAGGTGTGATTCAGCATGGCTCTATCCCTCTTCTCTACTGAAACGTATCCAGCATTTCACTCAACCCCTCAAGAATCCACCTAAAACATCACCACCCCAGTCTTCTGCAACGTGCAATGCAAGAGGAACAGTAGCTGAACCCCTCAGACAGTTCAGGTGTATGACAACAGCTTGCAGGAGCTACACAGCACCAGATAATTCATCTAACATAGGAGAATATTTATCACACAGAACAAAACATATAGAACGTAATACTTTTACAGTACCATGCTGTGAATGTTCCCATCTCATGTCGCCTCCAAACTCTCATAGTCAAATGCACAGCAAGAACAGAGCGCCGTGTAATCACCCAGAGACCAATGGTTACTTTAACCCCTCCTATAGCTTCAGAAGGCAATTTAAATATCTATCTAGAAGGTCAAGGAGGCTTTTTACATTCTGATATTTTTTGTAAAACCATACTAACCAAGTAATGCCACTCCCTTGAGGGACGGGGCATGACTGATGACAAACTTTTAATTATCTTCTTAAAACTTGGGAGTTCCCAAACACTGCAGAAGTTACTACTATCTGCAGCAGCAGCTGCAGGAACTCCCAGCTAGTCAGCCCAGACATTCAGATGTCTGAGCAGCACCTGAGGACCGCTCATACACAATTCATTTATCAACAGCACTGAATGCATCGCATCTTACTAATAAACCAAAACAGTAGTCTAGCAAGCTTGCTGTCCATAGATGCCATACGAGATGCTCTCTAAAACCAGACGTGTCCTTTCCTCCCCAGCAAAAGGCCCAGAAACTGCAAAGACACAGGTGAACTGGGACCCCAACCTTCCAGAAGCAGTTTATGCTCTTACCAAGTTAAAACAAAAGCTTACCACTTTCTTCAAGTTCTATTGGCTCTGCTTCTGAAGCCATTTCTGCAGTAGAAGCTGCCAGCCTGCTCTGTTTCCGAGCTTGCCTAGAATTAACTGCTCCTCCACGGCGCTTGCGTTGAGTCTAAGAGAGAAAAAAACCTTCGCTTCTTCTTTGGGAGTAATGTTAATGTGGCCCTCATCTTTGCACCACCAATGAAAGCACACAAGGATACACAACACACTCCCCGGAAAGGCCGGAACATGCCTTGAACGGTGCTCTGGGTCACTCCTACCCAAAGCATCACATCCAGGGAAAGACATCACCCCAGACCTCTTACCGGTCAAGAAGTCAAAAGTCTTGAGTATCGCAGAACACCAAGTTACACGATTTTTTATTACACTAGTGTTCCAGTGTAATTATTACAAACTCTTAAAAACATTTACAGAGGTACCACTAACAATGCCTTTTAAGAATCAGGTCTGCATTGCGCAGTAAAATACTTACTGTGCTCATAGCGCTTCTTGGCCTAAAACCACAGAAAGAGAGGTACAAATGCCACAAGAGTAACTGCAAGGAAGCACCAAGTAGCAAATCCTTACATTCCTTCAGGTAGCACACCGTTAAAAGAGTCCAGATTTCACAGGCTCTGAGAACAGTGTTCTTCCAAACCTGTAAGAAAAGGAGAGAGAAGATTACCTGCCTGTAATGCCCGTTCTCTTAAGTACACCCCCTCTCCCAGATTCCCAGTTCTGAACCACCAGTTTCTGTCCAAAAACAGAGGGCAAGTCCCAGGGTTTGGCACCCGAGCCTTAGGTATTCTCATCCATTTCCTAAACTAAACACCAAGATAAACCAGTTTGTTAGCAAACGAGAAAAATGCTAAGAAATCCCCATTAACTGAAAAGCAACCAATTGATGCTCAGGGCAACGTTTGTGTGTGGGCAGGAATCACTGGAAATTGTGTCCTAAGCAGCAATCTTCAAAGAAGAAAGAATTCCAAATATGCAGTTCTCTTCTCCAACCAATCTCCAGATTCCAACAGGTGGGAGGTGAACAACTTCTTGAGGGGATTCTAAAGCATGTGGAGCAGAGAAATTTCACTTGAGCCTTACTCATGGATCGGCAAGAGAATAGAAGTTTACAGTAGTTACTCTATGGTAACTGTAGGTGTGCATGCCCCAATGCATACGACAGCGAACGGCTAAGTGAAAAGAACTGGAAAGCATTAAGGTGTTTATGAGTAGCTGGTACAGTACTGAAGTTCACATCTTAAAGCTTGCTCATGCTGCAATTATCATGTGTCCAACACACAATGAATAGCTGGGGTGGGGGTGGGGCAGGGACCAACAGTGGAAACCCCAGGGGAAAAAAAAAATTACATTTTATTACGTAAAATTACATACAAGAAATCAGTAAAGAACACAAAGGCCATAAATGTAACTGTGTTCTTCTCTGATAACAATTAAGAGCTGCAGAACTCTCTTCCCAATACTGACCTTGATCTATGCTGCAAAGACCAGCACACACTCAATTAACCTATTCTCAGATTAAGAAACAGCGAGACCACACAGTGGGATGAAATGGCACTGGTAGTCAAGCATAACCTTGAGTTCAAGGAAGCCTGAGCAATTTTTTTTCCCTTTTATATTTTCTCTCTGTATTTCTTAAATCACTTTAAAAGACCCACTAACACTGAATCGTGACTACCAAAACAAAAAACATCAAAAAAATCCTTACAATAAAAGTTTGATACTTTTACTAAGCCCAAAGATTTATTTATGCAGTTTTAAGCAACACAATATGCCAGTCATCAATTTTAGACAGAAGCTTTTAGAGTAACCTGATACGCTGATGGATCTACGTTGCTGGAAGACAGCAAAAAATCAAGTCCAACGTGTTCACCTAACAGCACAGTTTCATATGTAAAACATACAGAAGGTTTCACAAGACTGGGTGTTTTTAACACCGAATACAACTCACTGCAATAGTGTGTTGACAAAGTATCTTTAGAAAACGTTAAAAATATAGGGGGAGCAAGCACCTGGGATGACTCCAAACATGAAATAAATGTTGCACAGATTCTCTTTGGCCACAAGTGTCTTAAGTGTCGAAGAGCAGCTATAGCTGAAGAAAACAAACCAACCCAACCAACCAACAAAAGAACCAACCACAAACTTAAACTTGAAAATCACAGTGTAATTACCAAAGTAATACACAATTGAAGATGTCACACTAAAATGACCTTACCCACGTTAAATATTCGTACACTTTTTTACCAAGATTACAAGGAACAATTACTGATAGGATCACTTCAACATATCTTGGAGAATGTAGTATCAGACCTCAAAGGCAACACAAGACAGAGTCACTTCTTAAACTAAGTGATAGAAGTCATCATTGCTATTTAGATGGTTTAATTTTCAGAATCTTACAACATCAACAGTAGCCTTCCTTTATACTTAACACAGTACATAAGACAGAAATGTTCTAGCTGCTAGTGACTCTAACCTCTTCAGAGGCTTCTTCTGAAGAAGAAAGTTGAGAATGGATACCCATAGAGAAGCTCATCTATAAAAATCAGCTTAAAATATATCATTATAGGCAGGTTCATCAGTATTAACATGACCCAACTCCAGAGAGATGTTTATTAAGAGAATCAAGACTGCCAGAATTTAAGACTATGAATGGAACCTTATAATCCAGCAATATTTTTGTCTTGTAAGAAGAAAACTTCTTCTGTGTGGCTATAGATTTCCACATTATTGACTTACTCTGGAAGCTTCGTTGAAAGTTAGTTGCCCAAACTGTAAAAATGGGTAGCAGAAATAAATCAAAGCTTACTTTCTTGAATACACCACTGATCAAGTTTGTAGTGCACAGAGGTAAACAGAAGAGTTCCCACTTTTCTGTGTTTAGAGACATACACATCAGTAAGAATTCCTTTAAGATTTTCAAAGGCTCAGGACTACTCAATTTAATAGTATTATTTATTATACAGGACAGGATAGCCCAAATTAAACGGTAAGGTCTACATGCTCCTCCTCCAGCAGTCACTGTGAAACCCAGCACCAAGATCCCAAGACTGGATAATACAAATAGAGTTATGCATCAACCTCACACCCCGCTGCCCCAACCCATAAGCACCACATAGCGCAGCTGAAGCTGTTTGCGAGCTCATCTATTAAACTTGCAGCAACACGCATTCAAGACATCAATTCAGAATTCTAGAACTAAGATCCTTTAAAAAAGCAAAAAAAAATGACTTTTTTAAAATGTGAAAACTTAGCAGATTAATTTAACAAGCAGACTGCTTTTATTACAGACTTTTTATTGCATCCCTGCAGGATGATACAGTACCAGAAAGTCACTCCCCCTTTCTCTCATACACAGAGCTCTGCACAAGCTGTTATTTTTCCTGTTATATCTCTCTCCCAAGGGCTTAAACACTGCTGTCCTCTTAACAACGAAGTTCAAGGTTTCTATTAGCTAACTCTAGCATTTTAAGGACTATACCCCACCAATCTTTCTCTGTACTGATAGATACTTGACAAAAATAAAGCCATTTTGGTTAAGAATATTTACACTAGGAGTAAAGGAATACTGATGCCCATATTAATCATTTAAGTCTGCTGTTAATTTTTTTCCACTATAAAAGAAATAAACAACTGAGTTCAAGTTGACCTAGTGTAACATGTTTGAATTAAAATTTTTAAAAAATTAAAAAAAAAAAGAAAGATTCTCTAGACAACAAACTGTTTTCAGAGTGGTGTAAGAAGTTACCAAAGTCTTGGTCTCCCACATGCTTAGCATGAATTGAGGCAAATTAACTTAAAAATGTCTACTTCTTGTTTACCAAGTCTCGCTAACACACAAAGCTTTACTTCGTAATCATCCTGAACTTTACACATACACTAAAGCAACCACTTGAAGAAAGCGATAATGCCAATCTAAATGTTTGATGTGTGCACAGCACAGATGACAAAAACATTACACATTTTTATCTGTCAAAACATAACATACTATGCTTTTAAGATTTTCCTTCTCACTTCTACTCTTAAGACCTCTCTTTGCATTCTTAACAGGAACCACTCTATCAAATATGCACCATGTATAATAAATCTGGTCAAACAATGCACATACCAATCACAAACTGCTAGTCTTGAATTTATTACAGGGAACAGTTGTCTGCTATTTTACTCTTCCAAAACTTTCTTATCACATGTATTTCCAGTACCTTTAAAGACATTCTTGTTTTTTCAGAGGCACTACACCAATTTCAGTGAAAACAGAAAATGAGTCTATTATGTTTTATCCAAATTAGGTCAAGCAGTCCCACACTACAGAAGCCTGGTGAAAGGCACTATAAAGAGTAAAGATGAGTGATAAACGCCTACAAAGCAGATATACCAGCCTGCCTGCTCCAAGCACTCAGTTATAGACAAGTAAGAAGATGTACAAACTAACAAAAAACCCACGAAACTAAAAACCCAAATCAAAACAAAGAAGCTAATAAAATGGACCAAAACTTTTTGTTAGTCTGATGTCCCATTTCAGAAACAAGAAAAAAAAAAATGACGACAGGCCAAAAGAAAAGTTCTTCATTGCTCTTACAAGCACAAGTTTCTGACAGAGGCTACAGCTTTTGTTCAGTAGTCCCAAAATCAGATACAGAAAGAAAAAGAGGGTGACTTTTCACGTCAGGGAGACGCTGAGGCAGGAAAGAAGCGTCTCCTCCACTCCTGCTATCATACAAAATGGGAGGACAGACTAACAACTCCACGCAGCTGTACCGCATGCACCGGGCCACCCCCGCTCCTCCTGAGGAAAGAGGGAAGGCTATCGTCTCGTCTCCAGCACCTACCTCCCTCGGCCACTTCAGGACACGCTCTGAAGGGCCCTCACAGCAGACGCCGTTCAAGGCCCCAGCGAGGAGGCAGGAGGCCGAGCAGCCAGCCCGCACCGCCCAGCCAGGCCCGCCTTCGGGGAAGCACAGGCACAACCCGGCCGCGGGCCCGCCCGTGCCCCGGAGCTGGGGGCTGCCGCCCGGCCACGGGAGCACCGCCGCGACCGGCGTGGGGGCAGGAACGACCGAGGCCGACCCGGGGGCCAAGCAGCCGCTCTCGCAGGCCCCGCAGCCCTCCAACGCGGCGGAGATAAAAAAACAAAATTCAGAACCGGCGATGGAGGGGAGCGGGGCACGGCGTCCCAGGCGGAGCCAGGGCAGGCCACAAACATCCCCCGAGGGCCGCCGCAGCGCCAGGCAGGGCCGTGGCCCCGCTCCGCACCCGGAGGAAGGGGCCCGGGTCACCGCCCCCGCCCCAGTGAAGGAGGCAGCGCAGCACAGCGCCGGCCCGGTACAGCTGCACAGAGCCCAGCTCCGCTCACCGGTGGAAGAAGCCTCGTCTTCCCCCGCTCCCCTCTGCGCCGGCCCGCCCCTCCCCCACCGCGGCCAGGCGCGGCAGCCTCCCCCTCCCCCTTCCCCTCTACCTCCCCCTTCCCCTCCGCCTCTCCCTCTCCCCCTCACCTGTCGCCCACCGCCCTAGACACCTCAGAAAAACAGGGCAGGCCCGGGGGCCCCAGTGCCGCTCCCACCCGCACGACACGACCCCTCGGCCTCACTCCCAACAGCCGGCCCGGCGGCTGCGTAGCACAACGCCCGCCTTCGCTCTCCCGCCATTGGGCAGACCGCGGCGCTGCGACTCGCCGAGTGGTCGCGGGGCACGTCAATTAGAAAGACGTCAGGCGAGCGGCCCCACCTCCGCCCGGGGCTCCGGGGTGTGCTGGGAGTTGTAGTTGCGCGCGCGGCGGGGGGCGGAGCGGGCGCGCGCCGCAGCCCAGCCCCGGCGCACCGCCCCCTCACGGCGGGGCAGCCTGACCTGAGGGAGCTTCTTGTACGTCCTAGGGTTATTTTAGCCCTGACGGACTCTGAAAGAGTTGGCTAAGGCACTACCGTCCTTTTGCTGTGTTCCCCAGTGTTGTGGCGGGGCAGGGTGGTGTTTGTGTGTATGAGCCCCCCTGCCAATCTTCTGGAAAGGTTTGCAATGCAGTGAGCAACACTCATCAGAGCCATGAACTCAGAAAGTGTTACCTGTTGCCTGTGGCATAATTAGTCCAGAAGCTCTATGTAAGTTGTTATAAACATTTGCAGAGGTGTTTCGATGCCCTCGCCTCACCGTTTGAGAAGGTTTTTCCTAGCTGCTCTGCCTTAGTGCAGGGGTCATCTGGCCTTCACTAAACCTTACTGCCCTGTGCGCAGCCACTTGGTTGTTTGTAGATAAACTCATAGCTTTTCCTGGAGACTTTTTTTGCCTTCTTCTCCCCTAGGTGAACAGTGCTTAAAATTTTTACTAGATATTTTTGTTGCTTACCATTCCCACTGCCTTTGTGTCTTTATTTTCATTTAAATAATAAAATATCTGTGCTTTCTAGGGCAGGTGAGGTTACCTGGCCAGGCAGTCATTGAGTGTGGGCTTTGCCTCATTACAGGGGCTGATTTGGAAGAGGGAGCCAACTGCCACCCAGCAGCACCTGTGTTACATGAGGGGTGAGCACCCTGTGTCCAATGCTCATCAGAGGGCTGAAACACCTCGGTCTTTCTCAGGTAATCTGCACGCCCTTACACCTTGTCACACTGCAATTGCATGTGAAGCCTTTTGTGGTCTGGCCATTTACACTGAAATACAAGACCTCAGGCATGTGCAGCTTTGGCACTAAGATCAGACTGGTGAAACCTCCGATTCTGTAAATCTGTTTTGTTAGATATTTTAAGAGTCAGTCTTGTCTTCTTGGCTGTAAATAGTGTAATGAATTCATGTAAAGGAATGAAACATGAATTATTTATCCACCTGTGTTTCTGTGTAGTGCAATGAGTGAAGAAGCATTGCTGACTCAATTATCTGTGCATATGGATTAACTAGGTTGTGGATGGTCTGTGCCACAGACATCAGCTGAGACAGCAGTGTGACTACAGCTGTGTTGTTTCACAGCTTACCTGACTCCAATGGCATTACAGCTGCTTTTGTAGTGTAGAATCATAGAATTATCTAGGTTGGAAAAGACCTTTAAGATCATCAAGTCCAATCGCTAACCCAGCACTTCCAAGTCCATCACTAAACCATCTTCCTAAGCAGCACACCTACATGTCTTTTACATAGCCCCAGGGATGGTGATTCTACCCCTTGCCTGGGCAGCCTGTTCCAATGCTTGACAACCCTTCTGGTGAAGAAATTTTTCCCAAGATCCAACCTAAACCTCCCCTAGAACAGCTTAAGGCTGTTGTAGAATAAGTGCTTATTCTAGCACTTGTTACTTGGGAGAAGAGGCCCACACCCACATGTCTACAACCTCAGGTAGTTGTAGAGAGTGATAAGGTGGCATGTCCCACCCCTTACCCCTGCCCCCGAGCCTCCTCTTCTCTAGAATAAATGACACCAGTTCCCTCAGCTACTCCTCCTAAGACTTGTGCTGTAGACCCTTCACCAGCTTTGTTGCCCTTCTTTGGACACGCAAGCAGCAAGAAAGTTACAAGACTGCTCATGCCACAATTGCATCAACCTGTTTTTCTCTCAACTTCACATGCCGCAGTCAATATGTGGTCACTGCATTAAGAGCTGCTGGTTTTTCAGCTGTGCAAACCCTCTCTGAAGTGACCTTGGATTTCTTTTTAGTACCACTAATTTTGCCAAGCTCTCTTACCCTCATATAATATAATGCTAACAAGTCCTACCAGACTTTTGGTGGCTTTGCATGGGATCACCGCAGGTTTCTGTGTACTGCATTGCTGGAATGGTAATAATAGAGAAGGTGCTGTGGTGGCCAGAGGCAGAGTGGTTCTGGATAGCATCTGCTGCCTCCAGCATCAATTATCCACATTTGGCAGGAAGGATGTAGTATTTTTAATGTTATTCTGTTGCAAGATCTCCCATCACTGGAAAATTGAAAGGCTATATTGATACAAAAAAATCAATGTAGGAATATATTGATGTATTTCCCAAAAGACTCACGTTCTTTTTTATTCCTCAAAACATTGATTCTGAAGATGACTTCATGCATCAGATCCTAAAGTAGTAATATGGCTATTTGTGACTTCTGAAGGTAAAAATTCAACAGCTAGATTATTCACTCTTCTATTCCTCAGTCCTTTCATTTGAGAGCAGGGAAAATACGCAGAAGGAAATAGTTATGAGTCAGCTTGATTGCAATTCAGTAAGAAATTTGAAAACTGGGTCCAACATCACAGGGGAAAAAGCATGCAGTATGATAGGATTTCAAAATTTCCATACTACCTACCTAAATACACCTGCCTATCTATTTGCTTAAGGATGATTTTATTTTTTAAAAAATTCTCAAAACGCAAAACACATCAAAAAGTTTAAGAGGAACTATTCAACTGTGCAATATTCCAGACTATGACTGTCAGCCCAGTTAATTGCTAGCTTCTGGAAAACCAAGGTGTTACAGTCACCGCTTGGCTTTGTTCTGCAATACAATGCTACAGAATGCTGAACCCCAAAGGAAGGTAAACTCCCTGCCACCACAGGTTTTTCTGGTTTGTTGTTATAAGTTATTACAATCCCCCACTAGACAGTGTTTAGTTCCTTCTCCTCCGTAGTTCTCCTATGATTCCTTCTTTCCACTCTCCTATGTTCCTTAACTCTTGCTACAGAACATGAGCCCTACATTGCTTTTGTGAAATACTGCAGCATTTACTTTGAATGAAAAATACAGCACATTTTATCAGCTTGTGGATTGTGGAAGTGATCTTCACAGCTAGATGGCAACAAAAGAATTCCATTTGACTTCCTTCAGTAAAAAGTGAGAAATGTAATGTTGTGAGAGCATTAAAAGCAGCTGCCTGACTCTAATGTCAGGAACAGTCTCCTTCAATTTAAATATTTGCAATAGCCATAATTAAACACTTAGTAACTGGCATAGAGTTAAAATAGAAATATGTTACATCATCTTACTGCTGTGCAGATTTTAATTCAGATTTATATCCTCCATGGCTTTGTGCCTAGAATAAGTCTTGTGATTTAAAGACTGTTTTACACAGTATAGAAATTGTCAGAGGGCAAAGTATCTTCTAGGTGAATAACAGAATTTTGACTTTTTCTGGAGGCAGCTCCCTAAAGAGATCAAACAATGTTTTGTTCGAGGCACACTGCATCACCACTGTTCATTGCTGTGTCATTTAATGGCTGGTGGTTCAACAGTGCTTAAAACATAGAGCTTTGGTAAAAAAGAAATATTTTGACAATTTTTCCTTTCTCTCATAATTGTGTATCCTGGGCTTGGCTTTGTCACAAGGTTTATGCCAAGGCCATTTTGGTAATAGGGAGATCAAGCAGTAGTGGTGGAATTGCGTTATTTCTGAAATTGAGTGGTTAAATTTGGTTGATTGGTTAAATTTTTCTTTCTCCTACTTTGACAGTCTGATCAGCCCTTGAGAATAGGAATGCCTTTTCCATCTTCCAACCTAAACAATTCTGTGATTCTGTTATGTTCTCCTTCAGCTTTTTAAAGACTGAAAAAAATCTGTATCTGGAAACAGAGGGGTGGTCTGTCTGGGCAACTGAATCCAGACTTTGGTCCTGGAGGCTATCACATCGCATCTAAACCTTCTAAACAGTTCTTCCCTCATCCTCTAAAAGCGGTGTTGAAACTGGTGGTCCTGTTAAACACAGTTACTGTCATATAAGAAGACGTATTAGGAACTTGGGCTGACCACGCCTTCTGAAAAAGATGCATATGTAAGCAAATGTTGCTTGTGTTTTGCCCTCATTTTTATTCTTTTGCAAGATGAGCATAGCAAACCACAGCATAGTATACAACGATAACAGAAATACAGATCTCAACATTCTTACCCAGATGTATGCCATTCTGCTGTAGAAGCTCTGATGTTAAGGTTTTAGTTTCTTAAGACTTTTGATTCTAACAGAAAAAAATGTATCATTATAGTGTAAAAATAAAATTCTATTACAAAATTTAACACATTTTTATTCTGTTGTTCCTGTATGACCTAATTTTTTCTAATCACATCGTAAAGGTGAAATAAAGATTAAAATTCAACCTTGTAGTAAGTAGGCACACCTGGGAGATTTCCAGCAGGCCTGAATTTGTTCCAAATGTATTTTATTTTACTTCGGAGCGCAATATACAGACTGTGGCTCCACTTCTTGCTGCCTTATAGGCAGCCATTTTCTGGCTGTTTCTCTGGCCCTGAAGCCACGTTGAAGGTTCTTGAACTGTCTTTCCCGACTCTTTTCCAGTTCGTTCCAATGGTTCAATTGCAAAGAATCCTGCAGGAAAGACACACAGGTGATCAGACTGCAGGTAATACACTGGTTCTCTTTAAAGGATACCCTGAACTTCTGTTTGATAATCTGGCTGGCTGTCAACACAGTTTATTTGCTAATGTGATTGGGAAACTTGTCATCATCAAACCTAACATGACGAATAGAAAAGAACTCGAGTGGGTTCTCCAGTTTTAGATGAATTAAACACAGCTGTAACACTCCACAAAATGTTAAGTAAAGGTAAAACTACATCTGGATGGTTTGCAACCTTACGTTCTTTCTTTGCCAACAGCTTATTCTTGAAGCCACAAATTAATAGTTGCACAAATCCTATCAGACTCTAGCGGTTTGCTTATTCAAAAGCTGGGTTCACAAGGAAGCATTCTGAAAAAATCTCAGAAAAACTGCTACTTTTTCAGCTGATTTTTTGCTTAAAATGGTAGAAAAATAGTATTTTTCATTAATGGTAGCTTTTCTTATGGTTAGTTTCCCAAACTGCAATATAAATTCTGTTTTATTAAGAAGATGACAGTGATTTATCAATAAATGTTACCTTGACTTGTATCAGCACAAACCCATTGGGCCCAAAGGGCCATCACAAATGTAACTGAAGCCACAATCTGGAACTTTAATACAAGGGATTAGTGTCACTTTTTTTCTACTTCTTGAGGAACCTAAAAGGTAGCAGTACAAACTGAATGCCAGATAACTATTGCATTATAACTAAGGAAGGAATTTTCTCCTGTAGTCACATTTAACAACATTTTCAGCAATATGCAGTTCAACTGCAATAAAGATGCTGCTGACCATATCTGACCAGAATTGAGCCACTTCCCTGTAGTAACATTCGGTAGGGTCATGCAGAGCTGAACAGCATGGATGGAAGATACACCAAAACAGCTAAATAATTTAGTAACCTTTAATTTTTTCTATTGTTTTTTCTTTTTTTTTTTTTTTTTTACAGATGTCTTAGCATTTCTGAGGAACATAAACAAAAACACTGACATCTTAAGAGACTTACTGTGTAAAGCTAAGCTGAAGAACAAGACAAAATCTAACATCAAAATAACTTTCACACCCTGGCTTTTCTGCTCATTCATATGACACCAGAGCACTCATACAGACCCACATCAGGTAGTCAAAAGTTCCAGTTCTGAATATATAATTTATCTTTGTATATTTTAAAAATGTCTCACGTGTAGTTATATGGCTGCTTTCCTTTGAAGTCTGCATTAATTGCTTCTACTTTACTCTGGACTCCATTCAGCAAAGTGTTTAAGCATGCATTCAAAACCTCAGTTCCAAAAGCCATCCCAGTTTAGGAAATCCTTTCTTCAAATAGGTCTTCATTGTTTTCTATGCTAAAAAGGATAGAGCCTAGTTGTCTGTATAAGCACCTACATGTTTTGCTTGCCTGAAATGGTGATTCTGAAGGCAGCAAACATTGATACTCTGAAAAATTGCACTCTCTTGTCTGTATAAGCACCTACATGTTTTGCTTGCCTGAAATGGGGATTCTGAAGGCAGCAAACATTGATACTCTGAAAAATTGCACTATCTTGGTTTTTAAACTATACATACTTAAAAAATACAGTTTTCTTCATTGAATTCAGCTTCATATAACTTTCTCACGAAATAGGTGAAGAGTTATTATTATTTTAATGGATTGGGAGATTTGGTTCTAATTCTACATTGGGCTAGTACAGCTTTTAAAAAGTGATCCATCATGACTGTTCAGTGTTCCATAGGCTGTGGCACATGTACTGCTGCTGGTATGTGAACCACTTCTAAATGTTAGGCATGTATGAGGCAATGGCAGAGGTGGCATCAGGAGCAGCAGTTCCTCACCGCTTGTCTTTAGACACTTGCCAAGGAAACACAATCCGTGTGAAGCAGCACAAAGCCTGTAGGCCTACTGGTGTTGCCATCCCATGTTGTGGGACCAGGCTGAGGGAAAGGCAAGGTAAAAACCTTGGCAATGATAAACTGTAACCTGTCTTGGGTGAGAGAGGGGCTGAGCATCCCAGTTTGGTGCAATGGGATGTGTGTGATAGGAAGCTGAGAAAGACAAGAGTTAGAGACAGGGGGAAAGGTGCTGTTTTGATGGGATGAGTGTATGGTAATAAAAGTGGGAAGCTAGGTGTCGTATGGATGAGTCCTACTCTGTGGTAGCAGAATGTGTGACAAGAGGTGAGGTCAAGGCTGTGGTTTGGAGAAACTGCCTATGTAAGGAAGCAAGGCGTTGCTATTGCCAGTCATGTATGGCACCATCTACCTCTGCCCCCCTTGCCAGCACTGACAGTTGAGCAAAGGTCTGTGAACAGCAGGTCTATTGCAGAGCTTTTCTCCTTATGTAACCCCTGGACCTTCCTTGATGAGATGCTGGTTTTCTGGGTCGTAATCTTTAATAGTCCTGCTTGCTTTTTACGCTCCATTGTTTTTTCTGCAATCCTTTTCTCCAGGTTTAAAATGCGTTCATCTTTCATAGGCCTTTCACCAGACTGGGACTTTCTTTTCTTTTCTTCCTGCCTGTAAAATTGAAAAGAAGCAATGAAAAGGTAAAATAACATCAACCCACAGAATAAATCCATCTGAGCATATATTACCGTGATAATAATGAATTTGCTCTTGCTTCTGGGAACCAGTTAGACTCAAAAGAGGTTTAAATCATAAAGCTTGAATGTCATATTCACAACTTGCTTCTCATTGTTTACAGAACAGCATTACTAAACAGTATAGAATAATATCTTCCCACAGGATGCCATGATGACAATATCTGAAGTATTTCAAGCCTGACATGACTTTCTTTAGAAAAAGCATGTGCAAAATCTGTGGTAATACTGCAGCTTTTTGTTTATGAGAACTATGGAGTTTTCCTTATCAGATCATCAGAATTCATCTCAATTGCTGTATTCCTTGGCAAATGGAGATATTCTTTTCTCTGTAAGCTCAATGCCTAGATTCAGAATCTATGGGATGGTGATGTATTAATTAAGGTTAGTTGGCCTAGGTGAGCATAAACTGATAGCACCACGTGCAGCATAAAAGTAAGGCGTAAGAGAGAAGTTATTGGATAGTCTGACTTCCTCCCTGCCACCCCCCTTCTTTTGTAGCTATTTTTTTTTCCACTGGAGTTTACATGTCATCTGTTTTTGCTTACTTTCACCCAACTGGCAAAATTTACTCACAGTCTCTTCATGTAGGTCATACCATATTCTAATTAATATTAGCACATACCAGTGCTTCACTTAATGTCCAACTTTCTCTTCTATTCAATATTGCCCTTGAATTTGGCTTGATCATGGCAGTATGATCAAGCTGTAGTATTAATATTATGTCATAAGCAGCTGTGATTCTCTGGCAAATTCAGAGCTAAAGGAAGTGTCAGATCTACCAAAGAATATATATAATTATATGATGTATAACCAGGTTAGATCTGATGCCTTCTTTCATCTGGCAAGGATAATTTTATAAAAGGTCCTTACGTATTGCAGTGGTGTGCCACATTACAATTGCTTTTACCGGAAACCAGATTAAGACTCCAAAGGACCAAGAGCAGAGTGCACTGGGGTGTTCAGTGGATACTCTAAGTGTTGTGCTGTCAGTGGCAGGACTACTTTCACAGACAGGTTGCCCCTTGGAAACGTTTTACATGAGAACTCTTCCCTTATCTCTTGAGTCTTATACCACAGTGTTTTCAGTGTAAGTCACATTCTTCTCAAGGATCTGGAGGAGAGGGAAGAGGAAGTTCTTCCTGATGCTAAACCCACCAATTTGCTTTAAGTGTCTCAAGATTCCAGGGGTGCAAATACCTCTTTCATCTTGGGAGAGGTGGCTTTTGTCTGCCTTGCTAGCTTCACCTTTGCTGAGAGGAAACACTCTGTAACACCAGCTATTCTTCAGAGTAGCCATTCCCAAAATCCGAAGGAACTGGATGAAGGGGAGATTTGACCTGTGTTACGATCTGAAATGTGACTGTGAATGCTAAAGTAGGGGCACAGTTTAGCCTGGCTTCTCATTTCCAGTTGCTTTCCTGAGACACTTCCTGAATCTCACTGCTGTTTATGTCATGCTGTCTGGTTAGGATAACACTTCCTTATCCTTCTTAATACTGTGATATACTCTGCTACACTGAGATTAATTTTTAACACTATTCTGTAAATATAAAAATTATGTACTATCACTTAATCTAATTGAGAACATGGATTATTTCTATTTGCATTGTAACAAGACATTGCATTCAGGGGATATAGGAGAATATAATAAGGTTTTATGTAAATACTTGATGATTAAACATTGTCAGTGGGAATAAGCAACAAAACCTTTCCTTACATGCAAATCCAGATTCTTGTAAATACAATTACAGGAAATACAGCATGAGGTTTAACATCAGGAAGCAGCAGCAGCTGCTTCTGAATTAACATTGTAAACAGTTGCTTATCCTCAGATTAATATTCAGTCCTCTTCTAGATGAAGTCATGTGCCAGTCATCTACATGATTCCAAAAAGCTGCCAATCCCATAGATTTTAAGATGCCACACCACATCATAAGAGAAACTTAAAAAGGGGAAGGAATGAAAAAAGAGATTTTAAAATTCAGTTTTTCTGTGATGGTCAGTTGAGAACTTTCAGGACTCAAGATAGGAAAAGCTCATATGATCTCTTTCACCCCATATCAAGTAATTCCTGAGGAAGTAAGGTATCAGCCAGTCAGACTGGGGTAGTACATAGTCAGAAAAATCCTCTCCAGATTCAATAGGAAATTATGTGATGATTGATGAAAAAATATGAAGAAATCATTTTAATTTTACGTTTAAGTTTATTTACCAGCTACTGGTATTCAATGAGTACTTTGAATGAGAACCAATCTTTAAGAATCATACCAGTTCCTAAAACATAATGTCAAATTTTTGGTCCAAAGGAGAATTTGTTAATTTTCTCAGACAAGAATCATCCATCCCTTTGTGATCTGCCATAATTAAAAACATATTTCCCTATGTATTGGGTTTGCATGGCCAGGTTTTGGTAGTGCGGAGCTACTGGGATGGCTTCTGTGAGAAGCTGCTAGAAGCTTCCCCCATGTCCTATGGAGCCAATACCAGCTGGGTCCAAGACAGATCCCACTGCTGGCCAAGGCTGAGCCCATCAGCAATGGTGGTAGCACCTCCATAGGGATAACATGTTTCAGAAGGGGAAAAAAATCTGCAGAACACAAAATTGCAGTGGAAGAGGGGAGTGAGAATATGTGCGAGCAGCAGCCCCGCAGACACCCGGTGGGTGCAGGCAGGGCCGGAGGGGCTCCAGGCGCTGGAGCAGAGGTTCCCCCCCAGCCCGCAGTGAAGGCCATGGCGAGGCCAGCTGTGCCCTCAGCCCATGCAGCCCGTGGGGAGCAGGGACCCACCGGCCGCCCGGGGAGGGCCCCAGGCCGGGGCAGGGGGTGCCCAAGGAGGCTGTGACCCTGTGGGCAGCCAGCGCTGGAGTAGCTCCTGGCAGGGCCTGTGGCCCCGTGGGGAGAGGAGCCCCAGTGGGAGCAGGGGCAGAGAGTGAGGACCTTCCCCATACAGAGGAAGGAGTGGCAGAGACAGCCTGTGATGGACTGACTGTAACCCCCATTCCCTGTTCCCCTGCACTGCTGGGGTGAGGAGGCAGAGAAATCAGGAGTGAGGTAGAGCCCAGGAAGAAGGGAGGGTGAGGCAAAGTGTTGTTAAGTTTTGATTTTAGTTCTCATTACTGCAGTCCGATGTGAAGTGTAATAAATGAAACTGATTTCTCCAAGTCGAGTCTGGTTTGCCCGTGACAATAATTGCAGAGTGATCTCTCCCTGTCCTGATCTCAACCCTATGAGCTTTTCATTCCATTTTCTCCCCTGTCCAGCTGAGGAGGGGAGTGATAGAGCAGCTTTGGTGGGCACCTGGAATCCAGCCAGATTCAAACCACCACATCCTACCAAAGACTTTGAAAAAATTGTAATATTTTTGAGATCTGTATGTCTTTGAAATGGTTTAACAAAGTCTATAGTTTTTGCTTAGTGACTTAGTCAGAAAGTACCCTTTAGTGTTAAGGAATGAGATGGGATTCCTGAATGTGCTTATGGAAGTTTGTAGTAGTGTGGGGTGTACATATAAACTATTCAGAGGAGGAAAAGTAAGGGATTAATAAAAGATTCATTGGAATATGGATATAAAAGCAAATGGTGAACATTTCTTTATCTATGATTGATTTTGTTCTCGATTCACTTTCCATGTAAGCTGTATGGACAGTCAACTGCCGAAAGATTTTGGCTGCCTGTGATGAAGTACAGAACAATTACATCAGTGATTGTAAAATCCAAGTATCTTTCTATTTAAAATAATATTCCAGGCATCTTAAACTGCAGTTGACATCCTGTATTTGTTGTCGCAATAATTTCCTTAATAAATAACCTGATTCTTAAAAATATGTAATTTTTTACTTCACATTTTACAAACTTTTTGTGGAGTTTGGCAGTCCAGTGTCTTCTTCCCTGGAGGTATTTAAAAGACATTTAGATGTGTCACTTAGGGATGTGGTTTAGCAGTGGACTTGGTAGTCTTAGGTTAACAGTTAGACTGATGCTTTAAAAGGTCTTTTCCAAACTAAAAGATTCTATAATTCTTCTTACTTGCACATCCCTTTAATTATTTAACTATCTGCCCTGCAATTTTAGCATCTGGCCAAACGGACTCTAGGTCCAGCAGGTCATCCAGACTATAACCAAAGAAGCAGCAATTCAGCATTAAAGGTTTTCCTGCAGGAAATGAGAACACTTGGAACAGTTGGATTAGGTCCTCAACTGTGTTTAAAAAATGGAGAATCTGAAGATTTTCACAGAGGATTCCTGCTGAAAACTACATTTTGCTCTTCATTTACATTTTCAAACTCCAGGTGTTATGTCAACAGTATAAGGAGACAGATGTATGACAGCTCTTAACCGACTCATTCAGTTAAGATACAGTAAAAATGGCTATTCTAGGCACCAAAATATCAACTTAAGCAGCTGCGACTATACTTATAAGCTCACCTTACAAAATGGAGTCTTGTGCAATAAACACAAATATATTAATATTTTTTTTTAAAGCAAGATTGCCTCATAGTGCAATACATTATTTTTTTTTTTCTTATTTGATTTCCTTATACTCTCAGTCTCAGTGACTAGTGCTGTCTGTACTTCATAGTACCTTGCCTTTTTTCTGTCCTGCACTATATAATTCTTAGTTATTGCAGTGAGGAAAACGAATGTATCTAACTGTTAACAGTTCACTGTTAAGGGACTCATTATTTTGACATTTAAGAACATTACGCTATTAGATTGATTACTGTTTTGTACTAATATGAGGGTTTTAAGCACTCAAAATTTGACTCCCTTCCAAAACAATTAAGTTATTAAGCACCTAATTTTAGGTGAGGAAGTGATTGTTATTCAGAACAGTGTTTTCCTCATGTGAAATAAAGATTATGAAGCTGCATAATCAAAGTTCATTCACAGACTCACAGAACGGCTGAGGTTGCAAGGGACCTCTGGAGGTCATCTGGTCCACCCCCACCTGCTCAAGCAGAGCCACGTACAGCTGGTTGCCCAGGACTGTGTCCAGATGGCTTTTGAATCCTCTTCTCCACAGCCTCCCTGGGCAGCCTGTGCCAGTGCTCAGTCACCCTCACAGTAAAAAATTTCCAGATGTTCAGAGGGAGCCTCCTATGTTTCCTCTTGTACCTCTTGTCCTCTCATTGGTCACCACTAGGAAAAGCCTGGCTCTGTCTTCTTTAGAGCCTCTCTTCACATATTCATATTCCTGATGCATCATTGCTGATACATTTCCTCCTTCTGTTTCAGTGCTGGTGAAGAACTCATTACCAGCCATAGGGACTGAGAAACTAAATCTTACTTCCTTACTGCACATACAGAACTCTAAGTATTTATGAATTTTGTGAAATTAATGATCTCATAATTAAGAAGTACCAAACCAAAGTCCCTTACATTGCTAATTATTCAGCTTTTTTCATTATTCTAGGCTATGTTTTTGAAGGTCTGAAGCAACAACCACACATGTTCCCCTGTTGCATCTTTCCACCTCCGTGTGCCATCTGCCCCTTCCCTCAGTTGTGAGCTGCATCACAGGGTTGTGCTGCCAGGGTGTCTTACAGGTTTTGGAGGATGGGCCTCCATTCTCCCCTCCTCACCCAGAAGGCCTTTGATCCCTCATGTCAGACCTGGACAATGCAGGGAACACCTGCTTTGGGGAGCTTGTTCTACATGGAAAGGACCATCGCAGTCATTCATTCATCCATAACCCTCCCTTCTGCTTGTTCTTCTCTTCCTCCTCATAACCATCCTTCCCCCTTGTCCTCCTGCCATGGCTGCCTTCACCCTATTTCTACCCCTCTTCAGTTCAGGCCAAGAGAGAGGTGTTATGCTGGTGTGTTGTCAGTGCCTCTTGTCAAGGAGGGGTTTGAGCACTGGCAGTGGCAGGGAGAGAAAGGGGTGCTTTGCCACTTTGGCAAACATACCATCATTTGTAATCCAGTGCTGAGACCCCAGCATGCTACACCACTACCACAGCATGAGACAGGGATATGGTAAACTTTTGTGCTGGTGAGCATCTGTGCATCCTCCTCCTGCACAAGAAAGTCAAGGAGGATTACAGTCAGTTCAGTGTCACCCTGGAACTGCAACTGCTACCTTCATCTGGATGTTGTCCTGACTTGGAGAGGGCAGGATGCTTGAGCAGCAGGCCATGTCACTTGAAATTGAGCAGAAAAACAAACAAGGCAGGAAAATGAGGAAGAACGGAAATAAGGCTGGCTTCTGTGCACCTTACATATGTGCCAGTGGCTGGTGGGGGCATGGATGTGCTGCTGTCATCTGTGTAAGACAAATAAAAGGATCGTGTAGTGTTCATTAATGCGCTTACAGAGCAGCCAGGAACGGAGTATGTGAAGTTTCATCAGATAACTGTCCTCTGGACAGCTTTAAACCATATGAATGGTGAGAGCATGCAGTCCCAAGACCACAACAAATCCAACCCAAAGTAAAACCTCCCAAACACACAGATAACGTGGATGGAGGGAGACTCAGCACCAACTGCTTTGATCTGTTGCTTGGTTCTCAGTGCATTAGATTACTTGCAGTAATAGATGTAGCCTCACTGGAATGAAAGGGAATTGTACCTGAAATATACAGGCACGTAACTTCAGTACATTAGCATGTATTCAAACACTCGTAAATCTTTTGGTGCTCATGTTCAAAAGCTGAGAACTCAAATGTTTGTCCACTTCACATGCCAGTGCTCATTTTCAAACTGTCTAAAATTCTAGAATTAAAGGGACATCCAGAACATATACTGAATTGATTCCTAAGTGTTACGCAAGCATTCACATAGCCACTGCTGTGATGGATGTTATGGCTTGCAGTCTATTAAAAGCTGATGTCTCTATAATTTCTCATGTTCTGTTTCCTATTTTGTTTAATATAGCTCATTATATGCTTGCTCAATGTGCTGCTCTTGTGTTGATGTGTGTCTGTTTGTAAATGATATTGAAAGGAACCTGCTTGGTAGGGACCCAATTAAACTCCAGCTGACACCAACTAAAGCACATTTGTTTGGCAAAGCTTAGTTGACATACCTTAGCTGATTAGCAGTAGCCTTCCACATAATGCAATTTCAGACATAACATGTAATTTTATATTAATGCATAAGGCTATCTTATGAGGACCATTGGTACGATTTGCTAATCTATCCCTATAATTATGAATTAATTCTGTAAATGCAAAAATTTGCTTTTTTACCTCTCCTGTGCAGCATATCAATAATAAAACCCAAGCAATTAATCACTCGCACTCACTTGACAGATATTCCAGGATTCAAGATCTGTAAATCAGGTTTAACGTACAAAGCCTATAGTTTGTTTAGAGGTAAATAAAAGCTGCAGCAAAGTGTCTAGCATTTGTAAATAGGCCAGCATGCTATATTCCTATATTAACAGAAATGACACCATAGATTTGGATTCTAGATGAAAATGCATGAAATAATACACTTGCAAAGAACAACATTTCTGGTGTGCTTTGGTAATGCCTCTTTATAGTAGATGCTTCCAGCTTACACACAGAGATTGTCTGGGAGCCATGAAAAGAAATCTTTTACAACATCTCTAATGAAACTTTGTATTTTCTTTATTTGGAGAGCAAACAGGGCTCCATTAAAATTACCGTAGTACTTATCATGACTCTGAATAGAAGCTTGCAAATTAAGTGTTTAATTTCATTTGGATTCTACCATCTCTAGCATGCTGGTCTGTTCTAAAAAAATTTTCAAATGTCAGAACAAAAAGTGAATCAAAGTTAGCTTCTCATTCAAGCATAGCTTATATCAGGATCAGAATATTTTTAGATCAGAATTAAGCCAAAAGTCTATTTTAAAGGAACCCAGCACTACACAAAATTCTCAGACTGCACATCTAGCGTAACATGATTCTTTAAGTAGTTGCTAGTGAAACAGTTTTTATGCATACAAGCTCTTAATGCCTAGTTTGCATCGCTAGTGGGAAGCAGTGGCTTGAGTTGCTCCCACAGGCTTTCACAACACTGAATCTTTAGCGATGAGAGTATATTTCCAGCTCCAACTCTATTTCAGGTTCTTTAGTCTTAAAATCTTTTCTCAGTATATTCCATAGAACATAGAAGGTCATTGATCTTTCTACAGCTACCTGAAAGGAGGTTGTAGGCAGGTGGGGGTTGGTCTCATCTCCCAGATAGCAAGTGACAGGACAAAAGGAAACGGCCTCTAGCTGCGCCAGAGGAGGTTTGGATTGGATGTTAGGAAAAATTTCTTCATTGAAAGGGTGGCCAGGCATTGGAACAGGCTGCCCAGGGAGGTGGTGGAATCACCATCCCTGGGGTGTTTAAAAAATGTGTAGATGTGGTGCTTGGGTTAACAGTTGGACCTGGTGATCTCAAAGTTTTTTTCCAACCTAAATGATTCTATGATTCTATGATCTATGCAGTCAATCCGCTGCAGCTGCATTTATTGATTCATTAAACTCATTAAACAATCTTCTTAAGTACTAACATGGTACAAACCCCAGTCTTTGGAGATTAACTATCAGCAAGAAACCAAATTACAGCTGGGACTAGTGAAAACTAGTTAAATGAATACATCAATACTGCCTTCTGTAATTGAGATTCAGAATTGAATGATAAATCAATAACATGAATTGAACTCTAAGAAGCCACCTTCAGTATCTCAGCAGCAAACATGAACCTGAGACATGTCTGAAGACCTGTGCTTTTAGATAGAATGTCTTCAGAATGTCAGCCTGAACATCTGTTTGCGAAGTAAGTATGGCATGACAAGGACTAACTTCTCAAACCCACAAAAGGGAAAAGGTGAAAGACAACTTACAGGAAAACAATAACAAATAGTCAAAATGCAGTAAAAATTACTATTTTTAAATAGCTTTAACTTAAGATTTTAAACTCTTTGTGGAAGTGACCTGTCTTCTGCATATGTGGAGCATCTACGATGGTTATGGATCCTTTATGACAATGAATAAGAAATATGACAATAATAAATATGATTAATGAATACAGAATTTGATCAGAGAGTCTGTAAGCAAAGAACTTTCTCTTTGATCTACTGCTATAATATATTCATTTTATTTCATAAATCAATTTATGTTATTTCTGATAACAATTATTATAGTTATCAGAAAACCTCCTAAAATATTTTTAACTTCTAGAATAAGGCTTGCATTTTCACATAACAAATCTAATTCAAGGAAGAAAACTATAGCCCTAATGTATTGAATGTAGTTGAAAATGAGAAACCACTTAAAGTGGCAAGCTGGAATGATTCTAATAACATCAAATTAGTTCTGATTAGCTGAAAAGGAACAGAAGAAAAGCAGAACTTCTTTCTCAATATGTAATATTGGCACTGAATCCTGGGGCAATACTGTTAACGCTAGCCTACGGAGTGTCTCCAGCCATAAATGATGAAAAAGATTTGTTAAATATGATGCAAATTATTTTCAAGAATAAAAAGGAAATCCTGGCCCCAGTGTAACCCTTGACAAAAGTCATACTGTCTTATAAAAGGGAAGTATTTTGCCTCTACTTGTTTTTCTCAAGGGGCTAGCAAAATATTAACAAAGTTGCAATGTCTTAAATGTCACATGTTGTTTTATACTGACTTTAAAGCAGCTGCTCGTCCACGTTCTGCTCTGAATAGGGAAATCTGGTCCAGTTTGTCTAGAAGAAGTTGTTCCTTAGCTTGTTTTTCATGAATTATCTGCTCTCTCTTCTCTTCCTCTGCTGCCTTCTGTGCTTCTCTGAGTAGAGCGAGGCGTTCACGTAGTTCCACTATTGACATTTCACAAATTAAACCATGGCCCCCAGTCTAAAGAACATGAAATACAGGTTTAAATAACACTGTAAATACCAAGGAGAGAGTAAATGAGTAAAACCAGAATACTTTGATCGTGTTCCAAATCCTGCTGAATATATTTTGACTTCAAGAAATATAGGGATGGCCCCAACCTGCTATTTACAAGCTGTTTTTAGGGTGCAGAGCTTATCTTTTTTATTTGTAAAAACACAAGGCTCATAAAACATTTAATGAAAGCATTGAAATATACAGTAGACTAATCATAAATACAACATATTTGTTGTCCAAAAAAATTCTAGTTGACTTCTAGTTTTAATTAGACTTTTGAAGTTTTACAGTGTTTAAAAGTGCATTTTTTTAAATTTGTCAAACCAGAACAAACTTTACACTAAAAAAACATGCATTTTTTTTGTATGTATCTATTTTCGAAGTATGAATATGATCTATGATGGCATCTACTATTTTTAGCTGAAAAGATCAGGACTAAAAAATGCTTTGTACACAGGAAATTCAGATCTTAATGCCCAAAGTTAAAATATTCAAATCTGAATGTTTAATGAAGGCTTTTTAATATCCACTTTACAATGAGAGTGACAATGAGCCTGATTCTGAGATGCAATGACAAACTTCTGCACCTTAGTTTGCATACGAAGGCAGATAACTTCTAAACAGATTTGTGAACACTTGAAGTTTTTGACCCTTGCTCTTACATACACTCTCCCTTTTTCTAAGTCTACACATGTACACATCTGCGTATATGGAAAACTTGCATAAACCTACATAAATACTGAACTTCTGTATAACTTTCTTTGCAAAATTTAATCTGTTTCACCTCAACTAATATTCTTTTGTCTATCTTAACATAGTTTTGGTACGTATCTTTGGTGTGTATCTTGTACCGTGGCATGGGTGCAGGAAGTCAAGATGCTAACATGACTCTTGCTATACAGTTGTATAACATTAAGAGTTAATCCTAACACTGGTTAGGATTTAATCACACAGACCTTGGTCTACTTAGTTCCATAGAACTAGTGACAGAAAACTAATGATAAAGTTTGGAAAGGATGAAGGGGTGTGTCGGGAGTGTGTGGAATCCAAAAGCATCCTCCCAGCCTGAAATTAAGTGGTAATGATAAACACATATAAGTAAAACTCATTACAATCCTTTTAATGGAGAGAAACTATTCTGTTAAAGAGCCTTCATTTCTTCAAGCAATCCTTTTCAGCAGGGAAAAAAAGCCCTTGCATTAAATACTGAGTGGGCTGTTGTCAGAATAGTAGTTGCCTTTCTGCTTTTGAGCTTTTCACAAAACAGAACATGAAGGGGAAGGGAAAAAAAAAAAAGAAGAAGAGAGAAGGATGCTTTGTCATAGATAGATGCTCAGATTGTCAGTTTGGCTGCAAGAATTGACCTGGGTCTGGTCCCTCTTCTCTGATCTGAGATGCCTTCTAAGCAGCCTAGTCAATCACTCATCCTCCAGTGATCATTCTCTGGCTGTTCAGAGCGGTGGGTGCATGAAACAGAAGGAAAGCCAAGAGAGATGAATAAAACAGTAAGGCAAGGCAGGGGTAAGCAGGGGCAACAAACCCACAAAATAACCAGGCTTGGCTCTCTGCTGCTGCAATGTTAATGCTTAAGAGGGATTATTATTGAGTTAGTCTGGAGAATCTAATGATAGAAGCTTGTCAGTGAAGAAGAAAATGCCTTGGGTAGCCATCCCTGGGAACTCCTCCAAGATTTGCAAGAGTTCTCCTGCAGTTTTTGTCCCCATAGCTTCTCTTTCTAAAGCTCCTTTAGTTAATAAGAAGAGATCCTCACTGTTTTTTTATCTAAAGTCTGACTCCAATTTTGGCTCAGTGGTTTCTCCTTCCATGCTCCTCATGTGTATCAAACGTGACCTAAACAATGGTCACCAGTAGCATCAGCAGAAGATAGATAAAATAGTTCAATATTAAGCAGCCTTCATTTTTGCATGCTTTTGAAAAATGTGTATTATCATAGGTTACTGAAACAGTAGATGTTAATTTATCTCCTTCTCAGATTTCAATCTAGAGTGAATTTGCAAGTAGCAAGTGCTATAATACCTTGTCTCTAATTTAAACTAGTCAATGACCATCAAATTCACTTGACAGGAAGTGAAAGGAAAATGTTTTGCAACGGGGCTTATATACCACTGGTAGTGTTTGAGCATGCCAAGCAGATACCAAAAAGGTCTAGGGAAGAGAATTTCCTAGAAGCATAGAATGGCAGAGGCTGAATTTTTTGAGTGTCTGAATTTCCAAAATACTCAGCGAACACAGTGAAGTGGTTCCTAAAATATGAAAAGTCCTATACTCGTGCAGTAGATAATACTGGTGTTCAAGAAACTTAAGTGCCATCAAGGGAAGAACTGGTATGTCAAAAATTATGAGAATGAATGAGAATTTTATGGACACATACTTAATTTCTCTAAGCCTGAAAAAGACTTTTGTAGAAAGAAAAAACCAGGGCAAGCTATCACCAAAAGTGGGCTAATTCACTCAGAGTGCTACTGTAATAGTGAGTATAAGGGAATCACAGAATGGTTGGGGTTGGAAGAGACCTTTAAAGATCATCTAGCTCCAACCCCCTGCCATGGGCAGGGACACCTTCCACTAGACCGTATTGCTCAAAGCCCCATCCAGCCTGGTCTTGAACACTGCCAGGGAGGGGGCAGCCACAGCTTCTCTGAGCAATCTTTTTGAGTGGCTCATCACCCTCATTGTAAAAAATTTCTTCCTTATGTCCAGTCTAAATCTATCCTCTTTCAGCTTCAAACTGTTGCCCTTTGTCCTGTCAGTACGGGTCCTGGTAAAACATTTTTCTCCATCTTTCTTATAAGCTCCTTCATATACTGAAAGGCTGCAATAGGGTCTCCCTGGAGCCTTCTCTTCTCCAGGCTGAACAATCCTCTCTCCAGCCTTTCTTGACAGAATTATTTTCCAATCCTCTGATCATTTTTGTGGCCCTCCTCTGGACCTGCTCTAACAGGTCCATGTCTTTCTTGTGCTGGGGACCCCAGAACTGGATGCAGTACCCCAGGTGGGGGTCTCACAAGAGCAGTGTAGAGGGGGAGTATCAGCTCCCTCAGCCTGCTGGCCGTGCTTCTTTGGATGCAGCCCAGGATATGACTGGCTTTCTGGGCTGCAAGCACACATTGCCAGCTCTTATTAAATTTTTCATCTACCAATGTCCCCAAGTCCTTCTCTGCAGGGCCACTCTCAATTAATTCATCCCCCAGCCTGTATTGATACTGAGGATTGCCCTGACCCAGGTGCAGGACCTTGCACTTGGCCTTGCTGAACTTCATGAGGTTCACATGGGCCCACTCCTCAAGCCTGTCAAGATCCTTTTCCTCAAGTCTATCAACTACACCACCCAACTTTATTTCATCTGTAAACTTGCTGAGGGTGCACTTAATCCCACTATATGTGTTATGAGGGAAGATATTAAATATTACTGGTCCCAGTATGGGCCCTTGAGGGACACCACTCATTACTGGTTTCCACTTGGACGTTGAGCCATTGACTGCAACTCTGGATGCGGTCATCCAGCCAATTTCTTATCCATCTAACGGTCCACCCATATCATTCAGGTCCATTCTTTTGTATTTGCAATATGACCTGTATGGCCACTCCATTTTCAGCATCCTTATACTTTAATAGCCTTACAAATAGGATCAGCTTGGATTTTGAATGAATTTTTCATATATGACTTGAAACCTGCTGTGTTTTTCTGTTTTGTCTTTTGAGATGAACTAGGTGGGAAAACATATTTAAAGCCACGTTATGTACCTAGAAACAAACAGTATTTCAGTGGTAGCTCTATGTGAGAGTTGACAGCCACTGTAAGTGACAATAAGTGAACTAGGTTCAAAAATAAGAAAGTACTGACATTCCAGTCACCTTCATTTTCTTGAATAAGAGCCTGCACACCATTTTACAGTTGTTGTGATTGAAAAAGTAATGATACTTCCACATCCAGCTACATCATACCATTGTGTCTTTGCAGCCTACATCTTGTGACTGAATCATCAGGGTAACAAATGTGCAGTGAGACTATGCTAAGGGCTGTGTTTAGGGTTGACACAATGTGTAACTCTATCTGAAGCAGTAAAAGACCTATAAATTGCAGTACCTTTTGGCATTTCCATGCACACGGTTTACAGTATCTGTGGTGTACAATAGTTCTTTGTACTCTTCACTTTTCCCCCTGCTTCTTCCATTCTGGTTCAGTAATATTTCTCTACAAATGGGTGGAGTGAGCCTGGGTTTGAAAAAAGAGGATTTCTGCCTTTGGCTGGAAGAGAAGTGATGGCAGCAGCCATCAAGGCAGCCAAAGAGTGTGAAGGAGGACGGGACATCTGGGAAAACGATTTTATTCTTATTCACTTATTTTGCTCTTTAACGTTAAATGTATTTTAAAATCTGATAAATGAGATGGGGGATCTATATGGTGGCTGCAGAGATAGTAGGTAGCTTTGGAGTCAATGAATGGCTCAGTTCTGTTCATAGAAGCAGGAGATAAAACCAAAGCAACATAACGACTGTTCCAACAGCCGCATTGAAGGAAGACCTGTTCCTTGCGTATGCTTTCTGCAGACTAGCAGAAATTTTTTACTTTGTGATCTTCATTTGAAAACTTCATTTGAAAAAGAAAGGGAAGTAAAACCCAAAAAGATTCTATTTTAAACTGCTAGTATCATTTTATCTCATTCCATGTTATTCTTCTTTCAGGGTGGATAAGAAAAATGGAATACTATTTTCAGCTAATCTGCTTCTGATTTAGTGGTAAGATAACAGATTTCCAGATGCTGTCCAAGTCTGTAAACTCTGCAAAAGTGGGTGTTGCAAAGCCCAGTCTCAGGTATATCAGTTGCTGTGCATCAACAGTAAGTCTAAGAAGTCTGGGATACATTTACTGTAAACCTAACCAGACATACACATCATTTGCACAGTACATGCATAACAATTCAGCAGATTTGGGATTCTCTTGACAATCTCTTTCATGTACCTGAATGTTTGACAGTTTTGAAAGCAAAGGAAATTAAATTCACTAATTACCATGGCAATCACCACTGCAATATGAACAACTGTACATCAGTCCAAACTTTGTGTTCATTCAGCCCTTACCCAGGACAGACAAATCTATGAGTTTGTGCAGGTGGACAGAACATCACTTGTAATCACTTGACAGTCTCTTTTTGAAAGACACAGGAAAACCCAGATCCAATTGGCAAAACTCAGAGAAAGTTCAAGGGGACTAAGATTTCACTTACATCAGAATATTATTCCTAGTAAAATTTTAATTTTATAAACTTTGTGAAAGTTCCAGTTCAAGTCTACCCTTTGTGTCATGGGGTCACTCTGCACTTAACGCTGTGCATCCAGACAGTGGTATTTCTTCATGCAGTACACAATTCCTCTGTAGGTGTGAAACATACGCAATATGCATTTATGTAAAAACGGTAGGTTTTCTTTTTGAACTTACCTCTGTTAAATCAACAAACTTATGTCTGATGCTTGGTAAAGACTCAATAGCTCGTATTTGTTGAATTAATTCATATCTTTTCCTAAGCTTCTCTTCCTCTTCTTCTAAAGCTTGCTGAAGAAGTTCTCCATTTTCTTCACAAACTTTCTGAACTGAAAGATAAGAACTAATCTTTGTTAGCTAGTTGCACATTTTAACAAATAGTCCATCTGGAGGAAAATTCATATGCATTTGTGAATAATGATAATACTGATCTAAAGGTACTTGAGGGAACAGTCTGGTATTGGTGGGAGGAATGATTAGAGAAACAAATGAGTTCTTCCCACCTCCACTATCTATCATTCTATTGAGCACATAAACATACTATACACATAGATAAAGCAGACTCTTTGAATTACTGCTTTGTAATTTCTGTTCTAATTTATGCATACTGTTTCATTATTTAATAAAAAGATATTATACGACGGCAAATATTCATCATTTTTCAAGCTACTTATATCCTAGAAACCACTGAATTGCAAAGGCCAGTAGGCTTTGCTAGCCCATTTCAGAGTGGCTACCACCCTCTGCCTTCCTCAATCCTTACTGATACAAGTATGGAGACACACAAATGGAGAAACGTCTGCTCACCAAAATATGCACAACTAGAGGTAGCCTGTTCATACAGTAGATGTTAACATGGCATTGCATTGCAATATGTACAGCCATGCCACTCAGCCTTCTCCCTGGACTTCATTAGCTAATGCATTAACTGAAGAATTTTCTTTAAAAATAGCAGAGGATGAGTAACATTATTTCCCTTCATCCTAATGACTGGTCTGTCTTGGAGGTGATACATCCTTCTCCCTTGTGACACCGTCCTTCTAGGAGATGTGTTTTCTTTCCTTAGCTATGGTCTTCTTCTCTGGACTGTCTTCTCTGGAGAAGACAATAATCTTGAGCCATGATTTTTTCACAGTGGTTGCTAGGCAAATCCTCTCATAATGATATGAATCACAAGAATCTGAGCTTCATAACTTAATTTGACAAAAGGTAGAGTTATTCACATATGCTATTTTTGATGGAAGGGAAACTAGTTGCAGAACATCAGTGCTGTATTTCTTCCTTTTAAACAAAAGTAATTCCCATGACTAGTAGCTTAGAGTTTCTGATCTACCTATGACCAACTTATTATTGGATTATGTATTCATGCATTCATTGGCATGCATGGCCTCAACTTCCCTTTCCTTTCTGTAAAAATTGTAATTGGCCCGCTAAAAGAATCATGAAGTAATCCGGGGACATTTGACATAATCTCTTATTTTACTGGCAGTATATAAATACCTATCTGCTGTTTGTATTTCTGGAGTTTTACTTTCGCTTGCTTTGCATTCTTGTGTCCTTCCACGACTTGCTCCACCAGCTCTCTCATTTCTTTCTGTTCCTGTAGACGTTTCTCTGCATATTGCTGCATCAGCTCTGCTTTCTAAATTAAAGAAAACAAACAGGTGAATAAAACTCCTTGTAACTGGTGATCCGAGTGCCTCAAATCAACTGAAATGGGGCAAGAACAATTGGATTCAGAGTATTACATCATCCACAACAGTAGCAAAGGACATTGGCTGGGGACAACATAGAGACCCAGATTTAAGCTCCCCTCTCTATATTTATTTACCCACAACAGACCTTCATAACATTTGCAGTGCTATTTCCCAGGATTCCCTCCTACATGTTTCTATAAGCAGACCAAAAAAGCCATCTCTGGATCTGGAGATACCAAGAAAAGGGCTAACAGCTGGTTGTGTGTCTGCAGGATATTGGTCCTAAGTCATATCTCTATAACATACAAAAGTCCACTTTTGGCTATTATGTTTCTTTCTTTGTCAGAGGAAACGAATGAGAAGCAGGAAAGTGGACTTTCCCAAACTAGATTCCTTACTGTACTTTCTGTTTCAGATGGAAGACTAGAGTTTTAAAAGATGGAAGAGGGCCAGAATGACAGATGTTGGTGAAAGGGGAATTGGTGCTCAGTACTTCTGGAGATCTACATGTGGATGAAGTGCCCTGCTGGCATCTGTTGAGAAGTGAAGGGAGCTGCCTGGAATTGCTAACGTTAGAGCAAGTCTGATTTGCACATCCCCAAATTTATACCTATTGGGACATTTCTGTTAACAGATAAAACATATATGCTCTGAAATTGAGGTGAATATAATAATTACAATAACTTTGGAATGGGTGTGAGCAATCACACTGTGGTCAGTTGTAGATAGGGGGTTCACTTTAAGTTCTTGCTACAGCCTGTCTAAACAGACATAAAGACTCAATGCCCCCAAAGACTGAAAGATTCTATAGGACAGAAAAGGGACTCATTAATCAGGTTTCCCTTTTGCAGCATGGCCTTTATGAAAATCTGGTACATTTGTGGTACCATCTTAAGTTGCTGAGATGCTGCAGAGACATCTGTGGGAGGTGGCCAAGAGAAAAATACTGACTGGCCTACAGGGCATAGCAGCAAACTGGGTTAATAGAAAAATCTGTCATAGTGGCTATGAAAAATTTTAAAATTACAGTATTAGTTATTTCTAGATCACTTGTTTGTTTATAGGAAAAGCACTGGAAAAATGTAATGTGACTTTGGGGAAATAATGAAAAGATCTAGCAATGTTTTGCTGTGATTTGCCATATTGGAAACTGTGTGAAAGTACTTCTTGGCATAAATATTCAGTTTTCCATATATACAGATCCAAAGAGGGCACTCTGCCTCAATTTTCCCTAAGAGACATCTAGGTATGTCAGATAATACAAAGTAAATTGAATTATATTAGTTTAAGAAAACAAATTATTTTATATTTGTGGCTCTCATTTTAACAAAATAATGAAATTAGTCATATAGTGCTGATTTCACTGCAAATTGTGCTTAGTATCTCAGTATCTGTTCAAAAAGCATATGCACAATGACAGGAATATAGGGGAGAATGCTCTAACCTCCTGTTTTATTTAATTTACTTTGCAAGTGTTATCAAGTAAATCAAACACTTTAAAAAAGTACTATAATGTATAAGCATTGCTCCATCTGAAAGTTATATAATTGTTTTTCCATTGTTTGCAGACTCCAGGGAGTAAAGACACTGTATAGAACTTTTACATCTTCTCAAAGTAGGTGTCATCTGTGGTATGCTTCGCGCTGATTGAATGTAAGCAAAATTTGAGCCATGCTGTATGTATTACCTCTTCTCTCATTAGGTCAGCTTTCTTCTTATTTTCTTGAATTACATTCTGATGGGCTAGAACTGCCTCTTCGTGACTCAGTTTCCCTTGAAGCCTCCTACACTCTATTTCAGCCAGCTGTTCTTCCAAATCTTTTCCACGCATCTGTTTTTGCCATTTCAAGAATTCAGATGGGTCTCCAGCCCCTTGTAGCAAATTTTCAATTCTGCAAGGGAAAGAAAAGAGTATATGATTCTAGGGATCTGGCTCTGCAGCCCTGCCAGGGTTCATAAAACATTTCTAGTAGCTTGTTGTGATATAAGGTGTTTGATCTCTGCAGAGAAAATAGGTGGTCATTTCAAAGTTTGACAGATATATTTTAATTCCTAAGAGATGTTTCTAATACGTGGAAAGCCTGGGAAAGCTAGGCTGGAAGAATGTGCATGAGAGCATGGATCTGAAAGTTTTCAGTAAAACAAAGCCCCAAGAGAGGGCAAACTTTAGCTAACTTATGGATTCTCATAAGGAGTGGGGAGAATCAGGCTGAAAGTATGTACATTTTCTTAGAACTTTACTTTGTTTAGAGGTAGAAAGAATAACTTTTCTCTTTGGCAATCTGCTTGGCCACTTCAACATAGAGAACTAAAAAATATTCTGTTTAATTCTACTTCTGTTTTGTATTTTGTCAATTAATATTGTTGTAATGAGGCAAAGAAGTATTCAGCTATTAAGCAAAGACACATTCTTATTTTTTTGTGCTTGGATGAGAGAGAAAAGCATAGCAAAGCCCTAGGGCAGGCCCATCAAAGTCCTGCAGCAGAGGAGTGAATGAGCCAAGAACTAGGGCAGAGACACAAAAATGCAGTGAATGGTGCCTTACTGCTGCTCTCCAATGCAGATAATTATGTATCTGTTGTGTGTTAAATGCAGATGAAGATTAAAACTCATTAATATAAAATAGTGTTAAGATATAGTGAAAATATTCCTTTGCTGAGTGGAACAAAATTCTGCCCGATAGAGTGAACAGTATCATATATAATACAAAAGAACCTCAATATACATACATAACTTATAACAGAACCTGAGTGATGCATATTTTACTGTTAGAATCCTGATCCATATAGCAAAATTTTCTAGGTCCAAAGACCAAATCCATTCTTAGGCAGTCATTCTGGCACTTAAAACGCTAACAATATTTAGCACTTAGCCTGTTAAGTCAGGTGGATTAGAAATAATACTAAATCAAGATGACATGATATAGGTTTTATCTTTGTTAAAATTATTAGTGAAAATGTTCTGAAATTCTAGCTATAGAATACAGCCTGCAGTGGCCATTCAGGAGTCACCCTCTCCCTAGTTAATGTCTGCTGAAAACCTATGCTGCTGAATAAGGATTCCTTATGTCAGACGAATCCTTATGTCAGGATTCCTTAGAGTCCTAAGTACACCAAAAGGACCTGCAACCTCTCATTCCTCGCCCCTGCCTAGGATTTAGTTGCTTGTGTTCAAAGACAGCTCTGTTGCAGTGCAACCGCAGAACATTGGATCTGACTGGAGTGAAAAGAACTGTGTGAGGAAGAGCTAAGAAAAGCCCTGTTGTGTGTGTCGAGTTTTTTCCTGGGAGCCACATTTACGCTGATGTTAACAGCCTTTGTCCTTGCCTAAGCTACGCTGTAGGTGTGCCTGCACCCAGCCTAGTACCTTGTTGACCCTGCCTTGTTGACTTGGCTTCCTGGCTTGACCTCGGCCCTGACTTGTCACTGTGGACTCATCTGAACAATCACTGGACTGTTGGCTGACCCTGCTGTCTGTCCCTGGATTTGCTCCACTGCCTTGCCAGGGTACTACGGAACTGAGCTGCTGTCAGTGAGGACGCTGTCCCTACACGCCTTGCTGTCACTCACAGCTCCTGCCTTGTGGAGCAGCACACTTGTAGTCCTCCATATCTTACTGTAACAGAAATGGACAGGCATTTTTATATACATATAAACAACTGCAAGTATCAAATTTGGCATGTAGTTGACCACAAACCATTGAAGAAAATGGAGATACATGAAATTATTTTGCTTAATATATTTGTGTCTTTTATAATGGACACAGAAATAGATGTGTATTTGGGTCATTATTTATTCTGGGGAATTAGAATAAATGTAACAAGTGATCCTTATTGGACTTTGCCACTGGGCACTAGCCAAAGTGCTAAATCTGGCGTGGTCACACTCTATAGCATCTACAGTAAAACAATGACTTTAATATAGAGTTTCACTTCAGTCCACTATTCTCTTTAATTGTTAACTCTGTTTACAGAATAGCTTCCTAATGTCTTACAACAGATCCATTACTTTAGTTTCCCTGGAATTTACTCAATTATTTTTTTATGTGGTTAATTATTCTGTATCCAGGGTCGTGAAAAGTAATCTGAGAAGGAAGCATGATTGTACCTCTTGAGCTCCTGTTCCATTTTCCGCTGATAGAGGGCACCCTCTCTTAAAATAGCTGCAGCATTTAATTTAATAGGTATATTGTCAACCTGTCAGGAAAGGGAATGTATATACTATAGTTAGTAATGTAAACCATAAAACAGAGTATAAACACATTTCAATGGGTTAAATAAATCGACCTAAGAAGGCATAAATTTTGCTTAAAGCATTCATCTAACATTAATCTGACATTCACAATGAAATTGCATGCTGTTCATAAACCACTCAAGCAGCTTAAGAAATCAGCAAAGTCTCCCAAGTGGATTATAAATTTGTAATCACTCTTGGACCATGTCAAATCCCATAGAATGTGTTCACTTCCTTTAATTTTTTTCAGTGCTCATGTACGTAGTGTACACAGATTCCATCTGCTTTGGACAAAGAAAATAAACTGCTTCTCTAAAAGACAGGAAGTTAGCCAAAACCATTAAAGTAAAACATAAGCACCACCTTTCACAGGAAGGTTTCAGAAGTGTTTTACAAATAATCACTATTATAACTTCAAAATATTTCTAAGACAAATGGCATCACCAATTGCTATATTCATTGTCTAGATAGTAGAAATGAAGTACAGTTGTCAGTGACTTTCAGGCCTCACGGTGTGACTTGGACTAGATCCTGTGGCTGCTTCACAATTCTTCAAAGTTGCCTTAGGAACAACTCCCATACAACATCTAAATACTAAGGGAGGAAAGGATCAACCTCTTTCGCAGTTAAAAATGGTCCCTACCCAAACAGGCTATTCAGAAAAAATGTATCACCTTTGAAGAGTGTAAGAGACCTGATCTGAACTGAGGCAATGTAGTGCTGGTGGGATAAGAACTGGGATCATTCCTGCAGAAAACAAAGCTTAGTCATGACACATTTGACCTAAATCCAGACAAGTTTTGTGTTCAGAATCCAAGCATGTATTTAAATTCCAAATTAACAGCTTAAAGAGCGGCTGAGAAACAGATGCAACAGAATCACTCAAGCTATGTACTGCAAATATTGTATGCACAAATATGTACTGCAGTCTCCTGAAATACATAAGCTAAGTAGGAAAAGGATGGTTTATAATTGATATTAATTAGGTAGGTTAAGGATAACAAACACATGCTATCACGTAGAAATTCACCAAGTAGAATTACTGTGTTTTCCACACAGATGACACGTTAATGGGTAAAAACTAATTACCTGTTTCTTGACAAAATGATGATAACTTGAAGAATTTAGGAAAATAATCCAAAACAATGTATTTTATTCCTTTTGTATGACTCACTATACTTACTGTCCTTAATGATTAATGATGTTCTTCCTTCCTTTTGGTCTACTCTTCTCAAAGTCTTTTGCATTATATGAACATTCCCTCTACAGTCTGTATTTTATACACTATACTATGTATAAAATGTCTACTTAGACATTTTCTCTGACACAAGTAGAAATTTTTGGCAATTACTTGTGTATACAGATTTCATATTTTGTATTGGCTAACTATAATTTGGATACAGAACTGAACTAAGAATGATTATGGAAACACCTTTAAATTCAGTTTCCCAATTTACTAAACAGGAATATGACTGTATGAAAATTAAACAGAAATATGACAGCTCCTATATGCACAATAACTAGGACTCCCAAGATACATGCAGGCAGGTATAAGTAAAATAACTGAATAGATTCTTCTATGTCACGTGGTATCGAGGAAGTTTTGAATTTTACTCGTTGTCTTCCTGTTGTGAGATATCTTCCCTTTTTTCAAGGTGAGAAAATGGAAATAATTGGGAAAATCACAGAACACTGTAATTCTTCTGGAAAAAAATTGTGTCCACTATAGCCACCTAATGAACATACAATGGCTCAGCAAGGCCTGATATGAGCGAGGCAGATTGAGACAGAGTGCTGATGCATTTGTACCATCTCATTTTTCCAGTGAAAAAAATGAATAGATATTTTGTAACAGGAATGAGAAAGAATTGCTGCCGCACATAATAAGTGTGTCTGAAATGGAAAAAATATATATTTAATATACTGTGGGTGTTCTAAAAGGAGGAAAGGAAAAATAGTTGGTTAAAGTATTATATAATTTCACTAATTTGAGGACAGATTATAATCTTATTTATACAACTTGGATAAACCTTCCTCAGGATTTTCTACTCACAGAATTGCACAGGCAGGAAGGCAACAGGAACAGAAAGTATTTTAAAAGTCAATAATGATATACCTATCTCAGCCTGAAAGTTACAGCAGCATCCTGAATACCACATAACCAACCTTTAAGTCAAATGTGTTTAGATGAGATAAAACTGATCATACGGCTAGAGAAGATACTAGCACGTGTTAGAAATGGCCCTGATCAATGCCGTAAGATGCCAGATCCATATTTTCTTTATGCAATTTAGGCAGATGGTTTGACTTTCATTAGTCTGCACTAAGGTTTCAGTATTTGACATTATCAGAAAAGTCTTGAACTAAGCCCACGTAATTACAGGTCATGCAAGTTTAGGTTAACTATGTGAATGTTTCCTGGTCGTGTCGTGTGTCAGTGTGTCATCCCCCCCCCCCCCCCCCCCCCCCTTTCCAGTACAGAAGGAACTAGGATCTAGCCGTTTTCCTGTAATTTAAATACTGCTAGATTGTAAACAAGCAGACCGAGTAGGTGACACTGTTATTAAAGAAAACTTCAGTATGTGATAAAGGCTACATATGCTTTAGAAATAGTAGCCAGATGCCCAGTTCCCCAAGCAGGGAATCAGTCTTTCCAATGTGTATGAGCTGTACCTAAATAGTAGGTTTTTTAAAGAGTAGGTAGAGCTGCTCACAAGATACTTGTGACATACAAGAACAGCTTCCACACTACATTATTCTGCATATGAACTTGAAACAAACGAAAGATGACAGATTGAATGATGTAAGACTTAAGATTATCTGCAGTACAGTTATTGCAGAAATAGCAGTGTGAGTTTTCATGTGTTGTACCATTAAGGCTGAATAGCCCATTTTCCATGTTTACAATTCTCTGTCCCTTGGAAATCCTAGCAGAGAAGCAATCAGTATAGTGGATTTTATGACCTCAGTATGTGCCTAAAGGAAACAAGACAAACATCCAGACTGACTGCATATTGTGTATCAGACAGTCATTAGATGAAATGATTGCTCAGCATTCTTTAGGATCTCATTTTGAAACAGTGATTTACAGACAGAAGATTCTTCTGTCCCTGTGCTGAGTTCTTACACCAGGGCTTTAAAATTCTTTTCTTTCCTGTGGACTATTGTCAGACCTTATAATTTTACACAGAAACTTCTCCCTTTATAATTGAAAGTACATTTGAGGCAGCAAGGTTACATAGCGCAATGGCACACAACCTACCTGTTGGGTCCTCAGGGAACCAAGAGGTCTTAATTGCCCTGGCCAGCCTCACCCAGGACCTCCACTCACACCCTCTGCTCACTGGTCTGGGAGCCCCACCTCAGCTCACATACGGGTTTCAGTCCTTTCCTGTTATGCTGGAGGTAATTCTGCTCCTGGTTGTCTCTCCAGTTCTGTCTCCTGCTGTCATGGACCTGGGTTGCTGTTGTAGCCTTATCTCCTGACTGGACTTCCTGGGTGGACCCCAGACCTGACTTGCTTCCTTGCTTTGTCTAAGAATGACTTGCTGTCAGCAGAACCTGTCACTACCGTTGACCTTGTCACGTTCAGATAACCTTGCTGTTATGACCTTGTCACCAACAGCCTGGTTGGTGAGAGCACTGCCTGTGCTTTAATTACCTTTGGCTCCTCATTTCTCTTCCTTCCTGGAGTAGCCACACTTTTGTTCCCTGATCATTTCTTTGTGGATTATTAATGGTGCATAGGTCAAAATTTATGAGCTATAGACCCAATCCAACCTATGCTCCTGGCCACAGAACTCAGTGTAAAAACAGGGATTACAGTAGAGCTTGCATGACGACAAAATTTGCATGTGTGTTTTTCACTCCGAAGTTTTCAAGTACATCTGACAACAGTACCTTAAAGGTTACTCACCTTGCTTTGGATCTTTTGAGCCTGGAATGCCGGTTTACTGTTCATACTGTCATGTGTGTTCTGCAGTTCAAACCAAAAATACATTATTTCGTATCAGAGACAGACTTTCAAGTAATCAGCAAAATTATTAGATATTTACCAAAAACCACTCTTGAATATTCATCTAGTGTAACAGACAATCATAGGGGACATATTTTGCAATTGTTATATCCACAAAAACTTGCTATGTACACCCAACTTAGTGGGAATATTTCATATCAAATGACCATACAAAGGTACATCCAAATATTGACTAAAATTTCTTGACTAAAATAATGCTAAAAAAGTGATGTTTTGACTATGAAATATTACCTATATATGAATATATTCAGCTCTTAACTGAAATAGATCTTGGGAAGACAAAGTATGGTGTCAAAGCACACTTCATGAAATTATTAAATAGTGGTAGAATTCTACTGATGGTTATTAAATTAATTTCATGGTGTTAGCTATAGATACTGATGTGAAAGTGTCTGGTATCATGGGGATGAACACAGTGAATAAAATATGCAGATGTGATGTTGAAATGAATATATTACATACATAGTTTGGTGACGTAGTTATGAACTGGGAATCAACCAAATCAACCAAAGCAAGAATTCTGTACGAATGGGACCATTATTCCCTCAGCTTGGCTGCTCTGTGGCATAAAAGTTAATGGAAAAATAATATGTGGGTTTAGAGAAAAATTGTCCATTTGGAGGAGCATCACAGGAAGGCTGCTCGTCTCAAAATTAGGAGAATAATAAAGCAGCACCAGAGGTATAAGAAAGGGGATTGTGCATCATGCATCCAAAGAGGCAAATGTTAGTATACGGATGTGAAATGACAGTACAGCTATAAATCGTAGCACTTAACTCCTAACCCCAAACAAACAAAATTTTTCAAACACTGTGAGATATTTTTAAATACTCCAGTCATTTTTCATCTTCATACTGGGGGATTTTTAGGTAATAAAAAATCTTTGTAGCATACCTCTCTCTTTTCAGGCTTCATGGTTGCACACCTGAACTGGTCAGCATTTGCTTTCAGGAGCAGATCCTAAAATTAAAGCAATTAGCTTAAACAGTGTGGTACATTTAAATTCTCCAATAAGAATTATCTGTCTAGAAAAGCCTTGCAGCCCCAAGCAGTGTATTCATTTGTTTCCAATGAATGAAATCTTGACTTAGAATTGATAGGAATTTTCATTCCTGATTGAAGACTTGAAGTAGGCAAGTCTTGATTTTCTACATATTTCTGCCTGGTTATATCCTTTGCATAGGGCATCAGGCCTTTGATAGGTCTGCCCATATGAAACATGTTGCTCCTGAGGAATTCAGCTTAAAAGCCTCATTATTATCTATGGCACATTAGTACCATAGGTGGTAACTGTTTCCACACAGCTAAGAAACAATGACTTTTGTTTCTGAGTTAAATTAGAAGATCATGATCAGGCATCTCAGATCCTAGTGTTGCTCCAACAGGCACACCCCTAGCAGTAATTCCACCTGTCATTTTAAAGGGGGAAGTACAGGCAGCCGCGTTTCTAGTGTTTGGGTATTTCTTTTGTTTGTAAACCAAATCTCTAATCAAAGCTGTGAAAAACAGATTAGATTTTCTAATGGCTTTCTGGACAGCAGCTGTCCATAACTCACTGAACAGGATTCATCTAGAGTATGGCTTCCAGTGTTCTCCCTCCTTACAGATGATCAGACATGGTACTTACAATGACAGCTATAGCTTCTGCAAAAATGCTAAGAAACAAAAGGTATTTTTAATGCGTATTTCTTTTAGGACCTAACATTTCAGCTTGTTCAGCAAACAGTCTAGGGAACTGACCTTTGTGAATGCTTTGGATGCGTTTTATAACATTCCAGAGGCGACAAAAACTGCTGTTATTGCAGCTATAATTTCTGTGGTGTTTTTCCTTTGTTCCTTGTATTCATGCATTTTCTCCACTGAACAATGGGGCTGGTTGTTAGGTGATTTTATAGTTGTCATAGATTTTTGACAATATAGGCACTGTGATATGTTGCCTCCCCCCCCCCCCTACCCCCCCCCCCCCCCGCCCTGTTTTTCTAGGAAGTTTGTACGTACAAATAAGCACACAGAGAAATAGGCGTGTGCTTTCTCCACAATATGGAAAAAAGGATAAAAAATGTTGTATTGTTTTATAATGAAATATCAAGCATAGGTAATATGATGGGCCAGCAAAAAGAATGCAATGTTTATCCCACTAGAGTCCACCACAGATTAAAGCATTTACTATAGTTTAGGAACAGAATCCAATGCCCCTTTCACAAGGACATGAGGAGAGCCCAGAACAGTGACAAATGAACTTGTACTGGCTAGTGAAAGCTAGAGTAAGGCATTTTCAAAATGGTGGTGGGAGAGTGCAGATAAAAAGGAGTCAAATAGGATACCTTTTATCAAGCTTATACTGTTACTCGATTGGATATGGTGATTGCAGTGTGGGGAGGAAGAAATAAAGTGGAAACTGACATTTAATTAATTCCCTTCCAAGGAGAAGACAACAAAAGTCTGCTTTAACTATGATAGGAACTAACTCATTGAACAGGATTCATATCAAAGTTTGGATCAAATAACTAGAGATGTGTCTTTGTTTTTCCAGGCCCTCCCTTCTCCTGCTCTCTTAACACACAGACCATGTACTCTGCTTCTTTACAAATCATGATGACTTCCCACTCTCTCAGCCTGCGGAAGGAAGGAGTATGGAGTCTGTGCAAAAGAGAAGTCATAATCTGCTGATACTTTAAAACAGTGGGTGATGATTTGTGGTTATTTATCAGTTACTATAGAAAACAAACAAAAATATTGAACATATTTTGTATTTGAGCCCTTATTAAGTGAGTACCTTAAATACCCACATATCCTGTGGGAGTAAAAGAGCTATCAAACTATTTCAAGCTTGTGAAGACAATAATCATGCTTCTGCTACCTTACATAGCTACTTGCATAATTTCTCACATGGTATGTATAGTGAATAAAGGAGGACCTTGCCTCAGACATTTAATAATAAAATAAGGAAAAAGGGTGAAAGAACAGAACAGAGGATACAAACTTCATGACTCTAGAGAAAGAGCCAGGAGCTATTAGTACAAAAGCAAATATGGTTCAGATAAATTTCTAAGACTTATGAAAATGGAATATTACAGAAGAAACAGTTTAGAAGAAAGGAAAGACTAGAATAAGAGCACAACGCACTTACTTCTGCTTTTCGGCGATTTTTTGTTTTGATTTCCTCCAGCTGCTTTTTTTCCTTTGGAGGTTTGTAGGTGCTTGGAGGAACCTATAGTAAAAAGAAATAATGTCTAAAATATGGGGTATAAGACATTTCAAGCAACACATTCTTGCTGGAAAAAAACCCCAAACATTCACTTTTACTGTAGAACAGCTGCAGTTATTTTTAAAATATTGATTCTTTACTATTAATGCCAGTGCAGAAAGCATGGACAGATTCCAATTAGCTGGGACTACCCAGGCTTTTCAGTTATGTCCAATGTAATATAACCCCTAGTCAAAAGACCAGAAAGAAAGAAAAACCTGAAACTAGTACAAGAAATGCTAAAGAAATTATGAATCCTATAGGCCCTATCAAGGCAAAAAAAGTTGCCAGAAGGGGAAAAGTTCTGTTTAGTAACTCATAAACTTCAGATTCACAGTCAGATAGGACAGCTGAATAAAGTTAAGCTGTGGAGCTCTCTGGCACAGTGTGTGGTACTAGCAACAAGTTATAGAGACTCCAGAGAAGTTTAGAGAAGATAAATCTTGAAGTTTATTAAATACTTGAACTTCATTGTAACTGAGGAAGTCTTTGAGCTGAAATGGTGGAAGACTGAGAAGGCAGCTGCAGAAAGCAGCAGCTATGCTTGTCCTGTCCCTGTAGTGTTCCTAGACATCTGTCTTAGTACTGCTGGAGAAAATACACTGTGTGGAATGAGCCATTGCTCTGGTTTACTATGGCTGTCCTAATGTCTGTGTAAGGGAACACTACTGGAGGTGTACATTAAATGTTCGGAGGTAGAGGACTGAGAGGGTCCTCCTAGCATTAGTCAACAATTTGGGAAAGCATTCACATGTCAGAAAGTGCTACAGAAAAAATGACGAGGAAAGACATTGTCTGGCTGCCACATGGATCAATAGGAGACAAGGGACTGTATGGTTTTGAGTTGGGCTGAAACTTCTGGGGGATTTCAGTATTTGCTTGACCCATACATTTTGCCCAGAAGTAAACTCCAAAATGTTTCTTTCCTATGTGGGTCAGATAGTCTGCCAGTTTACTGGACATCTGCTTAAATACTTACCTTGCTAAAAATGTTCTAGCTCAATTAGAAGTTACAGAATTAATTCAAGAATGGGAAAAACCTATAATCTGTATTGTACCAGAGGTCACTTTAGAGAACATGGGGATCCCATCTAGCTTTATTGAACTATACAAAGAGCTACGCTCTGAAAAACTCATGAATCTGATGTACTTTCACTGCCTTTGCTATTTGACATTGTTTGCTGGTAAAACAAATGCACAGACAGAAGAAGCTAGCAATTACATGCACTGGTGAGACTGCTCAAATATTTTTGTGAGCTTTTTAAGTTAAGTAGAACTGAAAGTGTTTCCCAGCAGTATCTAAGAAATTTTATTGTGCTTTTTATCTATTAAAGCCCAGAGAATTTGCAAAGGGTTGCACAGGCAGTGAGTATCAGTTTATTTCACTCTTCTCCCTAGCCATGTGCTTTACCTGCAGAACTGGACTCATCTGCCAGCGTAAGATGAAAATCTCTCCTCAGAAACTGCTATGCTTATTCCAAGTAATTTAAGGAGGAGATTTTCGAATCAGTCAGCTCTGTTTCAAAAATGAACTTAGCCTTGAAACTTAGTCCTCAGATACCATGGTGATTGATGAGTACCAATCAAAGAGACAGACAGACACTACAGCAATTACCCAGTTGCTAGAAGAGAATGAATAAGTCACTATAAGTAAATTGTAAATTCCAGCATTAGAGACATGAAAAAGGCCAAACCGTACCTACTTAATCCTAACGTGAAAAAAGGGGGCTGTGAGTAAGAGACAGCAACTTTGCTTTTCCTCTCCAGTCAGTGGTCAGGCTCACCTATGCTTTCTGGATATCCTTTAACCAGAGGTTTATTTAGGGAGTAGGTACCACAAGAAGATTAAGGAAGAACAAAATGAATAATCACTTAAAGCTTCAGTAGTCATCACTCTTCTATTTTTTTAAAGTTACTGTCGTAAGATGGACAAGAGCAAGCTCATGCAATTCTAGTGTATTAAGAGCTTCTACTCTTATATATAACCAGAACATAAAGATAAATACATTACTTGGTCTATATATTTGCAAACAAAATCCTCTGTATTGGCCAAATGAATTCACCCATTTAATTATTTTAAATCAGCAACCCCACTCATGAAGCACAGCTGAAATAATCAGGAAAAGATTTTAAAAATACGCTAAATCTGACTGAATGTTATTACAGTAACATCTCAGTGCAGCCTTTTTATTTTTTTAAAATACATTATTGGTTTACAGAAAATCTAAAATTAAAATAGTTGCATAATCTTATTATTCTAGTACAGTGGTGACATTAAAAGAATGGATTTTATTTGTAACTCAAGGTCAAGATATCCAAGGAAGTTAAATGTGTCCAAATAATTTTGCATGTTATCAGGTTTAAGCACCTGTCTCCATTTGTTTCCTTCGCAAACTTCAAGCTAAAGCACTCATTTTTGTTTCTAGAATTGTATTTATGAAGTGTGTATGCATATCTGCATGCTTGTGTGTGCATATATGCATTAGTGTGCAAAGAACAGCGGAGAGAATTTATAATTGCTCGACCAATAGAGTGAAATGTTTCATTATTAAATTTCAAAATTAAAGTATTTTTCCTTTTCACTTAGTGTTCCCCATTTCTGATGAATGTTTATGATAATGAATGATTATCCTAACCTTCTAGGCCTATGTTACTCCAAAAGACCTTTCCAAGGTCAGTGGAGAGTCCCATCTCAGTATAGATCATAAGGCAACAACCCTGCCTCCTGCAGTAACCCGCATCTCCAGTCCTCTCCTGTAAAGGAAGCCTATGTTCATGGTACAGGACAGCAGTACTATCCCAGCTCCTGAACTAAATGTATGTAACACATCTCATCTTACTTTGCATTTTGTCCCTACTATGGAATATAATGATTACTAGCAGAAAGAAATACCTAAAATAATAATCTTATTAATCAGAATGAATTAATTTCACCATAGGGATGCAATAACTGATCAGTAGTCATTGCTCAGAATCTAGATGCCTCTGTACGATTTCACAGAGCAGTTTCAAAGCTGAGCAGTAACTACGCCTGTAGTTATTGTGACCATAGTCCCTGCTAATACACCACATGACAAGTTCTTTGACAGACGTATGAGAGCCATGAGAAAAAACGGGATATCTCATAAAATGAACAACTCTGTGAGAAAATGGGTGAGAAAATTTCTGCAGCAGATTATGGGAAGTTATCTAGATGAGCTTTATTCCTGTGCATTCCTCTCAATTACATACAACTCTCCACCGTACAGTAGCCAAAACTATGGCCTGCTCTCACTTTTCTAACTCTTTCTTGCCATCTGGACTGTCTTTTCAGTCTCTGTTCATTTCAGGATCTAAAATGGGAATACTGGCAACAATATGGCAAATTAAAGTGAAGCTTAATTTGCTGAGATAGGTACAGAAATGAGCACAACATATGTCACCACTACACTAATGGGTTTTAGATTCATACAGCTTTTAAATTTGCGGACTTGGCCAGAATGTAAACCAAATTTAGTATAATCCTAACAACACAAATGAACTTCAGTAAATGCATCCGCTTTAAAGCAAATTTATTCTAAGAGGGTCTGCACAGCATAAACGTACTAAAATGACAGCAATATGACTCATTTGTATACTGATTAAGTAGTTATTAAATGCAGTTTTTCAGAGCCTGGTATTAAGCTGTTTCAATGTAAAATCCCATTAACTGTATAACACAGCACCATTAAATTGCTCTGCCATTCTAAGATGTAAATGGTTTCTAAAAGCATTCAACACATGTATTATTTAAAACCTGAAGTGCTAATACAAGGTGGCAGGTAATGCCCAAAACTATGACTTCCAAGCTCACTTCCCACTGCATTTAAATATAGATGATTTTGGATTCTTTATTAAGTTAGTCATAGCAGCTTGATCCCAAATCCTGTTTGCCTTACCCCAGTGAGCTAACTTAAAACCAATCGTGTGTCTCCAATTTGTACCCATGTAACTAAAGCACAATCTTAGACAATGAGTAAAACAATAGCTTAGCATTTCAAAGATAAATTTAGTCTCATTTATACATAAGCAATCAATTTAAACTGAAAAACCTTAATTTTAGAGATTCAACATTAATACACATAGAAAGGAATAAAATTCCACCCTCAGGAAGGAGCTGCAAACATAAAGAGTCCATCTCATCTGCAGTGAAATTGCTTTGCCATTTATTTTACTGAGAGTTCATCTACAAAAAATCTAAGCTTATAAAAAATTTTCATTTGAATGTTCATTTCTTACCTGCTTCAGTGCATTATCCAAAGCAAACATCTTACAAATCCAAGGACAACCAGAAACACTTGTATTAGTGCTGTCATCAGTCTGTACCCATTGTATAGTTCTGCCTCCTGAAGTCACAGAACAACTGCAGGAAGCAACCTTTTCCCTTTGCTTTGTTTGGCTTACAGTTTGCTTACAAAACATTCACTGAAATGCAAATAATTAGTTTGGGCTTTTTTAGAAATCTGACCTTCAGTACCACAATATTACAAAAATCTTTGTTGATCTGTCAAAGGTTGAAGATTGTCTATAATTATTTTTAAGGAGACTATTAACTCCCCTACCATGATTTTGTGCACAAGCATACATAAATCTCAAAGCATAAAAACTCACCGGTGGCCTTTTTTCCAGTACTGGTATTGGCAGAGGTATAGGAATGGCACGTCGTCTGGGCACAGTCAAATTAAATTCCTTTGGGTGAGTGACCATCGAAGTCTTGACAGTAGTAGTACCGTTGTTTAATTTATCTGTGAGCTGTTCAATCAGTTGCTGTACTTTTGGCTGCCACCTTAAAAAAACCCCAGATTTTTTAGATTTATTTAGTTTCTTTCACACAAACTTACAGTATATGAGGTTGGCACTGGTGCAAATTCCATAATACTTTCAGCCATTCAATTTTAATAAAACTGACCTATGAATTTGTACTCATGATTTAGTTGGACTGTGTTATTTCACCTCTTGATAGATGCTAGTCCATTCAGACTACTAGTGGTGAAATAGCCACAGTTTTTACTGAGTAAGCAGCTACCTCACCAGTTAGTTTTGCAGCAGCACCAGACTGTGAATCAGAAAGGCAGCTGTCATAAGCTAAGTACACACTTAACATACTTAGACGAAGAGACTGTGAACAAACAGTGGTCTGAGTATTGCCTCTTTTACCAACTGACAGCATACACATAGATCAACCTCAAAGCACAGGCAGTTCTATTAAAAAAAATAGTAAGATGTAAGGACTTTGGTGGATTAGCAAATGAACCCTCAGTGAACCCTGTGGGGCAGCCAAGATGATTTTGATTTCTCTGTGTTTGGATTTTGGCCTGTATGGAGGTTCAGCATTCTTCCAAGGAATGACAGAAAGGTGCAGAATTCAAGGTAAGACACAAAGAGGTAATCACAGGGCTAATTATGATGACAGCTTCATGTCAATTATTCCTCCTCTATATGTGTTCTATCCTTAGGCATTACACATGCAGCGGAGCTTTCCCAGAACCTAAAAAGCAGCTGACAATGCAGATTTACAGTAACTTGCTTATGTGACTTACTTTAGCTAGCACTGTCATTATGGCATGAAGCTTGCAAGTAACTTCTGCAATTAATGCAACTCCATTAAAATAAATAGGACTTTTTATATTAACCTCATTGACATTAAAAAGACATACTTAAAAGAATTTAAGCTATTAAACTGATTAAACTGATCAGTGCATTCTCAGCCCCCGAAGGAAGTTTCAAACCCAGTAACCAAATATGGTCTTTAACATTACATCATGGAATCACAGAATCATTTAGGTTGGAATAGACCTTCAAGATCACCAGGTCCAACCATTAACCCAGGGCTGCCAAGTCCACCACTAAACCACGTCCCCAAGCACCGCATCTAATGCGTTTTTTAAACACTTCCAGGGATGGTGACTCCACCACCTCCCTGGGCAGCCTGTTCCAATGCTTTACCACCCTCACAGTGAAGAAATGTTTCCCAATATCCAATCTAAACCTCCCCTGGTGCAACTTGAGGCACTTTCCTCTTGACTTGTCACTTGTTATCTAGGAGAACAGACTGACCACCACCTGCCTACAGCCTCCTGCCGGGTAGTTGTAGAGAGCAAAAAGGCCCCTCCAAGCCTCCTTTTCTCCAGGCTGAACAACCCCAGTTCCCTCAGCCACTCCTCATAAGACTTGTGTTCCAGACCCTTCCCCAGCCCCATTGCCCTTCCCTGGACACGCTCCAGCACCTCAATGTCCCTCTTGAAGTGAGGGGCCCAAAGCTGAACCCAGGATTCAAAGTATGTATTGTATTAGAATATACAGTTCTGTATAACTTATATTTACTACTTCTAGGCAAAATGTGTTTGTTACATTGAATGTAACTGACTGTGAAGGACAGGTCCAATAAGCTTAGTGTAGTTTAAATAAGGAATAGATTAAGCATCTGCTTGCATGCATATGTACATACAAAACCTGCATGGATATGTGCGTATATATCTATGCATCTCTGTATCTTTACTATTGTAAGCATATGTTACAATTAGAATCACTACAATGGAATATATTGAGTCCAATTCTGACTTCAAATATATCGCTGCAGTTCCTGTAGAACTCAGTGGAATCTGGAGTACTGCAAGCCAAATCTCTACTACACGTTTGTTAATTTGGCATAATCTACATAGTATGAAAGGATTAATTCTACTGACTTTGATATGGCAGAGCTAGATGCCAACTCTTTTTCAGCTGGTATTATTTGCAGCATACTTTTGTCTAACAGTGCCATGACCTGCGTTAATCTATACTGCACTGAGGAGGATGTGTGACTGCAGCAATATCAGTGTACCAATGCTAGCTCTAATTTATCTTTCCTGGGTAAAAACGAGAGCGGAAAAGTGACACAATAGGCTGCAGAGCTACTGATTCTCCACATGAAAATGTTTCAGTCTGGCAAGGGTCCTCATGCTACTGTATCGCCACCTAACCAATGTGGGGACACACCTGGCACCTCAGACCACCTGAACTGTTAAATGATGCTGCAATTGACCTAATGATTTTAAAAGACTTGTTTACATGCTTATCTGATTTCCTCAGACGGCATTTGACCATTGGCATAAACAAGTCTGTGCATAAAGACATACTCAGGATGCCAAACACCTTTTTTCAAATGCTTAATGTTAGACAGATGTTGAAGTGACTTATGACGAGGCACAAGTCTAACTCTGTGAGATAATCTGAACCTTCTACTTTTTAGAATGTTTTTTTCAGAGTATGATGTTTGATCTGTTCAGGGGCACCGAGAAGCAAATATACGACAGCTGAGAAAGGACTCCTCTATGAGAGAACCTTGCCTCTGGGTAAGTAAAAGGGATTACTATGGTCTCACAAAGACAAGAAGTGTTCTGAGTGACTTCAATATGAGAGACACTTTAAGAGCAAATTGAGCTTTCAGGGGGGAGCTTTCCTCAGCTTTTAAACTTTGAGGTGGCCACAGGCTACTTAAGTACTGCTTACCTTAGCAGTAGATCAATCCAGTTCTCTTTTACATACTCTGAATCGTAGAAACGACTCCATTCATCTTTTATCCACGTGTTCAAATACAAGGCATTGAAGAAGAATCTAAGAAACTAATAATAGGTAGTTTCTTTTAAATATGAATACTGAATACTGGAGGCATGGTATATATAAGACTACAAAAAAGATAAGTTGCTCTTACTACAAACAATGCTGAAGAACTTGCTTGTATTTTACCCTGTAATTATAATCATAGGTGCTTGGTATTTGTAGATTTTTCTTAGTTCTGTTAGGACAGCCCCATGTCTTTCAGCCCTATTTTGTAGAACACTAATAGATAATAAAATATTTTCAGTGGCCCAAAAAAAAATCCAGGAGCTACAACATGGGAATGTGTTAATGCAGCTTTAATTTGCTTCAAATATTGTGAAACAAAAGTTTTTATTGAAAATGAAAGTAATTACTATTGCAATACACTGATTTTAGTATAATTATACAATAGAGATTCAGAGCCTAATATACCCACAATCAGCTCCTGATTATCTATAGCTGGATGATCCACGGTGCCCGGAAACACGGCAAGCCTGGTACTGTACCTGAACTACTTAATTTGCTATCAGCTCCCTGGGAACTGGGCAGGGAGAACTGCTGAGAACTAAAGTAACTGCTGTACAATATGGTTTCTTCTTTTGTTGAAATATAATTAATTGGCATATACCCATTAAACTAGAAGACTGAAATTTGGCACACTTACACATTGTTGGGCTCTACATGCTGGAGAAATAGCAACTAACACTTGAATTTTTGTTTCCCACTGGAGTTCACCAGAAGGTCAAGAGCCTTTCTTTAAAACCTGAACTGTTCAAATGGCCTTATGCAACACTCTTGAAAAATGGCACTCAGATTCAGTCTGTATCATTTACAGCAACATAAATTCCAAACTTGAACATGAACTTTTTCATTAAAATTCTTGGAAATGAAAGTACAAGCAAGTATCATGCTGAAATAATCCCCGTAACAGAAAAGAGCACGCTACATAATATTGACATTATGAGACATACTGGAAAGCAATGTGCAGTCACTTGAGAAGCTTTCAATGGAGACTGCAGAACTTACTAGTCCAGACTTGGTATCAGCCCCATCTTGGGTTGGTTTCCACAGAGCCATATAGGTCTTTGTACTGAGTTTTTAGTTCTGGAGGACTACCAAGGAGCTTCTTTCTTAATTCACATGTGGTGCCTGGCCCAAGGTGGCTTAGAGCTTTGTGAATAATTCGGCTATAAACAATTCAGATTTGACTCAAGGTGTTTGCTGCAGATGTTCAACAGGTGCAGAAATCCTACTAGTTGAAATCTGTAGTCTCGATGTGACCATTTCCAAGGAATTAACCTGTAATTTTAGTCTTATTTTCATCTATTGTGCTTTTGATAGAGTCAAAAGACTGATGAAGGACTAAATTAATATTACCCCCTTGGATTCCCATTCCTGTCTAGAAACTACTGCTCTTCCCCAAAACTGCAGCTGCTGGCACATCAACACACCATCCAAAAGAAGATATTTAATCCCTAAAAGTATGACTATAAACTAGGCCTTGAATTGTGAAGGAGTTTGTTTTCTGGTGCTTCCAGATTCACTGGAGTTTGCTAAGTGTATGGTAAGGGATGCATTTAATCCCGTTGGTCTAGAAACTCATTCATCCTTCTGGAGGATCTTCCTCTGCAGTGCAGGCATGTTGGATTACATTTTTCATCTAACATAGCAACTTCTACTTATGCCAAGTATAAATAAAATGCTAGAAGTCTAGACAGAGTTCACTCTGCAACAGAACTGACGCATGGTACATATGCTACTTCTACCAGTTATTGTAGCAATATTTTACATCCAGTTATCCCAGCTGTATATAGGATTATAGACCTAGTGACCATGTCCCCTGCCAAAGTACTCTTCTTACCTTACAGAAGGCCCTGACTATACACAAAGTTTATAAAAAATGTGTTTTTAAACAAATGTAAGCAGTAATACAGGAGTGGACTGAACATGAGCTGATATACTTAAACTGAGGCAGACCTGAGGGGTGAAGCTAGTTTCAAATTTCTAGGTATTGAGAGAGCTCACAGAAGAAGTTGATGCAGAAATACTGTAGGTGTGATCTGTAAATCCTCCAGTTTTCTTTCACTAGCTTTCATTTAATCTCAGAGGGACCTGAAACTCCTCCCTCTCTGTGTCCTCAGGATTCCTCTTTTATAGCCTAGTCCATCCTCAGAGGCTTCAGTCAGTTTTCTGCCACATTGCCACATGAAACTAAGCCTCTGAACTGTTGTTTCAGCTCTCCCTGACTGATCTCCATCTAGACTTCTAAATATTTGCTGTAACTATCTTTCACAAGGTACTTGAAACTCAACTACCTCTTCAAGGCAGACGAAACTATAATAAAGGCACACAGTCACCAAGTTCTAGCTGTTGTATTTAACAGGGCTATGGACCCCTGGAGGCCTCCTGCTGCAACACCAGTTATGTACTGGTTATTAATATTTCACACTGTATTAAGACAAATGAGTAATTATGTGATTGATAAATGCTATCACGTACTCCTAGGAGGTACAGAGAATGGTTAAGTGTGTAATCAGATATCAACACTGTGATGTATATTTTAGTACTGTTGTAGTCACAGTCCCCAGAGAAACAGTGAGGATACGCCCCAGTACGCACCCCACTAGAGAAGGCTTTGAATGCAGCTCTGAAACAGTTATCCAGGCAATGCAGAGATTGCAAATGGCAATGCAGGATTACCAGACATCACTTCTGACCAGATTCTGCCTGAGCTGAAGGCCACAATCTTGGTATTGATAATCCATATCACAGATGGCAAATGTAGGCATAATAATACCCATTAAGCCATAGCGCATTTCATTTCTTAACAACAAAAACTTTTGTGTTTTGTGAACTGAATTGCTAGGAAAAATCCCTTATATTTCTGTTTTGTCTTTGGCCACCTGTGACACAGGTGGCAATCCCAGTATCAGCAGCTCTTGCTTTTACAGCAGCAACATGTGGCTTGAAGTTCTCACGGATTTCTGTTTGGATGTTACCAGCATCTGTCTCCTTAGAAAAGTCACTGGACAGTCATTTTGGTAAGAGCATTATTCTGCTTACTCCTCTGTCTTGAACGTTCCAAGAGTTTCACTACTCACAGATCATGATAACCAAGATTCAATTCCCTTCTAGAAAAGCAGTGGAATTACACCAGAAATTAACTGTATCCATTTTTACTATCTTAATATACTCTGGCTGTAGTAAGACAGGTGTGTATAATTAAAGACTGTTTTGTAATGCATTTTTACAGGTGGGCTGAATTGAGATTTTGTTTTTGAGAATTTGAATGTGCCCTGCTAATTTTTACACAGTAGGATTGTATAGATTTCTAAAAACAAGTAAAAAATGGTAAGTTTCCTCATCTGGTATTATCGTTACATCCATGTGGTCATTTGCAGAACTGAAATCCTTACATTCACAACATAAGCTTTTGACTCTTAAGGAAGTAACTGCAAGAAACAGCAGGTTCTGCTTTTCCACACAGATCAGCCACTACCTGAGAATGCTATTATTTCGTCTGTACATATCTACAGCTATTTGCTGTAGTAGCAAATGCAATCAAGGAGGCTTCTGTCCACTCTTCATCGTCTGATTCTTTCCCTCTTATTATAGTTTAGTTCTTCAGCTATGCTAGCTCAACCACCTGTAGGATTGTACTTTTCGGCTGCAACAGAGAAACGAAGAGGAAGGCAAGAAGCTCTTAAGGCTTTCCTATGAAGAAACTGTAATCTATTTTGAGGATCCTGAGGGAAAGGTGTAGAGAAGAGTGTCCTAGCATGGTGTCAGGTCCTTCTGCCATCGCATGACCCAATTTGGACTTTTTTTTACCTCCATGTCCACCATGAGGCTGATCTTGTCCTGCTTCTTACTGATCTTGTCCTACTATTCCTACCTCATTGTAACACCAATTACAACAACCAGTTCTTATGTAGTGATTTTCCTTTGCAGATCTCAGAAGTTCTTTATAAAGACCTCTAATGCTGTTAGAAGCAGTCAGAACATGAAGCAGAGCAAAACAGGTTCCTGAACGCTAGAAAGCAAGCACTAGTTATTTTGCATTTTTTACAAGGCAATAATGAAATTATAAAGCTGTTTACTTCAACTTTTTTTTCAATGATGTATTTTCTCTAAGATATAAACCCTTAAATTTTATAACAAATATAAATTAAAAATATGTATGAATAATGGAACAGAGAAATAGGCTTGGGCTTGCAATGCATAGCTAAGTTCTTGGAAGAACAATCACACCGAAGTTACAAAATTGGGCTCTATCCTATGGTTCTGTAATTATACAATTATATATTGTATATATATAAAAAATTTTTGCATGTATTTTTAACATTACAGAATGAGATCCTATGATTTCCTGTTCCAGCAGATGAACATGTGTTAGTGAGATAGCATTATTATTCTGCCTGGATATTCTGTCTAAATGAAAATATTTGAACATGCATCAATCACAGGGAAATACTGTGACTTCAAATTGAATGGATTCCATTCAAGAGAGAGGTCTACTCACAAAAGTTAATCTCATTCAGGTGAAGACTACTCATTTGAATAAGGTTTATCTGTATGATTAAGAAAATTCCACTGTCTGTTATGTGCAGAAAAAGGTATTTTTTTATTAAAGTAGATCTATTATAAGCAAATATGTATGAATAATTTTGCTGCATCTCAGCTGAACTCAGACAGAATAGTCATCAGGCAAAATCTACAGGTCAGCATCCTGAAGGAGAATCCCAAATTTCTGATAACTTCTGTTGCTAAGGCTGCAGATCTATCTGCCTTCTGTTGTTATTGTCTCTGTTGCTGGGGGGACCAAATGCTGCTTCTAAATCCTCTGCTGCAGGTGCATTAGTATAATCTAACATCACTTTGAAGATAAAGATCCTCTTTTAATGCAAGAGAAGAAAACCTAGGTACCATGGTGATGAGGATCTGATAAGATACTTAAGCAAACAAAGTTACATCTAGAGGAAAAAAAGTAGCAGGTGCAGACCATCCCCATAATGCAGCACTTCCCTATCAGAAAAGAGTTATTCCAGACAAGGAAGGAGATACTATCTGAAAGAGAACATCAGAGCACTGATGCTTAAGCCATATAAACCTAGGTGAATGGAATCAACAACAGAAAACTGGAATGAAGTGGGAAAATTCTGTTGCTAGCTGAATGAGCTCAGGATGCATCCAATCCAGTGGCTTGTGTCTAGGATGTTTACCAAAGAAGGGTCTGGGAAAGCATTTTAGGCAGAGTGATTTGTCTGGCTACCAGATTATGATAATTCTTCCAGCCACTTCTCTGTTCTTTCTAACAGTTAATGAAATGTAACATTTTTGTCTCTGAATGGCAATTAATAAAAAAACATTCCCTATCAAGCCCATCAAACCAAAGCGAATAGAGCTTTTCTAAAAACATTATGCAGACAACCTAACCTACTCTCTCCCTACATATCACAAAGCAACCGTACTCATTAAAGAGATGCTGGCATCCACAAGAACATTCAAAGTCATCAGTATAAGGCTAAACCTTAGCCTTTTGAGTATTAATTACTAAAATTTGCCTATTTATCTCTTGCGTGTCATACTTGTTATTGAAACACCATGTTTGGACTATACTTAAAAACATCTGGATGATCAAAGTTCACATATGCTGTGTCACCAGTATTTAATTTTTAGCCAATTTTCCTAAGAAAACAGGGCTTATGAGAAGGAATTGCTGCTCAGTTTGTCCCTCTGCACCTCTTTAGAACACAGCTTTTAAGATAATCAGCACTTTCAACCATTTTGAAACAGAAGCAGAAGATATCTGTATTTGTATAAATTTCATTTAAATTAGCAAACAAGTAGTGGAGTGAAACCCAAATTTGTGGCTCCAGAGAAGAAAAAGCAGGCAGAACTTTGTTGTCATGCTTTCTATTTGGCAGCAATGGTTTGATCAATTGCATGTATGTTTTAATGGGTTCATTGGTACATGCAAACTCCAAATGAACAATTGTGGTATTAGGAAGGAGAAAAAGTGATGGAAGGGCAATAGGCTGGATAATCAAAGTGGCAGTGGGTTGTTCAGGGAAAAAAGAACACTAATCAGCAGGAACAACAAGTTCCAATAGGTTCATTGTATATGGAAAAAACTTCTCCTGCCTAAAGTCAAAGAATGTGGGCAGAGCCAAGAGTGAGTATGCAAATTAGAGGGACAACTGGAAATCACATTAACTGTAAATCATGTGATTATTCTACCTTCTTAGATGATATAAAATACATTTCCAATTAATCTTTGATTGAATATGAGATAGTCACTGTTCAAGTATAGAAATGGAAGGTTTTTGTGATAACAAAATACTAATTCTGAATTTAAACAGAAAGTAACACTAATTACTTAATTTAAATTACCCTGAAAGTTGAGAAAAGTCATCTGATTAATCAAACACAATTAATAGATTATTAGTTTTCTTTAAAAAAATATTTTGTAGTTTCATTACCTTTTGCATTTTTGCAGTGTCCTGAGATTTCACAATTCTGCTGAAGTGCTGAAGACCGAGCTCTTCTAGTTGAAAAGTAGCCAGGTAACAAATAACTGTCAAAAGATACATACATTTAAAATACAGCAGGTAATTCTAACAAACCTATACTCTATACTCAGTGTACTCTGGGATTTAGGCTGTTACTGTAACTTTAAATAATCTTCAGTATTGTTTATCTAACTGAGCAACATAATGCTTGACAATGAGAAATTGTAATACAAAGTTATAATGTTAACTCTGTGTTCATTATTAGCATCATGACTCTATGCTATAGTTCATATAAATTATCTCCTTTGTGAGTTAGATCCAGCCTAGTGCAAATCTACATGATTTTATAGAATTCTAACAGCTGAGGGTCTAGCCACTTACATTAAAAATGTAAAACAAATGTAGTTATCTGAAGTCATTCACAGAGGTCCTTCTGATGCTTGCAAGTATGTGTTTGCAAAACTGGGGGAACTACCATAGTAGTGTCTGGAATCCTGCAAGGCTGAAAGTAAGATCTTGCCATGATTTCACAGTTGTTTCACTATGCCAACATCACCACTAAAATAAGCAGCTCTGTCAACCCCTAATTGCTTGTTCTCATCCCATCCTTTCACTTCCTGGTGTTTCTTCTCTTGGGCAAGTACAGTCACCCACACAACCAAGTTAAAACAGATTGTAAATTTTACCCTGAAGCACTTTCTTGATCAGTTCACTGGATGTCTGCTAAACACAAGTTCTAACCCCAGAGAAGATATGACACAGGGGTGAGAATGAGTGGCCAGTGATGAGAAAACAGGCACCTTGTTTCTTTGGGTAGTAGTACCAGTTTATACAACAAATATTTGCATAATCCATCAGTGAAATTCTGTTAGTCTGGCAACAGGCAGGGAGAACAGGAGTCAGATGGCTCCTGAGAAACATGACTGAAAAGTTTCTGACATTATTACATTGTTGGAAACAGCTTTTTCATAATGTAGCCAAAATTTTCAGTGTAAGCAAGTTTATTCTGGGAAAATTTAACATGAACAGGAGAAATAAAAGAAAGTTTTGATAGTGAATTTTTCAACATACTCTGTTTTTAATGTTTTCAGAGAGGATAGCTCTTATTCTTCTGTTCCAGAATCATAGTTTATCATACATAACAAAAAAACCCCACACTAACAAAAAACCCTAAAAAGTCATATTTCTAGTATGTTTTTTTTTTTTTTTTTTTTTTGGCAAGTGACCATTTTACAGAGAGTGTTGTAATCTTTGGTTTTATTCTAAATTAGAATAAACCCAAGTCTTTAAATTGTGAAATTCTCTGGGAAATCCAAAACTGTGCAGTTTGATACAGGGTGAGGCACAGGCAGTGCAGTGAGATTTTTGCAGATCTGTAAAGTTCATGAGCTCCTGTATCAGCTTTCATTTGACCATAACCACTTCGATCAATCAGGCTTCACTTGCACTGTAGTATTTTAGCTGCCACCAAACAGTAATGATAAAATCAGTAAATTCTGACCAATATGCTGCCGCCAATTCAGTCTTGTGCTTTAGCATAGCAACATATTTAAGCAGTCTTAGCAGTATATACATTTATCTCCTACAAGCTTTATTAAATTCAAATCTGCTCACACATAGCAACAGCCATTTTAAGCAGCTTTGATCATTTAAGTGTCAATGCAGCTTGGCAAAGGGAATCACAAGCAGCTTAAAAAAATGTAAGCCAATGACCTTAGACTCTCAACTTGTTGATAAAGGAAAATTTTCCATGGCCTACCCTCTGCCTATGATTAATGGAGGCTTTTGAGTGGACCAGTCCTGACAATCCAATTATAGCAACACTCAGCTTAAAGGTATAATTTATGTGCCCCAGACAGTGAAAAACATGGCTTTGGAGAAATGGAGACAATGAAGCATTACCAGTTAGAATATACTCAATACACTTTTAACTTCATCCTTGACAGTTTAGGTTCCCTTTTGTTTGTTATTTGATTTAAATTTCTATACCTTTCCAGACTATCACAGAAGCAACCAGAAATGGCATAAAAAATCAGTACATTTTAAACCACAAGATGCAGATAAACTTGTATTAGATATGGGGTTTTTGTATTTTTCAATGACTTTGAATTAAATTGACTGGACTTTTGAAAGTACCCACAAAGCTTCAGAATGTACCTGACTTACAGAACCAATACCAGTGTGATTTCTGATGCCAGCTTATTTAGCAAGTTAATAAATCAGCCTCAGTATAAGTGTATTAAATGCACAGCATAAAAAAATTTTTAAATTACTTTTTAATGTACTTCTCAATGCCTGAAATAACTTTGGGAGTAACAACAACTCTGATTAACTAGCTCATACTATCAGATACAGTTGTTTTGTAACTGATTCTAACCGAGTAACTAATCAAAGCAAAATAATTGACCTCACTCATGGAGACAGACAGAAGTCTATTTACATCACTGTGATGATCAGTAACAAAGAAATCCATGTATGGATAGAGACATATCCTCAGCAGACAGAGCTTTGTTACACAATTTCATATCTGAATGGCAGATACTAGGTTGCATAGAAGAGAATAAAAGGAAATCACTGAAGAATATTTTTTTAAGTGATGGTTAAACTTTCAAGATACTTCTTCCAGCCACTGAAGCTATTTTTCATCTGCACGTTACCTAATCTGTAGGCATATTCTGCTGAATTTTCTTAGGTAAAAAAAAAAAATAAAAAAAATTTCTTAGGTTCCAGCTAACACCTGTGAGAGTCTAGACTAAATAACAATTCCAGGATTTAGGCTTTACATCATATGGTTATTGCACTGGGCACAATGACAGCGCTTCAAATGTAATATAATATTAAGACCTACACTAGTAAAATAATATTTTTAAAAATTTTGTGGTAAGCACATTTGGCGTTTTGAAGAAAACTTACCTATATAGAGATTACGCTCAGAAAACAGGCAGTATCTCCCATCCTGAACAAAAAAGGCATTGACTACTACATCCAATAAGGGTTTATATTCTATGCATCCAGCTAGTGTATCCAACACGAATTTTTCTTCTGTCATGTTAAGAGTCTATAGAGACAGAAAATTAATAATGATTAATGTAATCTGGAAAGAAAATGCTAGTTGTGTACAAATAGAAGTACAATCATTTTGAAGCAAATGGAAAACATGAATAACAAATAGCAGTGCCTTTGGTAGGGCTGATGCACTTCTAATACTACCAAATATGGGCAGCCCTAACAAATTAATGACCCTTGTTAAGTAAAATGTAACCTTCCCCTATGTTAAACTTTCAGTTTATTTGCTGACATACACATTTAGTTAAAAAGCCTTGATATGTGAATATTAACAGTTAATGCAAAGAAAATTGGAAGTTTCTGAGCTATGAGCAATGATTAAGTTTCAGTAAGAGTGTGTGTTTCCAGTAGGAAACGTGTTCTTTGTCAGTAAAGTCTGTGCTACTTGGTGAGATCAGATTCAGGGAAGAACCTGGACAGAGATTGTGGAAACGACTCTTTAACTGCTACTGTAACCGAATATTGGAGAACATGATGAATTTTAACTAAACCTGTGAGTGCCAAGATTCATGTTAATGCAGACTGGTTCTTATCCAGCTGTCCTCTCGTTCAGTCATAATGTTCATGCAATACCACAAGAGAACAGAAAAAGGAGGGTCAGATGCTCACTGCACACCAGTTGGATCTTACCTTATAATCTCTTTAAAAAGTCTTAATGCTCCTGAACTTTACAGAGTTTCAGTCATAATAAATAACCTGCAGAATATCTGTTACTGCATGAGATAAACTACTAGTATAAACCACTTACAAACTTTGCAATAAAACCTGAGGCCCAGAACAGTTTGTTATTAAAGGAATTGAAAAAGGACAGACACACTATGACAAAATGACAAACAATGCTTCTTTAACTTAAGGAGGTTAGCCAAGAAGCTAAGTGCATCTTCTGAAAACATGTAGTCCACATTTAATATATGATCTTTCCCACAGCTCTGAGATGTGGAAACAACTGAGCTGCAATAATACATCAGATGAGAGGTTCACCTTGCCTAGTAGGCTATCTGCTAGCATATTGATTGCTTTATTTCCCTAATGTGATTAATTTCTAGTTTAAAGGTATGATTATAGGCTGCTGGATGGAACTATGTGAGTTTTCTGATGTATGACACTATATAGGACTTTGAGACTGAGCAAATACAAGGCAAAAGTTTATAATTACAGTTCTAATTTTCAAATGTAAAAAATTATGCAGAATCACTCCATGTGTAGTTTCTCACATTGCCAGTCAGAGCAAGAATAACTCTCCTCACGACTCCTGCTCAAAAGCCAGGTTTTGTTCCTTCCAGTTTGTGCATCACCACTAGAAAAAAATAGTGCCTCCATATAATTGTCTCCATATTAATATATATTTATATATGCGTATAGACATACACATCTATGCAGGCAAAATTACACCTGCATAATTTCTTTACTGCCATTGGGATTACACTAATACATCTGACTACCTCTCTAGCAGAACTATAATAGACAATATTAGTAATGATACACATAGAGAATCAAAATCAAGCTCAGTTTGTGCGTTTTAGGTCCTTAAGGCTAATAATAGTTAAAGTCATAGAAAAGCTTTATTTCTATAACTGAAGTCATCAGGTATGACTCTGAATATATTCTGTGATGCAATATGTTGGATAAAAAGAAATAGAGTGCAACCAAACTATCATTACATGGAGACATGGAAGCTTCACAGTTTGCTGGGCAGCACCAGAGACTGAGTGCAAATAAGGAGCATATCACCTACATTCTTAATCAAAGCTCTAGAGAAAGAAGAACCAACAGGTTGTGGTTGAGAAGACAGAAAGATAAAGGGGAATGCATTTGGGAAAATGGAGTCAACTAGAGAGAGGTGGCAAAGAAGCAGCACAGAGAAAGGAGTGAAAAAGGAAGGTAGTGGAAAACAGGAGGTACAGAAGGGCTTAAATGGAGGATGGACACAAATGGAAGGGCAAAGGGAAGAGACCATACATCTGAAAATATGCAAAAAAACTAATTTGATGGGAAGCATGGACTCCATCTTGCTAAGCACTGAGGATTCTTGTGAGGTACACAGTGCATTCCAAATATACCTTTTCTGGGTGAAGATTCATGGAGATTCTTTCACAAAACTGACAAAGAAAATCCAGAAATCTAACTCCACACTAAATGCTCAAACATATATACCTTATTTGGTATGAGTTACCTGAGAATTTGCCACAAAAGGCAAATGCAAATCTAAATATCTGAATGGCAAAGTGAGAGAGGATGACATAGTTCCGGTAAAAGTAGGACTGTGGCATTTTGAATCTAAAACACATGGTCCCCTTGAACAAATGCTGCTCTGTCAACGAACAGATCAATCTGCAGACAACAGTAGCCCTGGTAATAAACAGAAAGTCCATAGTAAAACTGGACAAGCCCATTGGAGGCAAGCCCATTGCTAACAAGCCCTGCAAAAACTCTCACGACTATCTGCATTAGAAAGCTAGAATTTAAATTGTTTCCAAGATCTTTATTTGATTGGAATTTTTGCATTCACCTTCTGGGTACTTTGATACATCATACATGTATAAAGTACTATAACAAAGCAGTGCTTTTCTAATGTACTTTGGAGAGATGACCAAAAGTAGACAAACAGGTAATAACTAGATGACACCAGTTTCCAAATCATATCTCCTATACAGTAAAGACTACAGCATTACAATTCAATTGCATATTTACATTTGCTCTGCTTTTACTGTTCCGTTAACAAGTTAACAAGTTAACAAGTCAGTCACAAGTTAGTTGTTAGGACAACACAGAAATAAGTGCTTACTCTCGCTTACTCCCTGAGCAAGACAGTACATAACTACTGCATGGCCTCGAGCTAAGCAACAAGGTGACAGGAGGTGCAGCCTGGGGACAAACTGTGCCCCAGAACATCAGTACTGATTGGTAATTCTGTGGAGCACAAGCCAAAATGTCTTCTCATGAAATATTACCAATTAAATCTGCTTTCATCTACAAACAGTACTGTGTTCCATTTCTACACACACAAATTGAGAATAGTTAAGCAGCCTGCAGCTATGTCATCTAAGGAAGTGATCTCACCATAATAAACTAAACAAGACTGGGCAGGATGAGTACTTGGATAAGAAATCTCAAAGGTGAGCCAGTTGTTGGTTAAGCCCTCCTGATAATCTAGTGAATCAAAAAACAAGCCAATGCTTTAAAACAGTTAGGATACTCTGTATAGAAAGTGCACTGTGTCCTCAACAAATTCCATCAAGGATATTTACAGTTTATCATTATATCTGAAATCATAATTGCTTTGGGAAAGAAATACGTTGGGTAGGTGTAATTTTTAGCACTAATTCCTAAGTGCATTCTTTCTGTGTGGCTTTATGTGGCATTTTATGTCAGTGGGATGTATTTCAAAAGTGGATCAAATGATTCTGAAAAGTACAATATGATGACAGACTATACATTTATAACACCTTTTGAACAAGATTCTCAAAACACTGTGCTAACATTAATTGAATTTAATGAGATTCCTTTTGGCTAACATTATTTTGTAAATGCAGGAACTGTGATATGGAGAAGATAAGAGATTTGCCCCAGGTGACACAGCAAGTCATTGGTAGCAACAAGAATTAATAAACACTAATTTGTGAGCCTTTGTTCTCAGAGCATCTTCTTACCTTTTCAAGTATAATTTACCTCGTGTATTTCTCTGAAACAACCACCAGTTTGCTATGTTTGCAAGTGTGTTGCATGGGTCCTTCAGGATGAGGAAAGCCAGATACAGTTACAGATGAAAGTAACTCATGCAGCTATCATCTTCTGTTCCACCAATTATTCAAATTTACCAGAAGACAAAATAGATCTCGATCAATATGCCTATTCTATGCTCAGGAAACAACCTCTCTATTTCTAATGTTACAGCTTATTATTTAGTTTTTTGTTGTGTAAAGCCTAATAAGTTTACAGTAGATGAATACTGGAGGGTCCTATATTTTTAATGTTTGGAAGCCTATATATTACTGTGTTGACCAATAGCTGCACTGGATGTAAGTAAAATACAGTTATATGTGTTCAAAATGTCATTCTCATACAAACATCTCAAAGTGTTCTCTCTATGGAATTAATTTCAGCTTTTTCTGATTCCCAAGTATGTATAGTAAAAGATTGATCCTGTCTGAAATTATCCTGAATGATCCTGTGAAAAAATGCGACTCCTGTCAGAATATGTGCTGACTGGCATTACCTCCCCTTTTTGAGAAATCCCTAATGCCCCTAGTCTGCTTCCATGGACATATTTTCCTTGCTTCCTGACACTTAGCTGTAGGTGGGAACCAGTCAAGTTTCTTCAAGGAGAGGAGAAACTGTGTAAGAAAGCTTAAGCATAGGACTTCGTACACAAACAACTTTCAACATGTGTTAGTTTGAGAAATATCATGAATTAAATAGAGAAGTATCTGCAAAAAGCAAGCTTTGCCACGGTGGGTCTATGGTAATAAGGATAGTTAAAATGGCCCCTGTTTAAGGGCTAGAGAGGTCAGAAAAAGGATGGTAAGAAGAGAAAGAAAAGCTTTTCTTTCTAGAGAGAAGGAAGGAAAGGAACATCAGCCATGTCCTGTTTGAGACATCTCAGGATAAGGATTAAGTTGAAGGTGATACAGACATTTTAGAAAGAAGATAATATTTGATGAAAAGATAAAAAAGCTTTCACCTCCTGAAAGAACAGTGTAATAATATGTACTGAACTTTTCTACTGCTGGGCAGAATATGCATATTTTGCAGATGAAGTCTGATTAATTTATAGTGTTTCAGATATCAGTGCTAGTCCTCTCCAAGGGTCTAATCAAAATGCTGTGGAAATGAAAGAAAATATTCCTAGTGACTTTGAATCGGTCTCCAGAACTCAGTCCTCTTTTGCTCTGAAGTCAGCGAAAACGCTTCCAGCAATTTCAAGGGGGGAAAAAATTTTGGGATCTTAGGATATAAGTACAAAATCGTCCTGCTTCTACTAGTCACAGTCTATGTTGCAGTTACAAGGTAGTATTTTCATCTTCAAGTGATAATGCTGACCATCTTGAAGAGTTATCATTATTTTCCCTTGTACTTAATATTCAATCATATGAGCGGGACATTGCAGAAAAATCAGACTCCATCCTTTCCTTAGAAAGATCCTATGCTACATTGATGTCAGTAACTAATACAAAAATTAGACTTGTATAGTTTAGTAGGATTTTTTCCACCACTTGCATCAAAATAATCTTCCATTTCATTATTTTCATATTTAAAACCACATCTATGACTTTTGACATTTGGGGATTTTACTCACAGTTGAGTGGGCATGTGTGAGACACAGCTGAACCAACACAAATGAGAACTATGAAGAGTCATGCCAAATTACACCATGTTCTTGCAAAACGGAAAGCTCATAAACAGGTTCATCTTGCTATCAACATGAGAGGGATAAAGGAGTAAAACAGTGAATTTGGGGTGGCAGTTCTGATTTTGCAGAAATAAGGTTTTCAGTAGATGGGATGTATAAAGGTCAGTATGATGGTTCTGATCCTGAAACTCCAATTGAAATAAGTAATTCCACTGAAAGTAAGGTGAATTATTTGCATAGAGAAAGGCACAAACATTGCATGGTAACTTCTGTGTTAAAATCTGTCTCTTATTATCATAGCAAAAGCTTGATTCTAACAGTCACAAGGAAGAAAAGATGCCTGGGATGCTTCAATTAGATACAAAACTTAATCTTTTTTCAAAAATGAACAGCTGCAGTCCATTTCTGTAAATGGACTGATGAAATTATATCCTTATGTACAATGTACACTGCATCAAGGATCACTCTGGACATGGATCATTTTTGATAGATTTAATTGAAGAATACTTAATAAAAAGATGGGGGGGTTAGCACACAAGAATGAAGATATAACCTGGAGGGCAGCAGTCTGAGGAAAGGTCTATTAAACTGCATTTAGGAGAAGTAGTTTGGGCATTCAAATGAAGAACAGAAGTACAGATGTAAATTTGAATGTGAATACCAATACCTTAAAGAACTGAGATAGACATAAAGAATTATTTTAAGTTAATGTGCTATTCAGGATAATTCAAATTGAATTCTGTTGTAATAACAAGCTCACAACATTGAAGAAAAAGTATTTATTTGCACTTACTTGTTTTTAGGAGGTCTGAGGGACATAATATGATTCTTCATGATTGAAGGTGAAGGTTTGTTTATTGCAACTAGGAATAACCCATCATGTTAATAATAAAACTACATTCTTACTGAAAATATTTGCAGTGAAAAACAAGTCCAATATTATGTTATAAACATCATAACTTAAAATACAATAAACATGAAGACTGTAAATAACTGAATTACAACTCAAAGTGTAGTTTTCTTCCTGGAAGACAATCAAATCTGATTATTCACTGCATGCAACAAATAGAAATTCTTTTTATGATATAAAATTCACATGTTGCAGAAATAAAATGTATGGAGTTTAACAAAGAATCACCTCTATACTAATTTCGATCACATTCTAATTAGAGGAAACCATGTTATTTATCTCCCACTATTCAAGCATTAAAAATCCTTACCATATTTCATTTGTATTTCTCTAAAACCAGGATGGTAATAGCCAGTGAATTTTGCTAACTCCGCTTTTATACAGAAGCCTGAACTAGGAATTGGAAGATAGGAACTAAGACTGGAGCTTATCTTTCTCTCTTGCTTCCTGAGTGGCCTTGCACAGATTATGTTCTCTTTTGATGCCTTGGTTCTAAACACTATTAACTACCTGGCACTCCAGCAATTTAGTTATACATTTCCATCACACCAAAAGATGATTCTATCTTTATATATACAGTGGTTCAGACAGACCTGAACTGTCAAAGTAATGGTCTAATATCTGCTTTTTAAAATTCACTTTCTATTCCTTTAGAACTAATTTTCTGATTCCCTATTTGTATATTGAAATACTGAGTGGCTGCAAAGTGCAATAAGTGAAAAAGAAAAATGTATCCTAACAGTTATTGGATATGTTATCTGCTTGATCTGCCTCAATTACAAAAGTGCAGGGAAAGATGGGTACTTTTTCAAAGCAGTACACAGTGATTAGATGTGTGACCACTGTTACTGTAAAGGGACTGTGTAAAGCTAAATCTCACAAACAGCTAGAAAAACATAACTCTTGATAACAGTATCTAACGCCATCGTTTCTCTATAAATAAAGATGGCCAACTACTTATCTCATCTACACCAATATGTGTACAGAGTAATGCTTCTGACTTTGGGCAATGACTCTGGAATATACTTGGAAACAGACTGTACACCAAATGTTTTCCAAACAGATTTCTATCTCAAAGCTTGCAACAAGATTTCCTATAATGAGAGAACATGTTGAGATGGAAACATTGATATTTAAGTAAAATGATAAAGCTGCAATAAGAATTAAAAATAATAATAATCAAGAAGTTGCTTCTGCTTCTGTTAAGTTAATGGATACCCTCCCATACTAATCAAGAGGAACAAGATGAGAGTAGCTCACATGGTCTGATAAAATAAACTGATATTTAATAGAAAGTTGTCAAAACTTCCATTTTTTTAACTAGCTATTTGGAAATACTAAGCAGTTGCAAATCAAATTCAAGGAAACAGCTAGGGATGTATTTGCAAAGTGGCACACAGGGGCCATGCAGTGACTTACAAATTTGGCCTTTTGGTTTTCTTATGAAAATCCATGCACATTTTGCCAAGTGAAAAATATCCATTTGCATATGTTTTGTGTGAGTTTATACTGTAGCAGTAATCTTCCCTGAAGATTCTGTGTGCCTTTACCATGCCCAGCCCAGGGCAAGCAGATCTTTCACTACAATACAGGATGAGACTGGGACAAGCCACGCTGGGTGAGTCTGGGAGCTCAAACTGATAGAAAAGAATCTGTCTTACCTATCTTCTCTGTGACATGTGCCTCCTGTGGGCTTCAGCTTGAAGAGAGAGATTTCTGATTTGATTTAGGTACAGTAAAGACTGGAACTGAACGTGCAAGAACTTTGCAGTGAGCAGAACAAAACCAAGAGGCAAGCTGGACTTGCTGGACAGTGACAATAGTACTGGAATCAACTTGAAGAGATGGAGCTAGGCCAGGTTAAACCTGGGAAAGTAAGTTTGAGGGCAAGAGTAAGAGTATTCCAGAGCTCTACAGTACGGCCATTTCCCAACCACTGTGGACTGATAACATAAACACTTCTACACAGCCTTTATGAAAGAGCAAACTATACTATTATTATTTTGCACAATAACATATTCTGGGTTTTGTGTTAATTATTTTTCTAACCTTACATGTAAGTAAAATTAGAGCATCTAGAAACTAAGAAGAAAATCTGAAGAGTTAATACACAAATCTCTGGATTGTGTCACCTTTGCAGCAGCATAGTGAAACCAACAGAAATGTTGTGTTGGATTTTGAACAAAGCATTCAACAAAGACCAATTCTACACTTAGTAAAAGATCTAATATGGAAATCTACCAGTAACTTCTTGCTATCATTTGCAAAGCAAGTATATTTTCACACTATGGCTTTGACGCTTTGGATTTTATGCCTCTTTCTTTATATATTCATATTGTAAAGCCTTTAATTTTAACCTATTTGCTTGCCTGCTTTCACTTATTTTCCTGTGCCTCACTTCACCAGCAATTTTTACTGCTTTAATTTGCAAGGGTTCCCACAAGAATGGTCTTATGTCCCTGCTAGACAGCTGACAGGAATATTTGGATCAAGACAGAATGTGCCCTCCAGACTTACTCCCTTAGCACTAAATCCAACTTCCTCTCATAACATATTCACATTTATCATGTACGCAAATAAGAACCCTAAACTGCAGTCTAAAATGCTGGCCTCTCTCTGTGACATTTCCTTGCTGTTGTTGTCAGCCTAATTTCAGCGATGTTAAAACAAAACTTCCGCGCTCTCATGCTACTTCTTTCCTCAATTATTGGTACTATTGTCACCCTGCCTGTCAGTCAAGCCCATGACTTCAGAGGTCCTTTTTCATGTAGACTACTCTCCAACCAGTTTATGTGCACATCTTCACTCTTTTGTTAACAGTAGGTTTCAAGTAGTATTTTTCTATCACTTCATAGCTAAAAATCTAAGGTAGTGCCTGAAAATTCTCTATTTTATTGTAATAAGCATCTCTTTCCTGGGTTTAACTAATCCAGTCCTTCTCTAGCAAATCAACTCTCTGGAATGCTATTGTTAAGACTGTTCTGCTAGTCCATTGTTTTGACCAGTTTTGACTCCACCTAGCATCTCATGGTTGATTCTAGCACATAAAATGAAAGCTACCTGTCTTTGCTATCAAGACGCTTCACAACTTGGTTCCATTCTACCTATTATCTCTTATTCTTCACTGATGTCATCCCCCATTTCTGATCAGCCAAGGATGCCCCTCTCCTCATTTCATTTCTTAGATTTCCAAACAAGTCATTTTATTTACTTTTGTTCAGCTCCTACAAACATTTATATTGCTTTTGGAAACCTACTTCATTCTGACAGAAGTTTTGCTCTGTAAAATGTCTTTTGCTATCTGTTCCTTGCAGTTGAAGTGAGAATATGTGGCTGTCAGAAGTACTTATCTCCAGAATCTGGCACTTGACAATACTGGCATCCACAGGGGCTCCTGTAGCTCAGCAGAGACACTACTGGGGTGCTGAACAAACTTGAACATATTCTGGAATGACCTGTGTGTGCTGTCTTTTTATTTTGTGATAAATAATCTAGCTCAAAAATGTTTGTTTCACCAGGAACAATCACAAACAGCTGGACAATAGCCTAACAAGCATATTTTATGTAGGTCATCAACAAGTTATCAAAGAGTTAGACAACACACCTCAGATATCATATTAGAAGGACATAAGGACTGTAAAACATCCAAATACAATAAAGATATATAATATCAATGAAACGTACAGTGTTGATAATTAATGGAATCTGACTGTACTTTTAGGGGATGGAAAATTAATTAACCAATTAGAAAAGTCTAATAGAATAGGAGATAGTAACTTGTAGAAAAGTCAAGTCTGGTACACTGCATACTCAAGTAAGTAAATAAATACAAAGAGAGCTGTGTCCTGCAATTATTTAGATTTGTGCTCTTGGTATCTGACCCTCCTGATTTTTGTCTGGTCATTCGTACACAGCACAAGGTTTGCTATCTGTCATGCTGCTAGCACAAGACCTACAGGCTTAAATTTAGTCTGTGATTTAAAGTGATGGCATTAATCAGGATACAAACTGGAGGAAGTTTCTGCATGGGTCAGTTAATATTGTCTAACTGGTAAGTCGCCAAGCCTGGAAATGATGTGTAGAAAAATTCTGCAATGTTTTTACTATCATATACTATTATGAAACAAAAAGAAAGAAATGAAGTGTATTTTCCATGATGAATTATAATCACCCATTTGGTACTAAAACAAAGCTGAATTTTATATAAACATAGATCTTACATTTTACTTTCTTGGATAAATTCACAGTAAAAATATTATGTAGTAACTGAGCTGAAACTATCCCAGAGAAAGATTTCTGCCCTACCTTTGGCATCAGCTATCCCCCCAGCTCTTCCCCTTTTGAAAGGGTTTATTATGAAACTTAAGATTCATGTTTCTCTAATGGAGTTACTGCTACTTTTATCTTTGTATCACCTTCCCTGGGCTAGGAAGAACAATGATCTGAACATTAATTTTTACATGTATTTATTTTGGCAGCAGTGGTAGCTGAATTTACCTGCTCTCTGCCCAGTGAAAAATGATTATTTTGAAACTGGATCATTTCCCTGATGTAATTCAGCATATGAACACACAATGTTATGCCAGTACTACAAGGCAGATGGACAGTAGCAGAAATTAGGGGCCTGAGTGGAAACTGTTTAAGAAAGCAAGCACCCAAGAAATGTGTATGGATCCACTGACTCAGCCTCTGATTTTCATATCACACCTCCACAGTTTTATATTCTTGTAGTTATTTGTGTTTATGCAAAATCAATGTAAAGGACCATCTAACTGGAATAGCAGTGATTCGCACTTTATTGTCAGAAGTGGAAATGAGCACTGGAGCTTCATGTCAGTGTGGAATCAGGGCTCCAACAATGTAGTTTGATAATACATGGCATGCACAGACAATAGCAGTCTAAACAATATTACTGTCTTCCCTTAGTGATTTTCTAAAGCTGATTCAGTCGGGTGGCTGCATCAGCACAAGTCAGGGTGGCACCGAGGACAATGAGATAGGAAGAGGTAACAGACTATGATCAGGAAAGGACAGGAACTGCTTCAGCTGGTATAGCTGCATACTGAGAAATCTTGGTCTGGTTTCTTGGCAGTATTAGACTAAAATCAGGTAGTCAATTTACTGTCACTTGCTTCTATCCCACTGTTCTGATGGTCACTTACGTCCTCACGGCAAGAATACGTGATGCTGAGAGTCAGCATCTGAACTGCATTCATACATAGAAATGGGTGGTGCTACAGAAACTTCTATTTGGAAGGAGGAAAGGAGATAGGAAATTACAAAACAGCTTAGAAGAGGAAGAGAAGCTTGCCCTATCACTGTCAGATCCATTTTAGAAGGTTGTTGCTTTCCCATTTTTTGTTGCTATCCAGGTAGTTTTTCAGACACTCTGATCTTTACTTCCTTGTTTTGTGGTGATAACCATAAGAAATTTGGACTTTACTCACAAATGAAAAATGTCACTGTAAGAAAAATCTATGCAAGTTACAACAACATATTAGAAAACAGCTACCTTTATATTTAAAATAACAGTTTAAAATGAAGTAAACTATGTAAGGTAAACTGAAACTTAATATACCTGCAGCATCTTGGCTGATTCATTCAAGAAATCCTCCATGCTCTGATTTTCAGGGTTAAATTTGTTAAGCTGTTGGACTATTATTGCGATATGTTTTCCATGGCTGACCATCTTCACCATGGAGAATCCTATAAATATAGTAAATCATTAATTTTTCATGCCTCCTTCAGTTGTAGCATAATGTATGTTGATAGGCTCATAGAGAAGATATACTGCAGTAATGTAGAAGAGAACATCTAGGTCAAGCTTTCAAAATCACAGTTACTCAGAACAGCTAACAGGAGAAATGAAAATACAATAAAAACAACAATAAAATAGAAGACATAATTACATATTTCTTATTCTGGAAACGTCTCAAAAAATCCTTAGAATGATACCTAAAATGGTTTCTGTATCAGGTTATCTGATGAAATACAAAGATGATACTAGAGAAAAGCATGAATGTTTGCATGTATGCTGTACAGGTCCTATTTAATATATTGCTCTTCCCAGTGACATGCAACTGAAAGAAAAATTTTAGTCTTAAATCTTATCATATGTTGCTATTAACAGCCTATTTTTCCAAAACAACAAAAAAAATAGGAACACAGAGGAATTCTAAGGCAGCAATGAGACAGTGTTGGTCAGCAAGGTGGGCAACGCACCAGTAGTCTAGGTTTCTGAAGGCACAGCAGTTGGGTACTTCTTAGGTTTGATGCTTTTTTTGTGAAATGATTGGATTACATCTATCTCAAATGATGTCTTACTCGTATGTGTGAGAGTTTGTAGAACTGGCTGTGTTGATTTTAATGTTCACATGGCAAGAAATATAAAGCATTTGTTTATACACATGCACGTGTTGCTGTGTATGAAAGACAAATGATAGTAAAGATCAGGGCTGAAAGTCAGCAATATGTTTTAGCCAAGGGAAAAAATGTATACAGAAGTAATTTTCCATGGTGAAAATAAAAATACATTTTTGAAAATCGTTCTTGTATTTTATATATCATAATATTTTGATGTTAGAAAAGAATGCTTGATCAAGATGATTCATTCCCACTGTGGTAAAGATAATTCATTTCTTGTTTTAAAAGGATATCACAACATTTCCAGACATGGTGTTTTTGTACTCTGCCTGTCAGCACTACCATACACCATAATAACTGCTGAAACAACACTTCTAATTACTAATCTCAAACCACTGAAAAAAAAGTTTGTCTGTGATTATGGTCAATACAGGCATTTAGTTACCTGGTATAATCAAGACAAAATGTCCAATTAAAAAAAAAATCCAGTAAAACAGGGCTGGATCATGACAAGGAATGGCAAATAAAAAGAGGTGCTACTGTGTCTCTGTCACAGGGGGAATCACTGTTTCTCCACTCCTCTGAGAATCATGATCTGTTTCTCTGTACCTGTCAAGGTTCTTACACTCACAAGGGATTTTGGATAAGGGAGAAAGAAATACCTCCATATTCATTCAGGCTGAGTCATAATTCAGGGTCCAACAGCTCTACCAGTGACAAATATTTTTTCTTCTGGCACAGCAGAAATAAGTTTGAGCTCTCATGCTCCATACATGCTGATATTCACTCTTCCCCTCCACATAACCATTAAACCCAAAATCTGGAATATGAAGACTAAGACATATAGTAACACCTCGAGAACTCTGGACATACAGTGGTTCTTAATAGAAAGAACTTCACTTGTGATTGTATTTAAAGAAACCACTGTTATTATCATTGTTTTAAAACATACACATCAGAAATAAAATGCTTTGTGTTATGACAATCGCCCTTATTTCCACACAGCCATTTAGAATATTCTAATTGTTAGGTATACAAAGGATATAAATTTATACTATGTACAAAATGGTAGAAAATTTCTTCCATTATCAGATGCAGAATTTCAGTGAAAGGAGGTAAGAACCTGACTCTCATTTTACAATGGAGCCTGGAAATATTTTGAAAGCAGTTAGGAAGGATAAAGCTGTCCACAATTTTAGGGACTGGTTTCAATGGCCTGAAAGATTTCTTCAGGTTTTCCATCTGCTCCTGTGTTCCTAATCTAGAAAGACTGTGACTGCATTTTCTCCGACAAAAGCTGTCCTTAAAAAGAGGGCTGAACTAAGCCTCCCTGCAAAATTCATACAGATCAAGTAGTTACTACTCAAGATGGAATAGGTGTTTCTCTCGACTGTGTGCTAGAAAAAGAGCCACTGAATACATGGCACAATTGTCCCAGTGGTTACATCCTGCCATTTTCATTTACTCGGACTTCTCTGCATCGCTGACTGTCAGCTGAGTGTAGCAGAGAGCAGTTCGGGGCACAGGTCCTGTTTTCAGCAGATTCCTCCCTTAAGGCAGCAAAGTGTCAGATGGAAAAGATTCACCCTGAGCAGCTATGGCCTGGACCCGAAGTTTATTTCTAATTTGCATATATTTCAGTGTTTTGCATACCTACTACAAGTATTTTACTTGACACTCTTTCTTTACCTAGCATCTTGTGGGACTTTACAATTAAATATCCATTGTATGAAACCTTCTGGAAATAAGTTGTATTATATTCACGAGATAGCTAAGCCAAAGGAGACCAAGGCTGGCTACATGCCCAAAAGCACAAGAGTGAGTGACAGTGCTGGGAGCAAAGCCCAGCAATCCTGCCTACTGTGTAACACGGGCCCCGCTGATCTTTTGTATTTATAAACACGTCATAAACGAGTGAAGTAGTTGTAAGCCTGCCCGGGGGCCCTGGCACTTCACACATCAAGCATTTTACCCGTTTCTGTTGTCTCAGGTGCCACGTACGGCTACAGCTGCCCAGCAGACGCCCGCGAGGCCTATGGGGGCAACACCCCGGGCCCCTGGGCGGGCGCCGCCGCCGCCTGAGGTAAATGCGCGGGCGCGCAGCGGCCCCTGCCCCCACGGGCGACCCCTCAGCACGGCGCTGCCCGGTCCCGTACCTGGCTGGCCCCGCCAGTCCGGGCGGCCCTCTGCGTGCCCGCCGGAGCTTGGCGCTCCCCGATCAGCGTGGCGGGAGCGGCGGCGCGGACCCCCAGGCCGCAGAGACCCCGGCGCGGCCCCCGGCGGCTCGGCCCGACCCGGCCCGACGCCGTTGCCAAGGGGCGCACGGGCTGCCGGGAGCTGTAGTTCTCCTTCGCGCCCGCCTCCGCGCCGCGGAACGGCCCGACCCAGCAGCAAAGAACTACCCGGGCTGAAAAGAAGATGGCGGCGATTGTTTGGCGCCGTTGCCAAGCAATTCGTTCCGCCCTCCCCTCGCGACGTTTTGTGCTCACGGGCGGCGAGGAAACAATCAGCCGGCTGTCAGGCGACCGGGTAGGGCAGGCTGTCACGGGCAGGGGCTTGCCACGGGCAGGGGCTTGCGGTCCTGGGCCGGGCGCGCCCCGCGAAGCAGACTACAAGCCCCGGCACCCACCGGGCAGCGGCGCCTGGCCCCGCCCCTCCAGCTGCGAGGCGTGGCATGCCGGGGCACGTCGTCTCTCCGCCCCCTTCGCGTGTTACGCAAATGAGCAGCCGGGCGGGCGGGGCCAGCCTGCCGAGGGGCGGTCCTTGGCCGCCATCGGATTGGCTGCGGGCGCGGGAGCCAGCCGGGAGGGAGCGCGTGGGCCCGACCCCCGGCCCCTGCGCATGCGCCAGGGGCGCCGCTGCCGGCCGCGCAATGTTTTGGGGGCTGTCAGCCGGGCGCGCAGCCTGCGGTGCCGGCGGCTGGTCCCTGCGCTGAGGGGAGCGCGCGGCGCCCGCGCTCCGCGGCGGCCGGCGGCCTCTGCCCTGAGGGACAGGAGAAGGAGGCGGCGGGGGCGGCGATCCGGCGGAGCCTCCCGACGAGGGGCAGGGCTCGCCCCGGTCCCCGGAGCGGCGCGGGCGGGGAGCCGGCAGCCCCTGTGGCAGCGGCAGGCGGCGGCGGCGTGGCAGCGGCCGCGGTGATGATGAACAGGTTCAGAAAGTGGCTCTACAAACCCAAGGTAAGTTGTGAGGAGCCGCCGGCGGGGGTGGCCGCCGCTGCCCCGGCGGCGCCTCCGCTCGCCTCACGCCGGGGTCACCCTCACCCCGCGGCGGGGAAGTTGAGCCGCGGATCCCGGCGCGCAGCCGCGGCGCTGGCGGGCGCGGGGCCGTTTCGCGCCGGTGCCTCAGCCGGGAGCCGCCGCGGCGCTGGGTCCGTTTGCCTTCGGACGGGTCCCGCCGGACGCGGCGTGTGGCGGTTCCACGGGGGGTGGGGTGGGCGGGAGGGGCCGGGCCGTGCGGGGCGGCGGAGCGGGCCGGCACTCGCAGCCCCTGCGCGGAGCCGCTCGCCCGCTGCGGCGGGAGAGATGACAAAGCAGAGCGTGTGCCGTGGTGCTGCTTGGACCTGGCGAGAGCACGGCCCGAGGCGGGGGCAGGGGCGCTCCCCGGGCCCGTGGCGTTCCCGGGGGCCGCCGGCAGCGGGGGCCGCGGAGCTGCCCGTGTGCGCGGGGGCGGCCCCGCCGGAGCTCGGTGCGGGCAGCCTCCTTCGGCCAAACCCGGGAGGCTGCGGTCTGCGCGGCGCCCGGACCCGCGGAGAGCCGGATCAGTTGCGCGGGTTCTGCTATTAATGCTACCTGCCTGCACCTGAGAACTTTTTTTTAAGTTAAAAAAATTGTTGAGTGGTGCTGTGTAGGTGTGTTCATTTTCGGCCGTTTTCTTCTCGCTTTGGAATCGTTGGAAGGGATCCAAGGATCATAGCTTGCTTTGTAATGAAGTTATCATCTTCTGGCACGAGTTAAGTAACAACTGCCTGGAGAGCGATCTCGTCTCGCGTGTGATGTTCGGATCGTACAGGAAGGGCATTACTGGTTGTGAACACCTATAACAGTCTTTTTTTGTCCAGGCATTGCAGCAGTCAGTATAGTTGTTCACTTTATGAAGAACTTCATTTGTATCCCTCTGTCACTACCACCACTGTTTTAATTTAACAGTGTTAAGCCTATGTTTTGTAAACCACCTTCTGCGCACAGTCCTTTTGCTTGAATTACAGCCAGTATACATGAGTACTTTAAAAAAAAAAAAAAAAAGCCGAGGTGATACTGCATAATATAAGTTCAGGTTGTGCTGGTTTTATGGATTTTCTGTGTAGTCATAACCCGAGTGAGTACTGTTGAAGAACACATACTTGTCTGCTATTGCTAATGGTAACTGAAAGGAAAATAATTTAGAGATTAAGTAACTGAAAACACAGTAACAGATTACAGTTAGTTTTCAATGAACTTTGTTAGTTGTTTATGGTTTCTATCAAGGAACGACTAAGAAACAGTTAAGAAAAAGAAATTCTGGTGATCTTAAATGCAGAAGAAACAATTGTAAATATAGTTTTTGTCACTTTTAAAATAAAAACTAATTAGACTTCACAAATTCTTTATTAGATAGAAAATTAATGTGAAATCTAATTAGTTTTTAATTTTTATTTTGTCTTTAGGATAAAAGTTGCAGCACACAACAAAAGAGCAGTATATTAATAAGTATGTTCAGCATCTAAGGTCTGTATTAAACAGTGTATGCTCATATTTCTGTGGGACTCTTCTGTGGCAAAGGAACTTTCCAAGCCTGTCGCATGACACTGGGCCTCATAAATCAGTAACATCTATTGCTGTTAGTTTAAAACCAACACCGTGCCCTTTTTTGTTGTATATCTAATACTTTCTTTGCAAATCGTTTTTGTTTCAGTAGCTTTCTACATAATTTTGTACTTGTATTCAGAGCAGGCTATTGACGAATTGTAATAGCATACATTCTTTCAGAAACAAGCGTTTTTCCTCATGGGCCTATTGAGTTGCTATGGATAATATAATTAAATAAGCAAGCGTTTGAATAGCTCTTTTTTGGTAGAAAATAAGTTGGAGGAGCTCACATTTAGAGACTGTACCTTTCCCGATTATACTACTTGCTTTCCTATTTTGTCAAGGAATCCTTAGGATTCCTTCCCATAAGGTTATTGGGTTCCACAGACTATTTTGAAATGCTTTTACATATAATTTATTTTGAAGATGACTTGTTTTGAATACTTATTCTAGTGGGGGCTATAACCACTAGTGACTTCTGTTGCTTAGTTATAATTCTCTGTTAGGTACCCGATTGCCAGGTAGATCTTATCAGTTAGGTTTTGCTACTAGCAATGATGGGGAATGCTTCTTCTGAAGTATTCCAGATCTTACTATCATATAATAGGACTTCTCATGGCAGCATATTTTGATGGTACTGGGCATTTGGCCTACAGCTTTTATTGCCGTTCAGACATACTCCTGAAGGCAGGGGAGATGACATCAGAGTGCAGCAAATTCTCAGTACAGCCTGTTCAGAAACCTGAATGTATGGTTTAGCTTAATCCCAGGGTATCAATTTCATAATTCTCCCCCCCCCAAAAAAAAGAAAATAACAAACAAACAAAAAACCCACACAACACCAACCTCAAAATATGTGAATTCATTCAGCTAAATGGAATAGAATCAAATTGCATAACAAGATGGAATCACAAAGCTATCAGGATAATCATCAAGTCACACTAAGATGCAGGGACCTGCATCTAGGCAGGAATATTTACTTAGGAACTGCTGCATCTCTGAAAAAAAACAAGGATGGGAGAGAAAATGTGGGTGTAGGAAGTGGAAAGTCTTGACTAATATGAGCATGTCACGAGAACAGCATGACTTTCCTAGATCGTTGTGCAGTCAGTGCTCTTCCTGTCCAGCCTTACTCTTCAGATATGCTGATATACCAGATTTTAATGAAACAGATTGAATGCCGATGGTAAAGGTAACCAGACAATGAAATAAATAGCTGTGACGTGATCTGTGTAGCTGGTAGGAGGCAGACTCTTAAGTGATATGTTAGAGACAAGCAGAGATGAGATACTGTTTCCAGCCTCCTGTGCCACATCGATTGTTACTTAATTTTTTAAATGTTATCTGTAAGATGTGTTTTCCTTTGGGAGACTGCAGATTCAATGTGTTAAGTTTTTGGAGGGGGGTTGGTGATTGCTTTTGAACTGGGAGAAAATGCACAGGACTGATAAGAACAATAGTGTTCTTGAATTGCAGCACGCAGGTGGAATAATACTCTGTTTGACCTCCTCAGGACACTGCAGGTTTCCCAGACACTGCCACAGTTCTGAGAGAAAGGATGATCCCTTCTAAATCAAAATATTTGTCTGTATGCACAGATATAATAGAAATGTTTCTGTCACTTCCGGGAATTTCTTATCTCGTACCTTCTGCTGCTGGAGCATTCCACAGGTGTCAGGTCAGAACTTGCTCCCAGGCAGATCTGAGCATCCAGCAAAAATACAGAACTGGACTGGCTTTGTGGAGTTGTGAAATGTGTTTGATAACCAGAATAATTTTTATGAATGTAACTGCTTAAAATCTAGAGACCAGCTTGAAAAAGAGTGGGTAATGAATTTGTTGGAGTAGCTGTTAGAATTGAGCTCAAACTTAGTGGTATTCTGAAAGAACTGTTTAGTGTTTCACAGGGCAAAAAAAAGTCCGCCTCTAACCACAACATCAAGATGTTTTTAATCTGTTTAGTATAAGACAAACATCTGCAGTGTATGCTTATTTTTAATATTTTTATTTTGTCTTTATATCTATGAATCTGAATGCTTTTTTACCTGGGGAATAAAAGGCAAGGAATATGTTTTTTTCATGAGACCTACCTTTTGTCAATATTTGTTTCAGTTGTGCATTCCACTAACCTAATTTTTTGCTCCTAGTTTCTCTTACATAGTAAAAGAATGTGAACTTTTTGTAGTAAAAGTCAAAGAATTTCTTATGTTCTGATAATTTAGCCAAAATTCATAGTCATTGGTAGTAAAGATTTTGTGAATGCTTTGTCCCAGTTAAATGATGCTCACAGGGCTTGCATAAGCCCGGAGGTTTTGTATCTTTATTTTTTTTTAACACCTCTCTGCTAAGATTGACGAAGGTATGGCTGTACTGTTGGTGTCTTTTTTTAAATAAAAGGCTGTATAACTGCAATGGCGATTTGAGGACAGGTTTGCAGAAATGGACCCACTTGTAGCTGAGAGTGAAGACTTACTGACAAGTAGCTACTCAGCAGACCTCTTTCACATGCTGTAGAGGCTACACATATTCTTGCCCTGGAGTGCTTGGAGATGCTGAGAATTGTGGTTGCTATTTTCCTGGGTATTTGTTTTGTAATAGTTTACATTGATTTCTTTTTAAGATCTGATCGTGATTTTCTGCAGCTGGATTAGCAGATGCATCTTCAAGACAAGAGGTTCTTGCTGCCTGTTGCCATGTTTCTGCAGTGGTGCTCTCTGATCAGAAATAGCATTTAAGTGATAAGTGGAAGTGGAGGTACTTGGAGGAGGCTTGTTTCTGTGTTTGTGCATAGTGCCTTTCTCTAACATTTTTAAGGGTCATCTTACTAAGCTACATTTCATGAAAGTAAGCCATAGCTAGTAATTATTGTTGCTAATAATAGTTGTTACAGGACTTTGAAGAAAAGTATGCTAATTTAAAAAAAGGCTTAAACCAGGAGGTAGTAAATGGTATCTTGGATGATTATCTCATGCAAGTAAGAGGAAGAGAAGAGCATTCCCAGGGGATCAAGAGCAAGCCCCTAAAGTAGCGATGTGAGTGCCAATGACAAAAAAAAAAATATCAAAAGACCTCTAGGAGCTTCTGCATTACTTAGCAGAAGAAGTGTTTACAAAAAAAAGAAAAAAAAAAAAAGGCCTAGGTAAGTGTTGAACATCAAAAGCTGCCCATAGGGTTATCTTTCTCAGCAGTGTTGTTAGGGTTGCTTAGCGGCAGAGCTGATTCAAAGAAGTAAAAGATGGGAAATACAATTTGAAATAGTCAAAACTTTATTTAATTTTTTTTAAGGAGAAGAAATGAGTTCATAGGAAAAAAGGAAGGGGGTCTTTAAAGATGAATGGAAATTTGAACTTTAGAAGAATGGAAGATTGTAAAAAAATTACACAGCTATGTGCTTAATGTAATGCAAAGAGCATTTTTAAAGTTGGTCAGTAAAATGACTTACACGAAAAGGCAGAATTACTTTAAGCAGTGTTGGATGGATGGAAATGGAAAAGGGAGTAGCCAAGCAACTACTGAGACTAGTGTCAGGGAAGTGAATAAAAAAGGGAGGATGACTTTAAAAAAGTGAAAGGGACAAAGCAGTAAACATCTCCCCCCCCTGCTTTCCAAGTATTAAAAGTGAAGGGTTTGCTTTTCACAGAACTACAGTGAGTTCAGTCTGGGGAAAAATGTCTTAGAAGAAATTAAACTGAAGAGTCATAGAGGTAAATGCTATTTGCAGCATAAAGCTTTTTTTTTACTGGTGCCATACAGTGATCAAAGCTTTTGGGCATAGCAGTTTGTGAACAAAACTTATTTAATGTAGTATTTATATTAACGTCGAACGACTTCCAAAGACAGAATGAGGAGTTCCTATTATTGGGGGAAACACCAGTTACTGTGGTGGTGGTTTTTTTAAATCTTCACTGTTTTCCTCATCAGCTCTGTGAGATCTCAATTACTGCTTAATTATTCTTGTTGCTGCTGTCTGATCAGAGGCTGCAGCTACTGAACCACATTAATCAGTGTTACTGATAACAGTCCAGAGGAGGGCAACGTGTAAATCATCCTACATAACTCAGTTTTAGAGTTTTGCATATTGTATTGCTTCATTTTAGAAGCACCATCTAGTGGTTTGAACACAAGTGTGGAAACTGTAATTCTTTGCTGTTTTGTTCTAGCTCTGCGGCTGATGGAAGATATTTACCTGCACTTATATTGTTTTAGCCTTGATATTACCTGAATCTGAAAAAGGGAAGTAACTATTGCCATTGTCTATTAAGAAAATTGCTTGGCTGTTCTTAATTACTTTGATATAAGAGAAATACATACACCTTGCAGAATTATTTTTGATGTGGAATACTGTGAGCATAGCCATAGTATATCAGATCAAAGGTCCATCTAGACTGGTGTGATGTCTGGTGGTTATCTCTATCCCAGTTTCCTCTAACAGATACCTAGGGGACAAAAAGATGAGATGAATAGAAACTGATATTTACCCTGGGCTTTTTTTTTTTTTTAAACTTAGGATAGTCTGCAGCATAAGAGTTTGCTGAGCTGCAGATTGTACCCTTATAATTTGGTACCTCATGAACATTTTTCCTTAATGTATAATAATTTTTCAATTAATTTATACTTCTGGTCTCCATAATAACTATTGGCTTCCCAGTGCTTAAAGGTGAATTTCATTCTGGTGAGGTGAGCATTTTCTTTATAAACTTATTCAAGCAGTCATTGGTGTGACCTAATGTGTCTCTTAACCTGCAGACTTCTTTTCTGCTCTCTCTTGGAAACTTAATTTGGATGTTTAGATTCTTCTGTTCCTTTCCTCCCTCCACATGGTGGCACTTAACAGAATCTAGGAAACATTGCTTTTTAATGATCGCAGTGTATTCTTCCTAGGTTATTGTAGACAAATGACAAAATAAAAACAAACCTGCCAAAAATACCATTAGCATTGGACCAGAGAAGAATACTTTCATACCGAACTAACTGAAAAACAGTGCAGATACTTTTGACATGCTTTGTTTAACTGCTTTAATAGTTAGGATGATCTACTTTCCTGGTAGTTGTGTTAGCAAATTCATTTAGATTAATTCAGTAAAACTATTTTAAATAATGATGTTAAAAAAAAATTCATTGAAGGCTGAGTATGTTTGGTTCATGTTTGAAGACTGACCAACCTTTGCAGTGCATGTGAAAAAGCAAGTTTTTTCAGCCTGGTTGTTTTACTGGAGGATGCTGCTAAATTGGAGTCTGTCTTGCCTGTTCTCAGCTGAGTCTTTGTTTTCATCTTAAAAGTATGAAATATTCCAACTCTTCATCTAAAATTACATGCTGGGGATAGATGATATAATGGCCATTTGATCCCTGCTTGCATTCAGGAGGCAAACTGCTGCATTCCATGCTCGCTGAAGCTGTTGAATCCTGTAAACACAAGCTATCCCTAAGTCAGCTAAAGCAAAGCATTTAACCTATGCCTGGTGGAAAGCTCACTGTAATAGAATATGGTTTTTCCTTTGAGGCAGTGTCAGCTTCTGGCTGTTTGAAAACAGAGTGACAAAAGTTGTAATGCATTTTATAGAGGTCTAGATTTAGGGTATAGGAAGGAGTGAATTTTTTTGGGCAATAGAATGTTTGGACAACTTACTGAGACAGGAAGTCTGTATCTTCATACCTTGCTGCTATAACCAGGTAGTCTTGCTCTTGTTTATTTTGATGACGTGGGTCAGACTGATTACATCCTGTTTGTGTGTTTCTGTTCTACTCTGCGGAGTGTACAAATTTTCCTTCTTGTCTCCCCAGTAATCAGTGATGACTTTGCATTATTTTCTCGGGCCTGTAGCCTGGTGATTCTTCTTGATCTTTCTGATCACATTGATGGTGGCTCTTACTTAGGTTCCTCTGTATTTGCCACTCTCCTCCCAGTAGTATTATTGCTTTGGATCCTGTTTAGGAATAAGATGCCTAAAAAGCTGATCAACAGGAACTGAGTTATGAAAGGAAATGGGTTTCTGCAGTGAGGCTACGGAAGCGTATAACAATCTACAGCAAGGACAGTTGACCTCTGAGAGCTTCATGCAGGGGCAGCCTCTACTTTGCTCTGTCTTTGTGGGCCATAAGCTCATTTTTCTTTTCTCTTGCAGGGCCTTTATTCATACTTGATAGCTGTTCAAAATGAATAATGCAAGAGTGAGCATCATGTCAGTTCCACGTACACCATGCTGGGTGAATGAATGAAAGGAAAGCAAATGGGGTAAAGGACATTAAAGGGGACACAGGTGAAGAGGATAGGGTGGAAAAAAATGCTTGGCCTAAAAATCTAAGAAAAATAGTTTGAGGAAGGAAAAAGGGAGGATTACTCTCCTAGTATTTCAAAATGCCTGCTCTTTATTTTCATATGGGACACAAGTTAATTTAAATCAGGGTGATGTTTATGCTGGAATGTGTTAATTCCTGCCATTGACTGGCACTTTGATCTCTGAAAATTATAGGTGGTTGAAGCTAAACTAACTGGATGCTCAGGGTGTTCTGCATTTCAGCAATGCATTCTTCTAATTCTCACCTTCCTTTGTAAACCTTTTAATGTAGGAAACATCCTGACATTCTGAGGTTCATAAGATGTTCAAAAACCCAGTTTATTCAGGTTGTTCTTTACTGCCATGAAAGGAGCTGAGCATGAAAGGGGTCTTGCATGTTTGTCTGTAAGTGGCTTTTGGATGTTTGTCTGGGAGTCTTTATTAGGAATGGTATGGGGCTGTCTTAGTGCCTTTTTCTCTAATTATCCTTCTGTAAGCGCCAATTTCCTGGCAGCAATTTCACCTTGTTGTCTTAGTTCAGTTGCTGGAATTTGTGTGCTCTTACCACGCAAATGAGAACATATCAGCATGCTTTCTACAAAACCCTCCAAATTTTCTCAAAGCACTATCTGCTTTTACTTTATTTTCAAGATTCATTTATATGGAGTGCCTGCACTGCCGAACACATTAATTCATGTTTTTTTATAAAGCTGGACCAGTATACCTGATCTAGTAAACAGCCTTTCAAAAATATCATGATGCAATTGAAATGATGTCATTTTATGGTGCATGATGCATGGAAGCCCTTGTAGAATAAGGAAGAGTTAATATGATGTAAGGAGTAGGAAAAAATGTAAACTGCTGTCAAACAAATTTAATCTTGAACCCATGATATATTTTGCTTTGTATTTTAAGGAATCTTGTAGGTCTTCAGTGAGGTTTAAGAGATGAAGTGGAAATGACAACTAGATTTTTCTGTGTCCCTTGGTGAGGACTAGTGCATGTTCCTCCTTGAACATGGTGGTTGTGTGGTTGCATGAGTGTAAATCCTGTAGGGACGTGTAGTGCTATGGATGAAATGTGTTGCATTCTTGCAAGCGTATGCATAGGTTCCATTGGGTGGTTTTAAAGGGATATGAGACAGTTTTGTACTGCTTTTACTGTAAGTCTTTTTGATATGTATACTTCTTGTGGTGAGTTTGGCCAGATCTGGGATCTGTTTTGAAGACTATAGGTAGCATTGCGTTCTTTCAAGGAATGATCCTCCTGTGCACTTCATAGCTATCTTAAAATTGCTGTTTAAATGGAGCATAATGTTACGTCATGATCAGTAGCAAACAATTGGAAAAGGGCAGGTTATTTTGTGCCTTATGTTAAAAAGTGCCTATTGTTCACTGCTGTAGTTGTTAATTTGGCTAGTATTTTATTTATATTGAAGTGATTATTGAACATTTTTGTCAGAACTGATGTGTTCAAGTTGGAGAATCTGGTTTTCAGGTAACATGGGGGTATTTTGGAGGTGTTTAGTAAAGTGTATGGAAGTTTGTAGTTTTACTATATTATGATTTTTTTTAGGTAATTGTTTTGACTAAGCATTTGAGTATATTTGAAGAAGATAAAATTTATCCAGAGCAAGTGTCTTCAATTTCAGTAACACCAGTTTTTTTTGTGGGGTTTTTATTGTTGTTGTTGGGGGTAGCTGTGTTTTTTTTTTGATGAGGCTATACGATACCTCTGCATCCAGAAGTTTTGTTCAGTGTTTGCAATGGTTTCTGCTTATGTGAGAAAAGCATTACTTCCTTTAGATTTTTTTTTTTGGAGGGGGTGTAATTAATTGCAGACAAATTTTTTTGTCCTCATGATTTCAGTCAGGCTACCTGACAAGACTTATACCTGATAGTAGTGGTGACAGTAGTAAGGGAGGTACTGAACTAGCAAGGCAGTAGGCTTTTTTCTCACTGCTTCTCTCACTCGAAGAGGGAAGGAAGCAAGGCTTCTTATTGGGCATTTATCTTAATTTCAGAGTATATATTCCCTTGACATGTTAGTTGAGAAAAAGTACCTTAAAAATAACCGGACAGAAAAATTAATTGGCTGAAGTATTTCCTTTGACAGTTAGTTTCTTTAAGAAAGACTTAGCCTTAGGTTGTATCTATTTTTCAGTGAATTTCTTCTTTTCTTATTGAACTTTGAAAGCTAGTATTTAGCATTTTCATAGTAGACAGTGCTGTGTATAGTTCATAACAAGAAACCATTAAGTTGATGTTACACTTCGGAATTTTAAAGAACTGGCATTAAACTTTTTAAAAAATGAATGCATCTTTAAAAAACCATGACATGCTTTTCAGTATATATAAAAAAAAATTTTTAGTCTACATTAGAAATGATCTGTTAACTTACGTAATATGTGTATCTTGGTCTATATGTACATATATATATATATATATAATCTGCTCTTCTGATGTAAGCAAGTAGATGTAGTGAATTGAAGGTGCCTGGCTGGTTCTGAAAGATACTAATTCATGGTTTTTGAAAAAAGCAACTGTGTAAAACTCAAACAATACTTCATGAGTGCTTCTGAATAGTTAATGTTTCCAGGAGAAAGGTTGTCACCTATTAATTGTAATATAAGACAGCTAAGCACAGTTTTTGCTTAGTCCAGAGTAATTTGTTATCAGTCACATCAAGCAATGAAATGCTGTGAGGTTGGTTTCAGCTCTTTATTCTCTCATTCTCTCTCTCTCTGTCCTTATATATCTATGTGTTCCAATGTGTTGTGTGTATGTACCAAAACTTGTGTATCATCTGTGCATCTTTCAATACAAATAGTCATTCTTCCTAGGTTTCAGATGGGGGACTGAGGCATGAAGGTGAGATGAGGTTATTCAGTGGCCTTAAATGTAAGTCAGTAGCCAGACTCCCCGGAAAAGCTTAATTTTAGGCGTTTTTTAACTATTTTATTCCTCAGTTGCTACTTCTCCTTGTCCGCTACTTTATATGAGATGAGTTTCCTTTTAGGTTTTACCCTGCAGTAAGATTATACAGCTGAAGCAGTGGACCACATTTTAGGTACTTTGCTATTCGAAGACTGGAGTGATATTTACTGTTGCCATATGTGAAGATTCAGTGTCCAACTCTTACTTACAAATGAGAACATATGGGAGATAGGTAATGGTGATTTTCAACTGTTAATTAGTCGTGTTTAAACCAATGCCTCACTAACCATGCCTTCAGTCAGTTTTATCGTCTGTCTCCTCTCCCCCTTGTGGTGAAATCACTGGTGTATGTTGACATGCAGAGATACTGAGGGCGGAAAAAAGGCTTTGTCCTACAGAAATGCTTCTGTAATTTGAAGGGTGGGGTGTGTCTTCTAAGTCAGTAACTGTTCGCAGGTCCTAAGTGCAAAGTACAGACAATCCATTTCATTGAGGTGGGTTATTTGGCTTGTGGATGCTACCTTTTGAATTGTGTGAAATAAAGTTGATGTTATAAATGCTGCATAGTAAAACAGAAATTAGAAGAGTCTCTTAAATGCTGGCATCTGTAATGTATATAGCTTTTACAGTGTTGGGTAAAAGTTTTATCAGTAATGACTAAACTTAATCTTTGAACTTGTTTGCTGCAAACTCTACTGGTAGAATACGAGTCTATTTTATAGTTACTCAATATCACAACCCTGGTTACTTGACTCTTACTATGTGCTGTTCATGACTTCTTCTTTTACTGCTTATTAGACTACTTTTCTGTTATAATAACCTAAATATTCGGTAAAGTATGGTCAGATGTATTAGTGCAGTAGTGATCCTTTCAGAGCAAAGGGATATGTTTTCACAATTTGTTTCCTATCAAGGATCTTTGTGCACTCCCCTTGTGAATTTTAAGTCAACCAAGAGACTACGAGAAAAGTGCAGAAGTAGTGCTAGTGCCCTGCTGGTGCTTCAACTTACGGCAGTGTGCTTCTGTCTTAACCCCTTGCTGCTAGTACTGGAAATAGTGTGGCTGTGTCTTGCATTGGATCAGCTTTCCAACACAGGTGGAACTAATTTGCTTCGTTTAAATAATGTTGCAGTTAGTTGTCAGCTTAATAGGGGAGAGGGACAGCACAAATGCCTCTTTCGGTGGCAGCATGGTCTTTATATTGCAACCCCATAGTTGGTACAAGGTATCTTCAGTGTCTTTAGTGCTTGTCTTTTATGTTGTATTCATAATATAAATACTGGTAAAGTTAAACCCTAATGCAAATTACAGCTATTTTGTTGCTTTCTTTGTATGAAATACATTATTTCCTGTAATGCAGGGAACAGTCGGAAATGCAGGTGAGGTCACATGGGACTAAGAGTTGGACTTCTGATTCAGTTCTTTACTGTAAAACAGACTTAACCAAAGTTATTTTTAGATGAGAATAAGGTGCAAACCTTGTATGAAATGTTAATGCAAGTAATCATGGTGGCAAAGGCACAGATAGTATTTGCTGGAAGCAAAACTGCAGAAGTAGTGAAGCAACATAGTGAGTTATGTGAAGGGCAGGGGTTTTATTCTTGAACTACTCGATGCTTTGAGCTGGTTGTTCTTTCAAAAAAGAATTGTCAAGATGTCTGGTTAATACTCTATTGTGTGTTTGGCATATCTGTTTTGTTTCAGGTTCAATATATGAATTGTCAAACACAGAAGTAGCTAATTTGGGGCTTGAAGCCAGTGAAGTGAAGGATCAGCTAATTACACTATTTCAACTTTTTAAAAAAATAATCTCAAAGCCTTTAAAAGCCTTTCCTCTAATTTTCATTAACTGACTCAGAATTAATGTTTAAATGGCAGCATTGTCAGATAACTTAATGTTTCTCACTGTGTGCTTATGGGAATGAGATTGAAAAACCTGTAAGAAAGGGGAGAAGTACAGATTTCTGTTAACCTGAATTTTAGTTGAAAGAAGGGCTTTTCTTATCTGCACTTTGCTTACTTGAAAGCAACTTTTGCACTGCTAAATACAAAAGTAAGATCTGGCATACTTGCATTTTGTGTATTCCTTCTGCCCTTCCCTCCTCCAATGTAAATCATTCTGCACAAGTCACTGCATTCTGCACTGAGAGTGCTTTATAGTGGTGTTGAGTGGTTGCAAAAAGAGCTAAAAGCTTTGGTATTTTTGAGGAGCTGCTCTTAAAGCAGCAGAAGTTTCTTCTAGAGAAGCTATTTGCTGAAGCAACATGGATGATGACATTACTCCATGTGTTTCCATACCTGTATGCCCACTTTCCCCACTTCCCAGTCCATTAGAGTGGAGCAATTAGGTATTTTTTATCTTAGGTGCTAAAAAAAGGCAACGTTATGGAGAAGTGTTGCTTTCCTAGATGTTATCACCACTCAGACCACCTTCTGTTGGTGGGGAAGATAATTTTTTGCACTTCATATCACCTTTCTCTGCATAAAACAAGGTGTTAGGGGAAGTCTATTCTTAACCTGCCTCCAAAATTATTTCCAAATTCTAATTACTTCTGAAAAATCAATGAGGGATTTGCTGAGGAATTTGGGGATTGAATAGAAACTGTCAATAAGCCGTGTTGAAGCACCCTCTGCAGCCTTGTAATAATATTTAAATGAGCTTTGTACATTTCTGGTGAGAGATTAATGGTAGAAATGTCCAAAAAGGAAAATTAAGTATCCAGGTGCTTTATACTGCTCTGCAGGCCTGTCAAAGTACAATGGTAGATCCTTGGGGAAAATAATTAATTAGCATGTTGTAGACCTTTTGTGTCTATTATCCTACTGTACCTCTCGTGAAAAGAAAACTCTCAGCAGTTGCTGTAGGTTCACTGAAGTTCAAGCCAAAAAGTACAGAACAGCACATCCAATGGGAATTGTGTGACAATTAGTTCTGTATGATAAGCACATTATGATGCTATTTAATAAACTGGGGAGGAAAGCTTAAGAAGTACTCCCCTTTTGAACTGACAGTTAAGTGCCTTATGATCACAAGTTTCCAGGATTTGGTAACCTATGAGTCATTTGAGGACACCTGGTTCAGCAGCAGACTTATCATTGGTGTCATGCTGGGACATTGGTTCAGGTCAGGTTGGGAAAGGGTGTGACCAAGTCTATTACCAATGTGTGGACTTTTTGCAAACATCTGTGTTTCTTCTAATCTGCTGTTGGACAGGCTGACCTTCCTTAATTGATGGGCCATGTTAGTTTAGGTTGCAGAATAGGGTATTCTAAGGCATTCAAGGCTGTACAATTGAGCCATGAACAACTTGTGACTTATTTTTATAGGTGAATGCTGTCCTTAATGTACAACAGTAATTTAATTTTTTTCTGTAATGTCTTATAAAATCAATGACACTGTATATATACCCGGTAATGTCAAGCCTTCTTTGTGTTTCTTCAGTGTCTTTAAAGGATTTGTTCAGAATATTGTAATGATAACTGATGACAACTAATGAAGGATATGGGAGTTTTCTCTGCTGTGTCTGTGTAGAATTGCCTGGCCTTGGGTGGTGATGTTACATCATAGCTTTCTGCCTGTTATAGATGGATTTGCAGCTGTGCAAAAATAACAGAATTGCATTAAGGATGAGGTTGGAAGGGAGCTGTGGAGACTACCTAGTCCACACCCTTATGTTTCTCAAGACCATGTTTAGTCACATTTTGAATGTCTCTGAGGATGGAGATTCAACAACCTTTCTGGAAAGCCTGTGCTAGTGCCAGTAAAAAAGTGTTTCCTGATATTCAGGTGGAATTTCCTGTATTTCGGTTTGTATCTACCACCTCTGCTCTCACTGGATATCACGAAGACATGGCCATCTCAGTTGTCTTTCCATTCTCCCATCAGATATTTATGCACATTGATAAGATCCACTCTGAGCCTTCTCTTCTGCAGGCTGAACTGTTTCAGCTCTGTCTGTCCAAGTATGACCGATGTTGCAAGGCCTGAATTGTCTTTGTGGCCCTTTGACAGACTTTCTGCTATGTTCATGTTTGTCTTTTACTGAGAAGTCCAGAACTGGACCCAGCACTCTATATGTCTCACTAGTGCTGAGTGGTAAGGACGGATCACCTCCCTTAACCTACTGGCAATGCTCTACGTACCGCAGCCTAGGATGCTGTTGGCCCCCTTTGGTGCAAGGGCTGATGTTGACCTTTTCTTCAGATAGGGCAAAAATAATTTTCACTGTTTCTTTGGATGGTCTATTGCTCTTCCTTTGTGATTGGCTCCCTTCCAACTGTCAATGCTAATTACTTCCTTCTGCAAATTAATGTAGTTTCTTTCTTTCTTTATCTCGAAGAGACATAGAAAAGTAATTTATTTCCAGACTTATTCCATACCAGAACAGCAGTGTTTGTGTTTTATTTTGGGTTTTCCCCCCTGCCCTCTCTGCCCTAAATGAGTTCTTCTTAAAAATACTTCTATAGGTTGGGTCTTTTGAAACTTCTGATTCTTGTTTCTTTTCTGCTCCTTCTCTAGTTTGAGATGTAGATCTCTGTGACTCTAGATAGGCAGGACTTCAACTAAGAAGGCAAGAGTGTGGCATGAACTAGAATGGACATCTGTGGTAGCTTACATGTGATCGTGTTTTTATTGGTGTTATGACAATGACTTACTTTCAGTTGATACTTTGGAACTAGCTGATCCTTCTTTGTATTTGTCATTTGTTAGAACCTGGCCTTTATAAGTATTATTTTGTAATTTTGTAGAGTATCATCCTATTCTTTTTCTTTGGATCGTGTCTGTAAAGACTGAATTTAATGTGATGATGCAGTTGACCCAATCTGACATTGTCCTTCGACCATTGCTCACTCTCTGCCTTGTTCCCACTTCTTCCCCAGCTTTGGCTGTGGCATTTGTTGGAGCCCTTGCTGAGCTGACTCACAAAGCCTAGAAGAAAATGGTTTGGGGATTTGTAAGAACTGAACTGACCCCTTTTCTACTTCCTGCCCCTTGGAAATCTTCCCCCCCCCCTCCCTGATTTGCTGATAAAATCAAGTTGACAATGAAAAGCCAGATGAGTTCTAGTCATTCAAGAACTAAATGGTAGCCAGCCAGGTATGCAGGAATGGGGGAGGAGGATTCAGAGAAATGGATTACTCGTATTTGGCAACAGCAAGTCCTTAAAGTTCATCAGTGAAATTGAGTCAGTTGATTCAAATGTAAATTCTTTTCCTGCTTTCCGAACCATTTTTTGTGCCTTGATGAAATTAATGTAAGTATTGGGTTTGCATGGCCAGGTTTTGCTAGTGGGGCATACTACAGGGGTGGCTTCTGTGAGAAGCTGCTGGAAGCTTCCCCTGGGTCAAATGGAGCCAATACCAGCCAGCTTCAGGATGGACCTGCCTCTGGCCAAGGCTCAGCCTAATAGCAACGGTGGTAGTGCCTCTGGGATAACACGTTTTAGAAGGGGAAAAAAGTTGCTGCACAACAGAAATTACTGCAGAAGAGAGGAGTGAGAATATGTGAAGGAGGGGGAGGAGGTGCTCCAGGTGTTCGAGCAGAGATTCCCCTGGCAGAGCATGGTGAAGACCATGGTGAGGCTGGCTGTGCCCCTGCAGCCCATGGAGCCCACAAGGGAGCAGATCCCCACCTGCTACCCATGGAAGACCCCATACGAGAGCAGGGGGGTGCCCCAAGGAGGCTGTGACCCCATCAGCAGCCTGTGCTGGAGCAGCTCCTGGCAGGGCCTGTGGCCCCGTGGGGAGAGGAGCCCAGGCAGGGGCTGGGGACCCTGCAGGGGACCCATGCTGGAGCAGTTTGTGGAAAAACTGCAGCCCATGGGAAGGACTCAAGTTGGAGAGGTTCGTGGAAGCTGTTCTGCCTGTGATGGTAATTGATGAGTGATCTCTGCCTGCCCTTGTCTTGACCCTGGAGCCTTCTGTTATATTTTCTTTCCTCTGTCCAGTTAGAGGAGGGGAGTGGGAAAGTGGCTTTGGTTGGCACCTGGTGTCCACAGCTCCTTCAAGTTGTCTAGAACTGTGCCCATGACAGCACTTGAAGCATGTTCAGATTTTAACACCAAATAGTATATACTTTAAAGTTACATGAGTAGTTAGTCTTCATCTCAGGGCAACTTAATCTAGATTGTGTTTCTTTAGTTTGTTGATAAAAATGTCACATGGGTCAGTGAAGAGTTTTAGTGAGGTCAAGAGGTCTGTCTTTACTAGAGCAGACTTACGTTAGAAGAAGAGAATTGGACTGTCTTTTGTCCTTAGTGGAAGAAAATGTCAGTAGTTAATTAACTTACTGTCCTTCCCAAACTTACAGATTTTTTTTTTTTAATGTGTGTCTCCCTCCTCGTATCTTTCTAAGCTTCTCTGAATCCTTCTCACTTCCTCAACTCAGCAAAATGTTGTTTTTACTTCTGTTCTTGGTCCTTCTAGTGTTCTCTGCTCTTCGATGAGATGGTCTTTGGCTCATTCCCTAACTATTCTAACAAATTTTGTTTGGTGCTACTGATAGAATTAATATTTAGGTTAGGTTTTGACCATTTCTTTGATAGATATGCGTGTATTTCAGTACCAGAAATGGATTACAGGACTTGTAAGTTTCTTGTTAGTGGTAACTTATTAGTACTCTTCTGTTGGAATATTGGGAGAATAAATGTTTCAAAAGTAGAGTTTCCAAGCCTGTGGGTTCATGAACTTAATGTAAAGCACAATTAAACCCCTTGCTTTCTTCATACTGAATGTGATTGCCTCAGGCCAAAAGCGGTAGATGAACAAACATCTGAGATATACCCTAAATAGAGAAAAAGTAACCAAAGTTACTGAATGAGCAGTAAAATTAATATATTTTCTTTTCAAAAATGTCAGAAAAAAAAAGGCTAGGTTTTTTCAGGTCCTTTATTGAGGAAGGATGGGTTTTGACAGAACTTCTTGTTTTCAGTGACTGATACTTCATTATTGGACCATATACCTTGCAAAAATGTTGATTGTTTCATTCTAAGTCTTGTTGCCAGCTTTCTGTGTAAGTGCATGGTGTGGGGTATTCTTATGCATTACTGTAGTAGAGGTTTCCAGAAGGTATGCAGAAGTTGATGAAGAAATACAAGCCTTTTTGTAGGTAGTTCTTTCAGAGATGTTTGCATGTGAGGAGAGCCTGGGGCAGGCTTGCTGCTGCGTCTGCCAGTCTCCTGTTCAATGTTGTGTGCTGCGGCCACACATACCTTCAACAGCATTATTTTTTGAAACCATGAAGCTTCAGAACAAAACTGTTGACGACTTCTCTTTTCCTTTTGCAAAAGGAGTCTGAGAGAATTTGCAATTATGTAGGCTTTGCGAGAGTTGCAGAGGGAGGTATACTGCCTCCTTTTCCTAAAGGAAGAAGTATTGCAAAGCTATTCAAAAGCTAACTTTAGCCTAGTGAAGCTAGTTTGCTTCTCACATCAAGGAAGTGAAAGACACTTCTGTGGGAGACAGTCTGTAGCATCTGTAGTTGGGTTTTTTTGTGTGACTTGCCACCTAAAAGAGCTCTTCTCTCCTCTTCTCTCTGTTGACTTCTAAGCAGGGCAAGTCACATTGCTGCAAGTTTGGCTTCTGTGAATACTTGCCTTGGAATTCCTGAAGTGAGCTGAGGAGTCTACTCTCAACATTTGAAGTAATATTGTTTTCTCCATAAGAGGTACTTCTGGGTTTTGCACGTAGTTTTTTAGTTTAGAATTTTAGAGATGTTGGAGAATGGAAATGAATCATAGCAATCAGTTAAGAGTTTGTACATGCTCTGTAGGATTCCTCCAGTTTCTGACCTTTCCTCAAGTCATGTTCTTCAGTAAGGAGGAAAAAACCTCGCACAAATAAGTCTGAAAGACACTAGAGGATGTTCACAATTCTGATATTATTTTAGTCTGTTTTTTTGCTTCCGACTTTGTCCTTTTATCTCATGAGAACAGCATCAGTTGCCCTGAATCTTTGTTTAAAGGTATTATGGCTTCCAAGAGTAAAAAGAAAAGACTTGTTGAAGAGCTTTTTAGTAGGATTTGCCACAACTTGGTTTGTTTGAGTGCTTTCATACAGCTTTTGTAAATGCAATTTTTGTTGGTGCCAGAATGCTGCTAACGGTAGCAGCTGCCTCAAGGTAAAATCCAATTACTGTCTCAGAAAATTCACACTTACGGCTTATTTTTTGTTTAAGGACTGGAAAATATTGCATCTATTTTAAGGTAACTTGTTGGTTTAGTTGAATGATTGGAAGCAAATAACTTCCCAGAATTGGAATGTTGCATTTTAAACGTAATACTCAAAATATATTTTGGCATTTAATTTTGCAGGCTTAAGTAGGTATGATGTTGTTGGTAGTTTTGTCCTGTCTGAAGGGCAAGTTTGAGAAAGGATTATCTTTGTTTTCTGTCTCTGTTGTTTCTCACCTGAACTACAGAAACACAAAATGGCTGAGCTTGGGAGGGAGAGACCTCTGGAGGTCATCCGGACCAAACCCCGTGCTTAGAGTTGTCTAGAGCCAGTTGCTGAGGTCCATGTCCAGGTGACTTTTGAGTATCTTCAAGGACAGACTCCTCAACCTCTCTAGGCAACCTGTGCCAGTGCTTTGTTGCGCTTAGAGGAAAAAGGTGTTTCCTGATGGTTTAGAGGGACCCTCCTGTGTTTCAGTTTGTGCCCTTTGCCTATGGTCCCGTCTCTGGGCACAACTGGAAGGATCCTGGGTCTGTTCTCTATGCCCCCTTCCTTCAGGTAGGTATATACATTAATAATATCCCCCTACGCGTTTTCTTCTTCAGGCTGAACAGTACCCACTCTCTCAGACTTGTCTTGTAGGAGAGATGCTCCAGTCGATTCGTCTTTGACTGGCCCTTTGCTGGACTTTATGCATTCTGTCCATGTGTGTCTCATACTGGGGAGCCCAGAACTGGATGCTGTAATGCAGGTGTGGCCTCACCAGTACAGAGTAAAAGGGTGGTATGAACTCCCTTGACCTGCTGGCTATGTTTTGCCTCATGCAGTTCAGGCTGCCATATACTGCCTTTGCTGCAAGGGCACATTGCTGGCTTATGTTCAACTTGTCCACAAGGACCTCAGGTCCTCTTCTGTGAATGGCAGAAATACCCTGGAGTATCAGTCAATTTTTGCAGCTTCATGTCATCAGCAAACTTGATGAGGGTACTCTCTTCCCCATTATTCCGATTGCTAATGAAGATCTTAAAAGGACTGGACCCACTGACTGCTGGGGTATACCACCAGTTAATGGCCTTAACTACACTGCACCACTGATCACCCTTTGGGCCTGGCTGCTCAGCCAGTTTTCAGTCACCGCACTGTCTGATCATCCAGGCCTGTACATTGACAGCTTGTTTATTAGGGTTTTTATGGGAGGCAGTACCAAAAGCCTTGCTGAAGTCCAGGTAGATAATAATATCTTATGCTCTCCCCTTGTCAATGAGGCCTGTCACTTCATTGTAGGAGTTTGTCAAGTTGGTCAAGCATTTCTTGCCCTTGGTGAATCCATGCTGACTATGGTGATTTTCTTGGTATTCATATGCATGGAAATAGTTGCTAGGATTAGCTGCTCCATCATAAAATTTAAAAAGTTTGTCACAGATGCTTCTTGATACTGGGAACTAGCCAAAATAAGTATTTTAGTAAGATAGTTAGGGTTGTCAGGCCCCATTCAGCATGCTCTTGGTTGTTATCTCTCAGGGCTCTCAGCAGAGGAAAGGGATCATTATAGTATGGTTTACATTATAGCATGAATGTTGAGTTGATGTGAGTTAGTTAACAGGCTTCTGGGGTTTTTAGTCCTCAGTACCTTCATTTCCATTGCTTGTGACTGTCTGGCTAAAGCTAGGCAAGGATCTACCTATCTATTGCACTTAACTTTGATCGTTGTGTAGATGAATGTCACGTAAAAGGCACTTTTAAACATGGGCAGTGTAAGACTCTACAATGTAGGCCTTTTTCTGAAAACAAAGTGACCTGAAGTTGCTTTGATGTCAACATTTTACAGTACTTGGCATGTGGTAAGGCAGAGCCGTCAATTTGTCATACGAAAAACGCAGAAGTTTGCCTCTTGGATCTGAATTAATCTTATTATAGAGTGCTAATCCAAAATTTGAATACCTATGGATGCTGCTTCACTTTGGCTTTTCCTTGAATATGTTTAGGGTAAAACGTAGTTCTCTTCTTGCTTTAGGAATGTCTTTATCTACCTGGTTCACAAGTTTAATTTTCTTCTGAACTGCTTTAAAACGATTAACCTTTCTTAATAAATTCAATTGCTTTAGGAAAAGCCTATTTCTTTCTTCCAACAATACTAGATTTGCCCTAGTTTAACACTAGATTAGGACTCTTTGTGCTAAACAATTGAAAAAAAACCCCATATTTACCCAGAATATCCTGATCCTCGTCTCAAGTCAAAGGGAACTCTGTCATTCACTTTGTTGGCGGTTAAACTTCATACCTACCTTTTGGAAGGTATTACCTGGGCTAAGACTTTGAGATTGTTTTTCTTCCCCTGACCAGACTTTCTATTGTTTGACTAGGAAAAGATCAGTAACGGAACATAATATCTGGAAATGTAGTTATAGTAGTAACTTACCTTTTCCTGTATTTGGGCATAGGCATGCCTAGTTCATCCTTGCTTTCTTAAAAATTTTTTAGAAAATTGTCTAATCTACCTGCCCTGTGACTGAACTTTTGGTAGCTTTTCTGTTCCTTGTGTGGCATCCCTCATGCAGCTTATAGGAGATTTAGCACAGCTGATTGAAGTATTTTGCAGTTCAGCAATTTGATAGCATCAGCTGGAGTTGCTGTGATGTGCAGAAACAGTCCTAACTGTGGCAGTGAGATTTAATGGCTTCAGTTATTTTCAAAAGTGTTGTCTAATAATTGTTCCTGTAAATTCCCTTAGGTAAATAGTCTCCAATATAGTAATTAATTTATGAAATCACTTAGTACATGAACTGAATGCACATCTTAAGTGGAGGTGACTGTGTTCGTGTTGACAATGGGACATGAAATACTTTTGTACTAGTTCAGCAAGTAACAATACTTTTGATCAAATATTCTCATTGTTTCCTTACTACATATATTATGTAGTTGCTAGCTGAAAAATACCGTTGCCCATCACCAGTTTGAACAAATTATCTACAAAGAAATGTTCATAATTTGTAAAACTAAAACATTTGAACATCTATCAACAGTTCACTTAACTTGCATGTTCTGTTTCTTGATATATAAACTGCAAATAAGCATTCTGGTTGCAACGTGTCAATTTTAATATGGATTTTAATTTATTAGAATTATTATATACAAATATGCAAATATACATTTTAATGCAAGGGAACCAGGTAACTTTTGGAAACACAGCTGAAAATGTAATCTTTTCCACTCTTTCTAATTTTAACCAAATTTTTCAAAGTAACCATTTTTTCCAATTTTATGATTTGGCATTTTAAGTGCATATCTTAGTAGGCTGTGGGAATGTGTTACAATGCAAGTACAATACAGCAGGTAGAAACTTACTGGTGTCACAGTAGTGTTTTAAAAGTCTGTTACTAGGCACTATAAATCAACAGAGTTTTAAAACAGTAGCCTCACAGAAAATCAGTCAAATGTGTTTGGGGTGTGTGTTTTTGTTGTGTTAGTTTTATTTGACCTGTTACCAGCAACTTGATAAGTGAATATCAAGTTACGCTTGCATGGAATTGGTATAGGTAGCAGACTGCAGGGAACTAGGTATAGATTTCTTCTGTTGCCTCTGAGGCTTTACCAGGTTTGGTGTATTTTTTAGTACATGTTTTAATACTACTCATTCCCATGTGTAGAGATGGTTATGAGTGAGGACTGAATAAGCAGCATAACCTAGCAAATGATAATCTGTATGCTGCATTGCTTAAACAGTGTACAAAAGAATGGGGTGAATTAAGGATTGTAAATGTCTAAACTTATGATGACTGCTTCCTACTAATCTTTCCTGGAATTCTTCTTTCTCTCTGAAATATTTAGCTGAGCAGCAGATGGAGATAAAGAGTACTTTAAAAATTGTGTCTTTTTCTCTAGTTTTTTTTCCTGTGTGTTGAAGCAGCACATTTTTATAGTTGGTTAAGGTCAAAGACCTCATACATATGCAGTGTTAAAGGCCACTTGTTGACAAGGTCCACGTGTGGAATGTGTTTTTGTCAGTTATTTTCTCATTCTGCATGATTTTTTTTATAGTCAAATGGAAGAAATAAAACCCTCAATGCTACACTGCCCCAAATCCTTCAGTTGCAATTTCTCTTCTCCCTCATTGTTTTCCTTCTGAGAAGTAAATCTGAAGTTTGTGGATAGCTCCCAAGTCTTACAACCAAGCTCTACCAAGTTCCTTTGTAGACCTGACTGAGCCCCCATATCCAAAAGCTTGCTGCCACTACAGATAGCAATTTGTGATCTTGCATATCTAAAACTGGACATTATTTTCTGATGTTCAAGGGATCATGGTGTACCTGGACATGCACTTGAACACTGTAATTTGTAGTAAATGTGATGATAAACTGTGGATGCATCAATTTTATCATGTAGTAGAAGCAACTTGTTCAGTGAGGTCTTTCATGTGAGGTACATGTAATACCCCAAAGCTGCTACTTGGTTCTGTCTACTGAATGCACAGTGTTTTTCCAGCAAAAAAATCACTGATTTTGTTATTTAGACAGCATCTACTGTTAAAAAATGTACTGTTTTGTGTTAAGTACTGAATGAGGTTTTGTTCTGTTGGTATGTACAGGTGAGCAATCCATCTGAAAATTAGCTGAAAATGACACAAGAGGGAATGGCATCAATAGCTTTTCTCTATGATGTGGAACTAACTATTAAACTTGCCATGTAAGTTAAAAGTAATGGGCTTGAGGATTGAGAGGATTTGTAGTTTCTTTTTAAAGGTAGAGTGCGTTCTTCAACATAGTCTTTCATGCTCTTCTAGCAAAGAGCTGAAGCTAGTGCTGTGGCAGGGTTTAAAACGCTACTGAATTTGTATGTGGACTAGTAACCAGAAACTCTTCAGCACTAGTGTTGGGTTTCATAACAGATTTCACTATTTGTAGGCAAGTCACAAAGTCACTATCTCATGTGTAAGGATGATGCGCAAGATAGTCTAGAAGATAGTTTACTGAAAGCCCAAACGAGGTGAGCTGTTTGGACTTTTCTCCTTGACATGTTTTAAAAGTCTCTGTTGAGCAACACAACCCCAGAAGTAAGATCTGCCTTTCCAAAATAGGTATTAGAGAATAGGGGGGAATCCTACCTCTGGGTAAAATTGGTAAGAGAATCTTTTCATAGAACAGGTTTCAATGGGGCGGGGGGGGGAGGAACCCAAAACACAACAAACCAGTTTTGTTGAGAATTTTTTTTATGATGCTTTCTGACTTTGTTCTTTTTGGTATTCTCTGTCCTTGCTTAGTTAGAAATTAAAGTTTCTACCTGTTGATGGTTGGTGTTGCACAAAAAAATCTTGATATTAAATTAGAATAACTGAAAACTTGCATAGCATGATCAAAGCCATTATTCTTTGAATTGATGGAATTTTAGCTTAGGCATTTGTTTTGGGGGTATCAAACCCACATGCAACGTATTCAAAGGCCTGTCTATTTTGCTTGTGATAGCAAAGAAAATTGTTACAATGTTCTCATTCACTGTTCCATTTTCTTCTGGAATTAGGGTCAGGTTATCTGAATGTGCTCCACAAAGAACAGGAAGATTATAGTTAGTTGCAGTTTAGTAATGGGCTATATTTTTGGCATGGTATACAGGAGCTGTGTATGCCACATAAAACAGCTTGTGGGAGCTGGTGTTTCAAAGTGCCTAATGGAACTCTTGTTTGAGCCGGTGCTTAGCAGAACTACTTAATGTGTGATTGACCAACTTCTAGAATAGTTTCAGACCTTTTAAGACTTACCAGATGTGAATTTGGGAAATGACCAAGTTACTACTGAAAATGTGCATTTTTGTTTCTTACTTTTGATTTTTAATCTGGAAAGTTGATTTTCATTTTAACATAGGAAAGATAAGATGATAGATTTAGAAATGATATTGACAAAGGAATAAGTAATGTGGAAGTACAAATTTATTTATACTTACTAAGTTTTTGTATACTTTCAAAGGAGGGATTATCGCAAGCAAAATGCAGTGAGGAGAGGGGAAGGAGGGAAATAAAGCCAAGAATCAAAATATGATGGCTCTCTGGGAAGTGGAAGCAAGTAGCTGAGATTTAGGACTTCTTTCCAGTGTTCTGAACAACTTTCTTATCTCCTGAAGGTGGTGGTGTGTTTTTGCTGTTGGTTTTTTGCTTTTGTTTTTATTTTGCATTTTGTAATCTGTGTAATATGTGAACAAAGTAGAGCTTCATGAGGGATTTACTGTGGTAGTTTGGCTGCCAAGAAACCCAAAGTAAATATGTCTGGTTTGAAGATTATTTTGAATAGATATCTCCCATTACAGTAACTTTTCTTGAACACCGAATATTTTTTTCATTACGGGAAAAGGCCAGAGATTTTTTTATGCAACTTAAGTTCTTTACTGTTTTCATTAGTAACTGTGAGACTACTGTGGTTAAATCATTGACTAGGTGGTAAAAAGTTATAAAGGACCAGAGTGCAAGGTGCTTCACAAAATAAACCATGGGCTATTTTGGACCTTAAACTTCTATGAACAATTTCCAATGTTACATTAAATAGGCTTTCTAACGTAATTTCACTATAGTGTCTTACATGACAACTGTTTTGGTGTATTGGCATGTTTATCTATGCTGTATGGTTTGACTTTGTATAACCACATTTAGTTTCTCAGAAGGGATGTAATTTTTTGTACGTGTTAAAAGTGTGATACTTCAGTGACAAGAAACATAATTTTTAGTCCTACTGTTGGAAATACCACTGCTTAATAAAGCGTATGAAGCTGTAGGTAGGAATTCAGTATTAAAATTCTTATTTACCTTTCCTTGCCCATCTTAGACTCTTCTGGCATACTTCATAAAACCTTAATTGTATTGCAGTTGCCTTGCAGTGATACTTAACTATGTAACTGATGAATTAAGAACAAATGCTGTCTTTGATCAGGAAAAACTAAATCCTCGTGTGAAATAACAGGGTCTGCCTTTTTTTTTTTTTTTAAATTTAAACACTAAATATGCCTTTAAGGCTGTTGATGGAGGGACAGAAACTGGGCAGTATTTCAGAACTGATAAGATTTAAAGTGATTGAACGAAATAGTTCTCATGGTTATGTACAAAAAAGGTATTCAGATATAAGCCTGACTGCTGTTGCACTTGGTTTGTGGCTCAAAGGTGTGTGTTTGTAAATTGTTTTAGATGAAGCTTTTAAAATGGAATAAGAAAACTGTCATTTTAAGGAATAGTTTCTTTTGTGTAAATCATTTAGTCTTTGTTGTTGTTGTTGCCCATGCGTAGTTTTTTGTATATATAGTGTAGCAATGACTTAAATACCATCAGTGTGACTACTGTGAGGAGTTAGAGCTATTGTTTTTCCGGCTGTGACAGAATATAGTTGGTAACTATTTAAAGTCTGTTTATAATTGCAAAGAAGGCTTCAGTGTGGAGTTTCTGTCTCTTACTAGAGAAGAGTATCTTGAAAGTAAGTCAGGAAACTAAACACTTAGCTCAGTGAGCAATGGAAGTGCCTTTCATGTGGTAGGGTGTGCTGGTTCTGCACAGCCCTCAGAGTTGTCCATCCTCAGGGTGAGTACATTCACAAAACTTGGGCAGCAAACGGTTCTTCATAGGAATGGTATTTGCAAAAGAAATAACTGTTAGAGAACCTGCATTCTCTATGCACAGCACTAGTTCTGACCCTGGTATCGTCAGTGACATACTGCAAACCAGCACATAACGCAATTGAAAGGTTAAACCCAAGCCTTGTGGGAGGGATGTAATCATTCTTTTGCAATAACTGTTACCAAACACCTTTATGTTGCGAAGAGAATCTTTTGCTTAGTCCAGGAGTAGCTTAGAAGGCTTGTATTGGGTTTGTGGGTCAGGGTTTTGGTAGTGGGGTGCTATAGTGGTAGACTTCTGTGAGAAGCTGCTAGAAGCTTTCCCTCATGTGTGATGCAGCCGGCTGGCATTGGCTGCTAAGTTGGAACTGCTGCTGGCCAAGGCTGACCGAGTCACCAACTGTGTTAGCGCCTCTGGGATAACACGTTTTAAGAAAGGGAAAAAGTTGCTGCACACAGAACTTGCTGCAGAGGAGAGGAGTGAGAACATGTGAGAGAGAGTCATGTGGGCAGCAAGGTCAGTGCAGGCGGAGGCAGGAGGGGCTCCATGCATCAGAGCAGAGATTCCCCCCCAGCCTGTGGTGAAGACCATGGTGAGGCCAGCTGTGCCCTCAGCCCATGGAGGTCCACGGGGGAGCAGATCCCCACCTGCAGCCCATGGAGGGCCCCACGCCAGAGCAGGGAGGTGCCCCAAGGAGGCTGTGACCCCACGGGCAGCTGGCACTGGAGCAGCTCCTGGCAGGGCCTGAGGCCCCATGGGGAGAGGAGCCCCGGTGGGAGCAGGTTTGTTGGTGGGGTTGGTGACCCCAGGGGGACCCAGACTGGAGCAGGGGCTGTGCCTGAGGGGCTGCGCCCACAGGGGGACCCATGCTGGGGCAATTCATGAAGAACTGCAGCCTGTAGGAAGGACTAATGTTGGACAGATGCATGGAGAACTGTCTCCTGTGGGAGGGACCCCATGATGGAGCAGGGCAGGAATGTGAGGACCCTCCCCCTGAGGAGGAAGGAGCAGCAGCTGCAGTGTGTGATAAACTGACCCCAGCCCCATTCCCTGTCCCCCGCGTTGCTGGGGTGAGGAGGCAGAGAAATCAGGAGTGAGGTTGAGCCCAGGAAGGAGGAAGGTGTTCTTGAGATTTCATTTTGTTTTTCATTATCTTACTGTGAGGTGATGGGGAATAAACAGTTTTCCCCCAGTTGAGTCTGTTTTGCCAATGATGGTAATTGGTGAGCAGTTCCTCCCTGTCCTTATCTCTATCCATGAGCCTGTTAGTACACTTTCTCTGCCCTGTGCAGTTAGAGGAGGGGGAGTCGTAGATTGGCTTTGGGCACCTGGCAACCAGCCAGGACTAACCCACCACAAGGCTTTAAATAATTTTAAAGATCTGAGGTTAGTCTTGACACGGTAAAATGTTTTCTTGCAAAGGTTTTGAACTTCCCAGATTTTTTTGTTGCGTGTTCTGTGCTTCTAGTGTTTGACAAATTTCATGGACTTAAGCTTCAAGAGAAGCCTTGGAATGGGCAAAACAGAAATAGACCATTAACATGCCTGTTGGAAGGTAATACTTAACAAGCTTGCAAGGGTAGCCTAAAAGTATTCTGCTATTCTGAGTGTTGTGTGTGGTGATTGTGTCATGGAGTAAGGAATAGAATGAGATTGGTATATTTTTTTCTTTATAGATAGACCAGGTAGCTAAAATATTTCTGGTTTTTACCCTTAAAAATATCGTCACCAAATTAACTTTGGTAAACTTTTTTCTTGTGTCTTAAACCATGTGGATAGTGAACTGGCTGAGATAACATGAAAATGCTGCAGGATTTCTGGAGTACACTGAAACATAGAACCAAATAAATGTAGTGCCACCTGCAGCAATGGAATCTATTTGAAGTTTTTAAGTCATGTTAGTTTATTCAGCTCTGTACTTCCAAATGTCAGGGTAATAGACACTTCAGTGTGGCCTTCATTTAATTTTCAGTCATCTGTATTGGAATTTAACTTTTCAAAAATGTGTGATATTTCAAATCTATTGAAGGAAATGGTATGGCATCTCACTGACTTTATAGTATCTTTAAGTAAAGATAGTGTAGAACTGTCAGGGATAAACTGATTTTGAAACCAATTTGTGTTGGCTTATTAAGGCTGAGTGTGCCAAGGAAATGTTATCCTTAGGCAAACTGTAGTTCTCATGTGTTGATACTGAATGAGTGGACTAGGAGATGGTAAGCCTTCTGTACTAGTTAAATAAGAATACAATGTTACAATTTTGATGCCCAAAGGGAAATTAATGAGCCCAGGTAAGTGTTTATAGAACTTTAACCTGTGAATACTCCAAGAGGCCACGGTTATAATGGTTTCTAAATGTGTTTTTTGTTCGAAGTACTCACCGCAATGCACTGAGGGCTTCTCTTGTATCAGTTGTTCATCTGCATTTTTGCACTACTGAAAGAGGCTTGGGGTGGGGGCTTCTAGGGCAAGGGAAAGTTATGGTTCTTGAAAAATATGTAACAAATGCCACAGGAGAAAGAGCCTGCACGTAGCTACCAGCAGGCAGTGTCCCGCTTGCAGGTGTTTGAGGAAGATGCTGCGTTATCCCTTACAGAGGATTTTGATGCTGCTCTTACTGGATGAAAAAAGTGCTGAAGCTTCTACTCTCTCAAATCTTGTATTTTTACATCTTCTATTTTTCTGCCATTTATTAGGGTTTTGGGTTTTTTTTTATTTTTAAGTGTTAGCACTCCCTGTTTTCTTTTATGCTATTTAGTATGTCTAAGGGATTGACTATCCAGTCACAATCAGGAGACTTGATAGAATTAACTAAAGATGAGAAACTAATGCTTGTAAGTTAAAACACTTTATGCCCATTTGCAGAGGACATGATAGCCTTTGTTTGATTTCTCAGGTTGATCTTCCTAGAGGGAATGTCCTTACAAGAGTTTCATGTGCTTTCATTTATGTGTGCTGATGTAATGCCTTTGGCTGGCTTGTCATCTTAGTCTTGACTCTCCCTGTTTAGGTGATCAATTAGACATGTCTTCTGAAGGCCAAATTTAGGAAAAAATGTTCTTGGTTATCAGATATTTCTTGTATTTATGTTGTGCTATTTTTAGATCTTTCCATTTATGCCTGTGGGTTTCTACACAATTCTATACAATTCTACTCACTTCCAGCTTTGTTCGGTGTGAAGGGAGTGTGGGGAAAGATGTAATGGTTCCTTATATTGGTCTATAATACCTGATCTTTCTTTTTTTACTCTTACATTTGTACAAGTTGGTCTTCATGGCAAGAAGTGTTGTGGTGGGAAAAAATATTCCCCAAACCAGGAATCTGCAGCCAAGGGTGTCATTTGATATGGGAAGCTCTTTGTGAGTGTGACCGTGTGGTTGCAAGTGGCAGCTGTGCTCTGCAACACCCCAGGAGCCCAAGATGTGCAACTTCTTTCCGTGGAGCCACTCTCTTGGTTGTGGCTGGGATACGCGTTTCACTGCAAGGTTCCTTTTCCTGATGGCCTCTGATTGCTAATGTGTTCTGACTCTGTAGCACGTGTTGTCTCTAACTCTCACCAGAGGTCCATTCTGGAGTACAATGTGTCCTATGGAAGAATTTGCAGATATGCTTAGCTAAATATTGTTAAGTCTTTTGAATTTAGCTGTTTAGATGTTAATCATTATCTTTCCTTTTTTTCCTGGTAATTTCATTCAGTCATGGAGGTGATTGCTGAAGCTTCCTCAGCACGTGATAGCACTAGGAAAAGTATATAGATACCTTGGCTTCAAACCCTGTATGCTGCTCTGCAGATTTCTTGTGTTAAGTAGGATTAGAAATGGCAGAACATCTGTGCCGGTAAGATGTGTAATCTGAAAGCACTTCAGTGTTTTTGCATTGTTTTCTTAAATTTTTAAAGGAGAAAAGGAAACATAAAATTAAACACATTACAGACCTATGGCAAAAAAAAAAAGCTCTAGTTTGTCATGAACCTGCTGCTGTCTCTGTTGGCAAATATGTTCAGCCAACTCATACCAAAACAAAGTTGATCTGCATGGTTTGAGAACTTGAGAGCTGCTGTCCTTTGTGGTCTGGATAAAAGTTTGAAACAGCAACTTCAAAAAATGTGATCCTGTCAACCCTTGGTACCAATAGTGGAGAGCAGAAAAACTTCTGGTGTGCTGTCATACTGCTGTGTTACTGTCTTTTAGGTTATAATTGACACATGCAGTGTTCTGTTAAAAAAAAAAATATGCGATGGCTTTCAGAGGAGTTAGTTGTTATTGATAAACGTGTTAATAAACCCCCTTCTTTTTTGTACTTTATCAAAAGGCAAAATAGAATGCTTACTAAATATTTCAAAACAGCTGTTGAATGGTATGCTGCAATCAAATGTTGTATGTTCTTTTTCTCATTGTGAATAAATAGAGGATTAGTAGGGAAGGCAAGAGAAAATACTGTGGGGAAATAATTAACTTGTTTGGGAGAAGAACAAAACCTTAAGGTAAGTTGTATGGGTATTTAAATTTAAATTCCAGTTGCAGATACTCTCTGGAATGAGATTAATGCAGTATCACTTTCGCTTTAACGTGGTCAGAATTTTCTACTTACTTAACCAAGGTTGTACTGACTTTCTGTGTGGTCAGTTTTTGTCACAGTTTATTCTAGTTTTAGGAACAGTAATAATTTTGTTTGAATTTAGTGCTGATGCTAAACTACTCACTCTAGAAAGTAATCCATCCAGGAACTAAGATGATACCTTTAGCTAATGTTCATAGGAGTTGACAGCATTTTGCTCTTTCTTTTACCTAAGAATAAGTTAAATTAGTAGCACAGTGTAGGTTTTGGAGTAGGCTTTCTGATACGGTGTAACCTTTTAAAACAATGTGGTAATGGTAAGTTCTGTAATTTGGAATTTTGAATCCATAATATGGTAGCTGTATATAGTTTATTTAAATCTACATGTGGCTTTACCAGTCTGATATGAAGGACCAATTTCTATATGCTGTTAGGCTATAGTGAAGTCTGCCCTTTCTAGAGCTTGGCTCCCGTTCTTTAGCAAATATAAATAACAGGCCTGTTATTTGTCTTTTATATTTCCTCTTGCGTACCACTGAACTTGAGTTCAATGCTTTGTATGACACTGGTCACTTGAAACTAGGACAAGTGGCATGACTTCTGCTGGATTGCTATACTGAAGTGAGTACTACCTGTTTCTCTGAATGTACTCTAGAGCTAGGTCACTTAATCCCAACCATTTATTCATTGGTTTTACACTGCTTCCTAGTGGAAGGAAGCTCAAGTCTTGTATCAGCAAGTTCAAGTAGCCAACATAACATTCTAATGCTCATGTGGGTTGTTCAGGATATGGGAATGAGTTGGTCTTCCTGCTATGTGGAAAAGTGTTGGAGAGGTAAAAACGCTGTTTTGTTTTGGGGGTTGGGTTTTTTTGTTCAGATACTAGTGTATCTTCAAACACGTTCAGAATTTTGGTTCCTAGGGCAGTATCAGGGTCTCAATATTAATCATGACTATTTAACCTCATTGTATTATTGTCTTCCCTGCACCTTGCATCTCTAGTGATGTTGCAGTTGAACTGGGCTGGAACTGAAGTTGCAGAGCAAAAGGAAGGGAGTGCAGTTCAAGAAGCCAACCATGAAAATAGCGAGCAGGAATGTCCCTTAATCTGTTACTAATTTTGAAATTACTAATTTATATCAGAATGCAAAGAGACATGTTAGACGTCTCAGCTAGCTTTCCACCTGTACTCTGGTTACAATACAAGATTATAACATCTGCTTAAGTCTTACTTAAAAACAAAAAACAAAACCAACCCCTTCCCCCACCCCTCACCCCCATTTTATGGCTAGATATACGGGGATCTCCTCAAGATTTGTTGCAGTCAACATACTGAAGATATGCTTGAGTACTACCATTACTGCCATTTTCAGCAAATTTATATATATAGCTTGTTGGTTTTGGTAGGGTTATTTTTGTATAACTGATGGCATGCTTTATTTACGAGGTGTTAATGTTTTAGTCAGAGCTGAGTTCTGACATGTACTAGCTCTTGTTTGTTTACTGGTTTTGGCTCAATTGCAATGCAAGCTTGGATGTGAAAACTTATGTTTTGCCATAAAGCTACCCTTCAATTTTATACTTGTAAATTACAAATTAATTTATTAACACTGGTTAAGAACACTGTATTTCATCACTAAACAGTACTTCCTTGAAAACCAGTATTTTTTCATAGGCTAGAACTTCACAGGGCTTTCAGGATGGCCTCACCAGCAATCTTGTGAACACAACTGAGAGATGTGGTAGCTAAATTTCAAAATAAACTGAGTAGAAACAAGAGTAAAGCTAGTTCTACAGTGTACAGCACCATCAGTGTTTATCATAGATGATCCAATATACATAAATAACTTTTACTTTTGTTTCGGTGGTAAAAGTGAAGACATTTATAGATTGTGGTATTGGAGATCAAATGAGGAATAGTGACCTTGCCGCAATTGGAATTATTCTGGTTAAAGAAAGAGATGAAAATGTGTCAGAAAATCTTTTTGATTGAATGTTTGTATTGTTAGTATCTACTACTTCTTCTAAAATGATTGCCTGGGTAGAAAAAATTCAGGCAGTTCTAAGCACCTCACTAGTGCAGCTTCACATATGGATATGTGCTTTGTGCACACTGATCCCTCTCATGGCAAAAGCTGATTGCAATAGTTCCCTAGGAAAGGAAATTCTATTGTTTCCTTTTAATATTTACTTCTTCCAGTGGAGCATCATCTCCTGTTTGTGCTGTATCACTCAGTTCTGTGTGTTTGGGATGATCCATAACATCTGACTGCTTTGCCACTGGCAGGGCTGTTTCAGTTGGTCTGGGCATCCTTTTACTTGTTGCTTGGAAATACCATCCGAAGCATTGCCTTGCTCTTGTGACTTTTTTGGGTGTTTTTAATAGACTTATATGTCTGTTTGTATAGGTGTACACATTTATGTATACCCATGTATTGACTGTGTTGTTACAGTTTGGTAGTAACCAAGTAGTACTTAAATTGTGACATACACTTGAGGTAGACTATCTGCTTGGAGATTTTCCAAACCTTACCTACTGTTAGCTAATAAGGTATTTAATTTAAAGTTTTACATGTAATGTAGTTGAACTGATTTCTCCTGAACTAAAGCAGTTGCCCTACCATCAGACATTATCATGCTACAGTACTTGTGCGCTTCCCAGTACATTTTTTCAGAGCCCGTGTTTTTGGGGAGGCTTAAGCAGGTAAGTTAAGAAAAGGAAAAGCCTTGGTGTATTAGCTGTTAAGTGGTGATTTTCTTGAAAGGTGGGCAGTATAACTTCCAGAAACTATTTTTTTTTTAAAGGAGGGAGTTCTTGTCATTGTGAAGAAGTCAAGAAATCATGTAAATCTGGGTGGACTATTGCACCTACCTGGACTATTGCAACAGTGGTCTCTTGGTGCTGGGCTCTTCATGGACCATATCTACAGCATTTGTTGAGTGGGCCAAAGGAGATGTCTCAGTGGACATGGGTAAACATTATGTGCAGCTGTGTGTATGTGTAGATAGGGTGTGTAAGTGCTTCAAACTCAGTGACAGAGCATTTCTCATTGATGAAGTTGTCACCAGCCAGGAAGGAATGATTGTTTCCAGAGCAAGAATAACTTTCTGTTATTTTCCTTGTTCAGATAAGAGGGTTTCCCTTTTTCTGATTTTTCAGGGCCAAGTAATACCAACAGGTTATTGTACATCATATGTCTAGTACTTCTGGCAAGAGTGAAGTTACCTTATTTGGCTTAACCATCTTGTATTGAGTGGATCCTTATGTCTGAGTGCCTGGCATTTGCCCCTGGTGAAGAGCACACACAGCAGTCGCCATAAGCCACATGACAGGCAGTAACTTGTGTTCCTAAATTTCAGATGCTCTGACCATCTTGCTTTTTTTTTTTTTCTCTCCCCTTTTCTGTTACAGATAGTGGAACCACACCGCAAATTCAGTATTAAAATCCTGAAAAATAAATTAACAAATATGTAGTATTAACATTTCATTGATTACTTGGTTTGACTCTAGCCTTTTTTGTTAAAAGCTTGAAAAATAATAGGTGTAGGGAGTATTTGCATTTTGAAATAAAGGAGATATATGTATTGTTTAGAAGCTTTCATTTCTGCTTGTAGAGATTATTTTCTCCTGTCTGACAAAGTTACAATTTGTTGTTGGGAACTGAGGATGCTTCGTTAGAAGTAAGACAGGAGAAACCACTTCAGGGTTTATTCGTGACTTAAAAATATGTGGCTTATGTGGCGTGTTGGAGGCTTTGAAGTGGTGACTCATTATGCATCATCAGTATCAGGAAAGAGTGCTTTATATAACATGGATTTTTTTTTTTGTATGTTGGTTAAAAATTTCAGACAAGCAGACTGCATTTAGCAACAGTGAATGTGATGTTTGAAGAAACACCAAGTTGGAAGTTTGAATGATGCACATTGCAAGTAACTGCAATAAACAGCTTTGCAGCAAGAGGAATGGGGATTTCGTATATTTATTCCAGTTTTGACTATTATAAGCAATTTGTACTTTCATGATTAATACAACCTTGGAATGGCTTAAGTACAAAAACGATGGTCTGAGATTATTATATCAGATTCTGTATTGGATTTATTATGACTGTAAGTGGCCACCTTTTCCTTAGCTTTCTGTATAGCATGAATAGCATAAAGCTTCATCAGCTGGAGCTGTTTTGGGAAAAATGTGCTCTGTAAGACTGAGACACAGTAGATTAGTGTTTTTAATTGTGAAGTTGCCTCCCGACATAGCCCTTAGTTTACTATAGATTTGGATAGTATCAGTATATTGCATCATTAGCAGGGTTTTGTCTTTCATTCTCACTTCAGCTCTTCATACTTTGAGGTTTTCTTAATGCTAAGAAACAAGATAGCTGTGACCACAAAAAACCCCAAACCCAAACAAAACCAAAAGCTACCACCACCCTAGAAAATTTTGCTAAGTTGGCTAATAGTTCAATGCTGCAAAAATGGTACAACCTAATAGATGTAATAGAAATAACACTTTTAAAATCCTGAAGGTGTCTGTTGGATATGTTCAGGAAGTTCATAAAGAAGCTCTTCTCTAGTCTCAAGCAGATGTAGGAGGGTAGTGCAGGTGTAGTATGGTCTGAAAGGGAATCCACATGCTGTGGTGTAACAGTTATACCTGTGTTTTTTCTGTCTTTCATTCATCTGTAGTTAATGTAATTGTTAATAAGGAATCCCAGGAATAACTTCTAAAATAAAAATGGATTGCATTATAATGGTTACAGTATTTAAACTTTGCTCTGATTGATCAGAAATCACATTTTGAGTACTTCCCATGGTTGGTTTGAGTGTTTTTCTGACTTTCCACCATTACTCTTATGAGCATTTAAGCTCTGATGCTTGGGAGAAGATCATGCGAGGTATTTTCTTGTGCTTTCCTTAGCATTTTAGGTCTCGGGAAAGTCAGGTGTGGTTCAGTGCCAGTTACACCTTCCTGTGCATCTTGTTCTGGTGTTGGCTTCCATTCCACTACTGAAGCCTTGAGCTGTCCTTGTGTTAACAATTCTTTTAATCCTCTGGATCCTTATTATTGATGTAATACTCATAATCTTTTTTTTTTAAAAAAGGAAATTTTTTTCAGGAGAAGCAAATAAGTAACGCCTCTCACTTATAAAAACACATCTGCAGTAGAAATTAAGGAGGCACACAAAATACGTGAAGTTCAGTGGTCTTTTTCAGGATTGATGTTTAGCCTGTTGACTCACTTTTTGTGTATGCTTCAAAGAAGAATCAAGTAGTTGATTATTCTTCTTCTATTTCCTTAGCTAGTGCTCTGATTGAGGAGACGTTGCTTGTTGGGTAGGAGAGAAGTCAGCAATCTTTTTAAAAGATTCTATTTTTTGTATTGAGACTTCAGTTTGGAGTACAAATGCATGCAATTAGATCTGAAGAACTGAATCCCCTTTCTTGTGCTTTCTTAATGCACTTTGGAGGAATTAAATTTTAACTTGTGTTTTATTGATTAAAACCTATGCAGTATGTCTTTCCTTGAGCTTTCATATCTACAGGAAAAGATAAACCTAATCTCCAGTGGAAAATTGAAATGGAGGTTAAGGGACTTGGTAAAAGCTGAGTCAAAACTGTAACCTGCTTCTCTTAAAGCAGTCTTGCTCAGTTACTCTTCTGAATTCACTAGCAATCTAACCTCTGGGTTGACTGATGGAAGAACTCTCAGGCTAAAATCTTGTGTGTTGCTTGACAAGAAAATGCTCTTCAATAGGAAGTCCTCCTTTCCTTTGAACTTCTTGTTCATATCCCATGATGAATTCTATGGACAATATTAAGTCTCTACAATAATGTTACACCATATAATATTTTTCATTACTCCTGAGACAGGTTTTATCATTACCTTATTAACATATGTCTTAATATTTAAAACACTGCATAAGTACAAAAAATTGACCTTCATTTTAGGAACGTTACTATGAACTTAAAAAAAATAATCTAAGTATTATGGTTTGGTTGCAAGTAAGTAATGGTATTATTTAGAATGATTCTGAGACAGTATACCGAATGCCTTGACAGTCTTTTCTCCCTTGTCTCTGTCTTTCTGAAAATGGGCAGTGACCACTGTTTTCAGGAAATGAGAAGATTTCTGAATGCTTACTTCTATGTCTGCTTTTGTTTATAACTAGCTGTGAGTGGGTCTGGAAAGGAAATGTCTGATCCAGTGAATAGGCAAGGCGATTACAAAGGATCATGAAAATTTGGGAATATTAGTATATTACATGCCTGACTTGCTTTTAAAGGTCCTATTCTCTAGATGTGTTTGATTTGAAATAAAGTTCTTTTAAAGGTGTCAAAAGTTAACCATACAAAAATAGATGTTTCCCAAATCATGTCTCCTGAAAACCCTTGCTCGATGTGTTAAGGCTTGCACTTTCCTTTTTTTCTTCATCAATTAAAGGTAGTTCCCTAAAGTATTTAGGAGCTCATGCTCATTTTGGTATATGTTGATTTTTGTATTGTGGTGAAATAACCTATGCAAGTTATTGTTGAAAGGGGTTTGAATTTCACAGAAATATATCTGCAAGGAAACTGGAATGTTTAACACAGACAATATCCAAAAAGTGAGCCTTGAAATGTAGTGGTTTGGTAAAGTCCAAATTCCAGGCAGTTTTTCCCTTGCAGGTACAATGTGACTATGAACATGGCAGACTACTGTAAAAGTTACTGTAAAATAGGGCTCAGCTTCACAAAGCAGAAGCTTCTGTATTTTTTTTTAAATGCATACAGTTACAATAAGTTGTCATAAAATCATCATAGCTAGCAATAAACTTAAGATGTTTGTGGAGCAATTTACTTGTCTCTTGGCTTTCCCAGAGGCAGATGTTGATGTGCCAGACTTCATCTGAGTTCAGAATTATTACTGCTAGAACTGCTTGTGATTGTTGTACATGAAAATAATTATTGTTCTTCGTGAGAAAAGATTGGGGTTTTTTCGTCCTTGCATTAACTGAACTGGTTCTGTTTAAACCTTTTATTTTTGGAGGGTGGGGAAGATTGCGTACTGGGAGAGATGCTGTCTGTAAAATACTGATTTGCAAGCTAGCTCTGAGTTGTGATAAATTGAAAACATCAGAATTATAATGGAAATAGCTTGAAATTCCCTTAATGCCAGCAGATAGTGTGGTAGGTAGTGTTAGTCTTTTTGAACAGTCCAATTTCTCTACCAATGTAAAATCTTATCTAATGTGATTTTTGTTTGTGGCTCCCAATACTAGATAGCTTCTCATATGCACCTCTAAAGGAAGTTAAGCTGCAAAGCTCAATTTCCTGAGGTTTAGCCCTGAAGGCATTTTAAAAATAATCTTGGCATGCTACACCCACCTATAAGGAAATTTCACTGTATTAAAAAACCCACCCTCTTTCAGTTTTTATTTTATTCTTACATTTAACAGCTGAGATAACTAAAAAGATGCAGTTAAATTGCTTGATACTTGATTGTAGGCAAAATGCTGGGGAGAGCCTGTTCTGCAGGAGGACATGGTGCTGGCCTGCCTGCTCCAAGCTCTGAGCTGCTGGGAGAGGGGGCATAGGAGGCAGCTGGCCTCTTCCCATCCAGGGCTTCGTCAGCTCGGGGAGGTTGGTGGGAGATACACACCTGCTCTGCTGGTAGATTTTTCTTTTTTGCAGGTGACATAGGCAGCTGTGCCACTTTGGAAGAGGTCTAGGCTTCTGATTTAGGAGGTAAATCTACAAGTGTTGTGTAGCTGCAACAAGGTGATACTGTGCTGAGTGTGAACGCTGGAGGTAGACCTGGAAAGGAAGAGCATCCTTACTCTAGTTGTCTATTGCCTGTAGCTTTTTTGGCCTGGGAAGAGGATGAGTAATCAAGCTCACTATACAGGAAAAAGTTTTTGGAGCATTTCAGTTAAAGTTCAACATGTGTCAGGTACCTTGCAGTGCTTCTCTGGCTTAGCTCTTGCTTTTCATGTGTCTTGATCTTTCTTTGGGTAGTCCTACTATCCTGATTTTTTTCCTCAATTCTCCCTGCTGTGCCATTTCAGACTGAGTAGACTTTGTCTCTAATCTGTGTCTGTCTGGTATTTTTAACTTTTGGCATGGCATCAGTATGATACAGCCTTCCTGTACGTCCACAAACATAAACCACTCTGAGCAGACTGCTGTCACATTTTTCTCTAATTCAGTACTTTCATTGACAGTACCAAATAACTTTTTTTTCCCTTTGCATTTAGACTTGTATGGTCACTCAAAGTAATACCTGAATTGGTTACTGTTACCTTGTATGCTTATTTAGCACTGTTCTCAACTACCTCCCTCTTCCCTATTGTAGCAGACATAAGCTATTTGGTTTATATTTTGGTGTTTTCCTGTCTGAGCCACGTACTCCATGTATCTCCAGCATATGTAGGAGGTTTTGCTTAATATTGAAAGGTCAGCTCTCTGGAGTTGGACAGTAATACCCAGCTTGTGGTGTTAGCTTTCCTCCCTGCTGCTCCCTGACGGGAACTCAAGTTTGTTTTTTTTTTTCCTCGTGCTATGTAATCATAAAAAATATGACTGTAGCTAACCTGCTTATGGGATTAATTAGTATGCTAGGTATATCTTGTTCCTGTATTTGAGTGAAAATTCTAAAGCTCTTCTCACTCTCTCCAAATACTCAGGAAGTTTAGAGCAATATACAAGAGCCCTGATGTGGACAGTAGGTTGGGAGAGAAAAGGATGTCATGGAGAGCGGGGAGATGAGCACAAGCACTGAGATGAGACAAGTACTGTTAGCAGGGAGAGGGAATTTATTCACTGTTTTTATAACCTGAGTTATGAAGTATCATCTGAGTGATATCCAGGGCAAAGGGGATGCTGCAGTTGCTGGCTATCTTTGAGTTAGAGATCTTGCTTGTTTTGTGTATTTCCTTTTCCTTTCACAAGGGTTTTCTGTTTATTTAACTTCGGCATCTGACTGATTACGAACTTAATCTTAGTTCTTCTCATCTCCACCCCCAGCCCTGCTCCATCTAGCTGCAAATATTTATGAAACAGTAAGATTCTGTACCATTTGGTGTCTTACTAATAGTACTGGTAATAAGATACTACCATTATGGTAGTTCTTAGAAGCCATACACATTGTTCAAGTAAATTTATTTAATGCCATTTCAAATCATTGAACTGCTTTGTAGTATCACTAGTATATATTGTACCACGTTTTGGAGGCTGGGAGATTATAATAGATGGTGATATCATCATGTTTCATGTAAAGACAAGAATTTAGGTCTTGCAATGGATAACTATACAAGTCTTAAGTTCCCATTAGCATTTCGCTCATAATGACCAAACATATGGAAAGGTAGCAAAGCAAGTATTAGCTCTTTGTGTACATTGCAAGCTGTTTATTCGGAGTATCCTTATCCCTGGTTACTCTGTGGCACACACGTATGTTTTTAATTGAGAAATATGTCTTCCAAATTTTTGGCGGTTTCTGCTCCCTCTCTCAGCCACTCCTGACACCAGTTCCTGTAACCTAATACATGATTTCCAAAACCAGCAGTATGACGGTTTGTAGGAAACGAGTCCACTATTCTAATCTTGGAGGGGTGGTTGTGATGATGACTGGTTTGGTGGAGATTATTTCATCTTGCTTTGGAATGGTGTCTGAATGAATTAATTTTAACCCTTTGAAGCAACTTATACAAGATATTTCATTTATTGTTAGTTAGATGTAAAAGAAAACCATAACGTCTGTTACAGACACAAAGTATCACATTGCATGTAGCTGCCATTAGGGGGAAATATGCCATTTAAGTATTATCTTGCCAAAAAAGCTTGAATTGTGGTTTCTTTTCATTAAGTTTTTAGGATGATGATAACTTGTGTTCAGTCCTGCTTAGAGGAAACAGAACTCATTGTGACTTAAATTATGTTTTTCAGCATCAGTATAGGCCTAGTTCTTTGATCGATAGAAGATAAAGAATAGATTCAGTGCAAACCTGTGAAGATAAATGGAAAAAATTAGTTTGTCAATATCTTCTATATTAGGGGGAAAGCTATGAATGCTTTTTTTTTTTTACTGGGGCGCTTCAAGGCTGTATTGTTTCCTATGGCACTTGAACTAAAATAATTTGTCTTGAAGGTGAATGATGTTCAGAAGAGTATTCTCCAGTACTTTATTGCATCACAGCTGCAAGTTAAAGTAGATGATCCTTATTTTTAACGTGGAATCACCATTTTACTTTGCTCCCATCTTTCCTGTGTCCCTCTGATAAACTAGCAGTTCCGCTTTACTCCAAGCTGTCAGTCAGCTCAGATAAGCCTTCCTTTTATGTTTTAAATGAAAACTACTTAAATTTTACTTACAGTATTTACTCAAATACCAAGTCAAAAGTATGAAGTTTTCAATAATAAACTGTCCCTTTCATGAAGATAACAAAACCAAGGAAGGATATTCAGAACAACAGTGGAGCAGCCTCCTAAATAGTACCCCATTAGAAAAAAACAAAGGTAACAGTAACAAGAAGAACAAATACAGAAGTCGGTGGGCTTGTACAATTTTTGAAAGATTATGCTTGGCTTGTTTTAGATTGACAGGGAAGGTAATCACTGCGTGCAGGTTCCTGCTGAGCATGTTGCCTGTCACTAGGCATTTGTATTTTGGAAGCTCTTGTTTAAACACCTCACTTCACCCTTCTACTACTGCGTGGCGCAAGAGCGGCAGCAGCCTTATGCAGTAATGGTACAGGGCTCTGTCAGTGCTTTGAAAGCACCAGGAAATAAACAGGCAGTCAAGATGTGTATCTGAATAGTGCCTTATTACATGGTTCTTACAGTTAATATTGCCAGAGCAGTTCAGCTGCACTTGTCAACAGCCCAGCCTTGCAGGGGTCTCTTTCAGTTCCATGGTCAGCTCTTCCCAGATCTCATGGCACTGAGCTTTTTCCAGAGAGTTGGGTTTGTATATCTCACAGCCTTCCTGTGTTGTTAGAGTATCAGGTTTACCCAGATGGCTTGTGCATTGCGCTGCACACCACCATCCTCCCCCAACCCCACTCCCCCCCTCAGGTAGCCTGAAGGCTTACTCTGAATCTATCCCATGTATTGTCCCTTGGCTGTTGTGCAGCCTAACATATGATATCATACATAAAAAGAGAAGGCGATGGAATATTGTGTGGTATTTTTTTCCCCTTTACTTTGGTCTTACGTGATTTGGCAGCATTCTGGGAGAAAGCAGAAAAAGAAAAATGTAGTTAAATCTCTTACGTGAAAAGTCTGCTAGATGAACACCATTTTAAGGTAGTAAAAACATGGGACTGTGCATGTTTTAGTAAAATTTTGCTCAAGATGGATTTTGTAAGCTTAAGAATTCCTGGTTTGAGACTATTTTTTAATGCAGCATGTTCAAAAACATTTTACTTCTATTTGTTATTGGTAAAAAAAGCCTTTTGAGGTGGTTTTTTGGGGTATTGAAAGAAGTGATACTTTCATTCTCATAACACTCTGGCTTTCTTTTAAGTAATAAAATCAGGCTTTTGGGTTTTTTCTTTCACCAGGAGTTAAACATATTTTAGAACTTCCTGTTAGAATACTACTTCTAGAATTTCCTGTACCTTTCTTTTACATCCCTGTACCTCTGCTTATCTCTGACTTTTTAAGCCTTTTTCACTCTATTCTGTAGCTTTCATTATTGCAGTATAATTTTTGTTTCCTTCAGAGCAATGCAACCCCTCAAAAGACAGCTGAAACTCTGGAAAGGCTCAGGATAAGAACCTTATGGACAAAAGCATCCCGAAGTATAGCTTGTGTTGTCTTTTTTCTTCTACTGTATTGCTCTGTCTAGTTTTTTTCCAATGAATTTGCATACTGAATTCCTCAGAGGATAATCAGTTTAGTTTTGCAAAGTGATGAAGCCCTCCCTGTATTTCATATCTAGGGTAATTTTAAAAAGCACAAATATATCTTCATCAGTAAAATAGTAACAAGCTGTAATATGTTGTTGTGGACTGGATAAGCTGAGCCTCACTTCTTTTGTAAACTTAGAGGAACAATTGCTATGTGCTTATTGCAAGCTTTTATTTCTTTGATTTAATGCTAAAAGCAGCTCTTGCTTTACTGTTTACAGCTGTTCAAGATTGTCTGATTTTGCTGGGCTGGAACTTTGGGGAGTACTTGGCTTGCTGCCTGGTTTTCAGCAGCTTGTCATGGACAGATGTTGTGCTGTCTCCTTCTGAGTATTTTAAAGCTGCTCGAGTGAATTCTTCAGACAGCACTTATAAATCCACATGCAGGCTTTTGAAGGCTAATGATTTTAACTGTAAGGCTAAAAATTTAAAATCCCAAATGTAATATTTGACATGCTATTCGGTGAGAGCACAGAAAAAAACCCCCAAACCTGTCGGCCTTCGCTAGTTGAAAAACATACTTAAATACAAATTCTAATAAACTGATTATATATTTGTTTCATAATCCTATGTTACTCGGTGAGAGGAGCATGTTGCTCTGCTTTGCAGTTTGTGATACAACTTTCAACATTCACGTTTTGAATTTGCAAGTGATTGTCATAGATTCACTATACCTAGTTCATGTTATTCCAGGTTCATGTTTATAACTGAAAAAGTAAAATGAGTTGCGTGTCCATAACTGCTAGAAAAAATTTGGATTCTAAATCAATTCTACCATGTCAGTATTAAAGCTGTTAGTGTTTCATTAATTATAACTTAGGAAAAGGAAGCCTAGAGCATATTTTTTTAAAAGTGGCTCACGTCTACTGTTCTACACCATACTGGCACGAGGATAACTTCAAACCACTAGTAAGAAATTTGGTCATTACTGGCTTAAAAGAAATTCCAAATAGGACCCAATATACATGTATATAACTTCATATCAAAAACATTCTCAAGACATAAAAAGTTGAACATAAATGTGCTTGATATTCAATTTTTTCTTAACTTTTTGTATTCTGTCTTTCTAGAGAAACTGCTGTGTGGGAGAAGGGGTAAGATGTACAAGGAGGAATTAAAAACAGTTGGCTTAAGGAATGGAAGATTTCACTTACCCTACTTTGGTACTAAATTGTTTAAAAACATTTTCTTATTCCATCTTTCTCATCCTTCTATTATACTTTAATGGCATTTACTATCCTGATATAGTTGTTTTCTTCTGGGGGTGGTTTGTGGCTGAATGTCAGCCATTAAAGCAAGGCTCTTGTCAATCTGTAGATTGAAAGGACCTGGCAGTTTAAGGTAATGTAAGTGCAGAGTCTTCAAGAGAAAAGAAAATACCTTTATTAGAAATTATGACTAGTTTTTGGTTTTCTTCCCTCAGTATGCTACTTGAATACATCTTATTTTCTGTAGCTGTCCCATTCTGGTTTTGGTTTTTTTTTCTTTCCCCATGATGGGAGATACGGAGATTTTGTGTAAATGTGCTGTGTGTTCTTTAGTGTCCACTACAAGTTGTAGGAAAAGATGATCCCAACCAGATTTTATTTAGCTTCTTGTTGTGAATAGACATGAAGAATGATCCTCAAGTTGAACTGAAATGAGTAATGTGAATTGCTCAGCTTCACTAAGTATAGGCTTTTTCTTGGTCTTTGGCTTTTGCCATGCAGTTACGCTACAGGTATCGTTATGGTTTAGTGGGACTTGGCAGTGGTAGGTTAATGGTTGGACTCAATTACCTTACAGGTCTTTTGCACCTAAATGATTCTGTGAATTTGTTTTGTCTGTGGTCTCTTAGGGGGATTTAAATGTGTTTGGGCTCTTCAAAATGCATTTATCCTCACAGCAGTTCTGTTAGTGGCTGCTAACATAGCCACTGTTGCCCATGAAGAATTGATTTATGAAGAAGCACGATATTTTTGCATGTCTCGTAACAAGTTCTGGCACAGTACATTGAATTGCAAGGTTAAGCTTTGTTTACTAAGGAGTGATCCTGAGGTTCAGTAACAACTTAAGCAGAGACCATGAGAGTACAGTAGCCTGCAGACAAAATAAACTATTAATCACGTATTTACACTGAATTAGCCTCTTTCTATATGGCCATGGCTATTTCATTTGTGTTTGTTTCATTATACCTAAGACTTATGCCAGTATTCTCAAATACCAAATACTTGATGGCTTAGAAATGAGATGCAGATACTTCTGCAATTGAAATCTGGTAACAATGCTATTGATGTATGAGGTGGAAGAAAATCCTGCTTCCTATCTCATAACTATTATTTTCTAATTTCTGTGATAACATAGAGTAAGTGTATTCAGTTAACATGTTCCTTGTAGATATGTCTGTGTCTATGGATCTATACATGGAGCTGAGGGAGACATGAAATTAAAAAATAAATAATAAAAATTTAAATGCATGTGATACGCTTGTGAGAGTCACAGGATATGCAGGGTGTGTGTAGGGGAGTTTGGTGCTGTTCCCGCCCCAGAGCTGGCTAAAACAGGTTGGGGAGAGTCAGCCTCCTATTATGATGGTGCGACAGAATGTTCAATAAATCTACCTTGTTTGACTCAATAATACGTTTCTTTGTTTTCTTTAGGGTACTTTATGGGCTTCACAGAGCTTTTATTTTCAATATAAAATTTGTCATCTGGGGCTGTGTTGTTGGTTATGCGAAGATTTATCTCTCCTATGCAACATATAACCTTCATAATACTTCTGGAGTTTATAACAACAGGTTCCCATTCTAGCACTGCCCACTTACAGACAAAAATGTATATTATAATCTCTTCCAAATTTTCGAACACATGAATTAAATTTGCATCGTCTCTTAACTTATACATTGGAAAGTTCATCAGTTTGAGTCATCCTCCACTCATTTCCTGATATCCCCTAAGAAATCTCTTTCCCTTATGTACTTCTTTCTGCCTTCAAACTTCTACAATTACAGATTTTGTGGATGCGCAATGAGATGTATTAATGCAGCAGTATGTTTTCCTTTCCAACTGTAATCCATGTAGAATAATGAAAAGCACAGGCTGATCCCATTTGTGATATATGTGGTGCTAGCAAGAGATCATTTCTTCTCCTGTCCTTGATGAAAATTCAGCTGTCAAAGATTCTAGCTGTCCATGTACCAGCAGATGGGTTTCCTTGGCTCTAAATGTCACCAAGTTTCATTATGGTCATGGCTCAAGGAAGAAATTGTGGAGAACAGGTTATCATAAGCTAAGCAGAATGGAACAATGAAAAAGCATCTCGACAAAGTTTTGAAAAGATGTCCCATCATATAGTTTATCATCTTTAGGGTTTCACAGTTCTGTGGAAGAAAACAAAAGGTACAAAGATATATTTTAAAAAGGTAAAAACCCCTTCCTGTACTTAATTTTTTCATGTCTGTTATAATGAAACCTGCCTGAAGTTGGTTACTTTGTGTAGCAGATAATTGATTGTTTTGATTAAAGAATTATTTTCCAAGTCCACTTTAACTAAAAATCTTGGGAGTTAACTATATGCCAAGTGATTGCAAATTTGTTAATGTAACTGTTGTGGTTTAACTTGAATGCTGGCAATAAACACTGGTTAACATTAAATTTGAATCTGTCCCAGTTTTGTAGTAAAATGTTCATTATTTCTGATCTCAGATGGTGCATCAAGTCTTAAAAAAATAAATTTTTTTGTATTAACTTAAAAAATAGTCACAATAAGGTAACTTTAAAATATGTGTGGAACTCTGAATCTGAATGCTATGGATAGTCCAGTTGCTGCATTCCTCCTGTCATGAAGCAAGCATTACTGCATGGCTTTATTATTGAATACTAGTTTGGAGTATCTTCTACTGAGGAAGTTTTCAAAGACAGTAACTGCATGCAGGGTATGAGGATCTGAGCAACAAAATGTTTTGAAAGCAACTTGTGTTTAACCAAGTAAGACTGAATATGTACATCAGACTGTTGAATATATACCTCCTTCAGCCAAGGAATACCTGTACAAACTTTTTTCAGCATTTTTAGTGCAAACCAATATGCACTTAAATTGGCAACCAGATTAACACATACCTGGGGTACGCTTGCTCTGCAGAGAAAGAGCAGTAACACTAAAAAATAAGAGGGGGGCAGAGAGGAAGTATCTGCAGCTTCATAGCTTCAGAAAGTAAGGCGACAATGATATCAAACTCAAAATATAACCCCACAGTTGTCTTAACTGACTTGCACAAAAGTGGTAGGACTGGAAGGAATAAATAAAGAAAACTTTACTAAGGAGTATCTTGTATTCTTCTTTTGCTTTCTGCGTAGTAATGCCCAAGTATCTTGTGATGAATCTTGTGATGAATTTGCTTTATAGATTTTTGGGGTTTGGTTTTTTTAACCAAATGACTTCAACAAAACAAAGTGCATGCATTGCAAGGCATGTCACTCCCTGGAGTCTGCTCTTCTCCAGCCTTCCTCTGCCACTTGTGGTCCTCTGGTCTGTGGGAGGCAGGATGTGAAGTAACTTCAAGGAACTGTCACTGACTTTTAGCTAAGGAAGTTGTGCCCAACTGATACATTAACGAATTTCTGAAAATGCCTGTTTAAAGATGGGCAGATCCTTTTAAAGGTCCTCACCACCACCACCACACCATCCCGTTTTTCAGGCTAGTGATGGAAAGTCATATTTTAGTCAGGATCCTGGGACTGAAAAAACAGGTCTTACACTGGTTCTTGGAATCTGAGACGTCTTGCAGGAATTCTGTGCTGGTTCTGGCTGTGATGGAGTTGTGAAGTTAACTTTCTGTATAGCAGCCTATATGGTGCTGGGCTTTGCATTGGTGCCTAAAAGAATACTGGTAGCACAGCAAAAAGGAGTAGGCTGGGGTTTGGCCAGAGGTTGGGAGGGTGTACGGCCAGGACAACTGACCCCAGCTGATTCAATGGATTTTCCTTACTGTTTGACACTGTGCTCAGCAGTGAAATCTCAGGGAAAGGGGGAGCGAGGTGGGGGCTGTTTGTGATTATGGTATTTATTTTCACTAGCAAGCATTGCCCATGCTGAGGACCCACTTCCCAGGAGGCAGCTGGACATCTGCCTGCTCAAGATGAGCAACGAATGAATTCATCTTTGCTTTTCTCATTAAACTGTCATTACCTTGATCCAGTATTCTTTTGGTCTATCTTCTGTTTTTCATTCCTTCCCTTGGGGGAGGGGAGTGAGTGAAAGGCAGGGTGCATGTTTGGCAGCTGGCTGTGGTCAACCCACTCCAAACTCTTTTCACCGGACAGCTGATACTGGATAGGCTCAAAAAGCTGTTCCAGGTGGAAGATGAATGTGAGGCCAGATCTGTTTTATGAAGTAAGAAAACCTAGTCTGCTGCTCAGAGGAGGGATTTACCAAGAAAGTTGCAAGGTAAAGGATGCTTAAGCATCTTTAAGGGTTGGTGTAGCTGGTTAGGATGCATGTGATAGAAACCACTATGTGTGATAGCTTGTTGTCTTCTCTCCAGCCCTAGTCCTGAACAGGCTGGTGGTGCGGAATGTGCAAGACAGACTTTTAAACTAAGTTTAGGACTTCTCTGGTTAAAAAAACCCCAACAACAGCGAAGTGAGGCTGTGTGGTTTTTCTAAGAGCAGCTATGAAGATGGGCTGCTTGATGCTAGTGGAAACTACTGTTGCTCTTTAGAAAGGGTTTGTGTAATGAGCTAATGCTACTCTGTGACTGACTATCAGACTGTTCTTGTGCTCAGCTGAATGGATAAACTGCCAGAGAAACTATGTTTGAAGATTTGGAAGTTTATTTGGAGTGTTGTGTCTGTGTATCCTGTATTTACAGAATGAGGGTTACAGAATGGAAGAATTTTCTATTAATTTGTCAGTGGAGGGATGTTACTAATTACATACTATCTCTTGCAAGCAAATTGATATAATCTAACTATATAACTGTTAAGCTGCATGGGTAAGCAGATGCATTAAATATGAAGAGAGATGTATCAGGGCTTCAACTTTTGTATGGGAAAACCAAAGTTAAAAGTTGGTGAGCAGGTTCAACATTAAATAAAATCACCATATCATCAGGTAAATGTTTAATATGGAACATGGGTCATCTTTATCACTCAGTATCTTAACATGTCCTGAGATAAATAGGATACTCGATGCCCTGTTCACGTTCCCTTTAAAATGAACAGATGCAGCTTTATCAGTTTTTACTTGAGGGAGTTGTGGTGCCACATGACTACATATCAGCATAATTGGAGATGTACACTCAGTGAGGTTAAAATTGTATATTTACTAGATGTAAATGTAGTTATACAGTCATGAAGTTCAGGAATTAAATAGCTGAATTAATCTGGCAGAAGCAGAGTCAAGACAACTTATTTGAAGTGAGAAAAGGAAGTCTGAGGTAAATTTTCTTTATTGCTTTAGTTATATGCAGTCTATTACTGATTGGCGAGCAGGGCAGTTAAAGAGGCCCTGATTAGCCATGGGAAGGGCTGAGAGTTGTAGTGAATAAATGTGCTCATCAAATGAGTCCGTAATAGCTAAACAATACCATAAACATTTTTCTTCTGTTTCTGGTGTTTACTGTCAATACTTCTTTACATATTGATGGAAAAAAGTCACTTTAATCTGTAATCTCTGGCAGGTTTATTAATGCTATAATAATTTTTTTAAAGGTATGTGTAATGAGAGCACTTCTTGCGTTAAAGGGGGTGGAGTAATTCGGCAGAAGATAAACCCTCTTGTGTTCTAACTCTCCTCACCGAGGTGGGAGATTAGGTGCAGCTAGGTTTAAATTCTGGATGATGTCAATTTACCACTATCAGTCCAGTCGTGTTTAATATGTACATTAAACTACCATGGGTCTGGATACACTAATAGCAGTCTGCATTGCCAGTCCAGTCGTGTTCATCAACTAGCACGGCCGCACTTTAGGGTTTTGGTAGCATTCAATAAGAAACTGCGATGACTAGGTACTTAATAGTGCAGTTTTATTTGTGCAACAGATACAGAGGGTTTTTGATTGCTAGTGATAGTGACTGTGCAAAAAAGCATGTGCGGATAAAATGTTTTTAAGGACAAAACACTCCGAAAGGAAAAGTTAGAAACAGTGCAGGCTGGCTATAAATGTTTAAGAAAAACTGTCTAGAGATATTTCTAAATTTCCTAAAGAAGCACTTAGTTGAAATCTCACCAAAGGTGTCTCAAGTGTGTGTGTGGGGGGGGAAGGTCATCCCGTTGGCTGATCCCAAGAGTCAGAGACAGTCTGAGATGGAGTTCCCCTTAAATTGTTCTCAGTGGTGTCTTCCACCACTTCTCCCCTCATTCATTCACCTTTTTATACTTTCCTTGACTCTCAGGTGGAGTTTGAGTGACTCTGATCATACATTCCTTTATTATGATTGGTGTAAAGTTCTCTCGCTTCCATGTAAAGATACAGTTCATTTTAAATTTACTACCACGCTTCCCGAGCGGGGGGATTCACTCTATTTCGAGGGCCATTTGAGTTAGGAGGTCGCTGTTTCCTACTACCACAATTACTTCACTCTAGCATCTTTGAGTCTTATCTCTTCAGCACTTTGTTTTCCTTAGCAGTTAAGGAGCCTTCTGATGAGGACATGCTATTTCCATTCTTGTTGACCTCATCTACATCTGTACTAACTGTCCTTTCTTGAAGTGCTCAGGAGGCAGAATTCCCCACGTTGTCGTGCAGATAATGAGGGTCATGCTTGGTCTTTGCCACAGTTGTTGGCCCAGCAATGGACATCTTTCCGTATATTTTCCATTTGACAGCTGCCATGCAGTTTATTAGCTGTATGGTACCATCAGGCTCCCAATTCTGCAGGGAGTACAGCAGAGCCTGGCCGCGGTGTCTCCACTTTAGTCTACCCTCTACTACTTCTCTAGGATAGCAGGTTGTGTTGCCTCAGGAACCATGATGGAATAGATTCCGTGCGTGCCAACCATTCACAAGTGGCATTTGTATATTTACTTAAAAAGGCTGTTCTAATACTACTTTTTTTAGGTGTGTAATTCCCCCCTCCAAGCAGTTTTCCCACAGCACCTTAGGATGCTGGGTAGGAAGTTAATAGCCAGCCCTGATAAAATAGCCTCTATCAAGTGCACTGTTCAAAATGCTAGGTTTGTTTTATGTACATGAATGATGAGCTGGAATTTTTTAGTGACAGTTAATTTCATTTTTTTCATGGCTTCCTATAGATTCTATAGTCACAGGTAATTTAGCATAGTCCCAAATGAGCCTTGTGACACTCTTATTTAGGCTTGGAGTGCTTTGCCCATCCTCATAGCACATGCCTTAAATGTTTACTGTGAATTAGGAAGATTGTCCCGCTTGCTCTTGGTCTCTCTCCTTCAAAAAGGTATTTATATCATCAGTCAGCATTAATTCTCTTTTTCTCAAAGGTTTCTGTTTGAGACTGTGTGGTGACCTGCTTGAGAGACTCTATCTTCGGATTTACATTTCAGTTCAGAACTAGTTGTGAGAAATGTTACATCAACAGGTTTGGTACCCTGAGTTGAAAGCCTTTGAAATGTGCAGTAAATACCTGAACTGTCTTCGATGGGTTCTGAAGGTGCTAACGTAACAGTCAGGAACTGATAGAAAGTGGCTTTAGTTTGCTCATAGAATTATAGTGGGAGAAAAATCTTAGAAGGTGTTAAGAATTAATGTAATGTGGGAATCAGTTGCAAAGTGTCTGAAACTTTTTAGGCCTAAGAAAATAATCCATCCTAAAAATGATAATGGAACTTTTACATTTAATGATGCATTGATACACATGGTCACTTTTCTCCAAGTGCAGCAGTCTTTGCTTTCTCTCCTACCTGTTTCTTTTCTTCTTCCTCTTCAGAAATATTATTTTAGCTTATTGGGAAAACAGTATATCTTTAAACTTCATGGCTTCGTCTTAAAAAATATTTCAATTAGTTGTTGTGGTTTATTGTAAACAGGTCAAGTACGATGCTTTTTGTGGCTTATTTAACTTCAGAGGTTTTAGAATGTGGTGTGTCTGTGCCATATGGCTGACTTTATAATTATATAATGGTTTCAAATTTCTAATTATAGAATGGTTTTATGGATGCTGTACAAAGAAACAAAAGATATCAAGAAGGCACTGGTCTTGGCTGTCTAGTTTGAGACTTCCAGCTGCAATTTATCATGTATACACCCATGTTTAACACAGCTCCCTGAAGCTGCAGATAACTTGAACTCTCAGCATTCCTTGACCACGAGCAAGATGCTTAATGGTTGTGTGCTGTTATTTGTCTGAATCTGATAGCTCCATTTTTTCTTTAAACTGAGATCTGTAGACACACCAAAAGGGCAAAATAATACTTTTCAAGCTTTCATTATGCAGATGCGCTTGATTTTCAGAATTGTTTTTTTAGAACTTTAAAATCATTAACCAATTACAACAGAGCTCATTACAGCTTGGCTCATTTAGTGTATTCCCAAGGAAAAAAAGCAAATTGCTACTCATGCATTCAGCTGTACAAAGTCTGCATTAAACTCTGCCTCACCCCCCTGTATGCTATTCTGAGCTTCTGCATGCAGACGTGGCCAGAGTTCAGCCAGGTATACCAGCAAAGCCTTGATGTCCTGTGGATGCTGGCTGTGATGGGATGAAATCACACACGCTGCTGTTAAAACAAACAACAGAAAAAACCCAAAACTTGTGAAGAGTTTCGGGGAGGGTTTCAGAGGAGCAGTTGTGCTGGTACAGCATACGGCCTTTCAGTCTGGCCAACAGAAGGAGGTCAAAGAACATTTTTGTCCAATGTAACTCAGACTTTTATTACAGGAATTAGCAAAGGCTGGAGTATAAACTCTGTGTTAGGTTTACTGTTTGTGAATCGCTTCTGATCTGTTTCCAGCCGAGAGCCCTACTGGTGGGTGTTAGTTACAGCCACAATTGAGGAGCTTTCTTCTAGGAGGGCTGCAATGACTAGTGATTGAACTATGCTCTTTGATTGCTTTAAGTCTCCCAGCAAATGAGTAGTGTGTATAGATACAGGAAAGCCCACTCTTAAAGTTAAGTGAGTTGATTGGAATCTGGGAGTAGGTGTTCCTTCGTTGCAGAATCTTTTCCCAGGTATATTTGAGTAATCCCACAGTGGCTGTAATTATCTGCAACTTTTAATATGAGGTTTTGTATTTAGTTATATTTAATAGCGTTTTGCAAAACTGTTAGATGGGAGTTGGTTTTATTTGCTGAGCTTTCAGAGGGAAAAGCGAAGTGCTACAAAAATATACCATGCGAGTACCAAATTACAAGATTTGATTGTTATGGCCAAATCCCGATTATCCTGAAATTGGGTGATTAGATCAAGCATTTTCTAGTATTCAGTGTGCTCAGCAGTGAATATATATTTATAGGTAAAAGAAAACAAGCCATGTGATGGGAGCCAAATCTGCGTTTTCATAGCTTGTTCTGTTCTGTTTTGTTTAGCATCCAACATACTTTTGTCATCAGTTTTCATAAAGTTGTCAATTATATACCTAGTGGTTAGTATTCTGTATAGGCTTTAACTATTTCCTTGTTTCTAAGTACATGTAGCCCTTGAATATGTAAATATTCTGAGTTTAAGGCAGTCTGAGAGGCACAAGTAGTTAAAGCTGAGCAAGTGAGTTGGCCTTTAAGATGTAATAAAGTGAAATACTTTAGCAAGTTTGGTGTTCTTCTAAAAAGCACAATGAAAAACTGTATTGCTATGTTTGAAAAATGTGTAACATGGAATATATACAATATCCAAATAGATGCCTTACGGGGTACTCTGCATCCTTTGCTGTAGTATTATGTAGTTTGCTATTGTAAATTCTGTTTGTACTTGAGGGAAAGATAAGGGTATGAGTAAATACCAACCAAAACTTTTTAAATTCCTTGCTCTGCAGTCTTTAGTCAGGGGTAGTTTGAGGTAGGTGAATGTTAATGCTGTGTGATTTAGTGGGCCCAGTGAACGTGCACCCAAAGAGATACACAGTAAAAAAGAGAAATGAGCCCTTAGTTTATATTCCTTGTTGGAGTAAATCTCTGACTAGTTGAGACCGTAGCACTGAAAAGCTGGTATTTCTTTACTGTCACTGGGGGATTGTGTTAGGAAAATGCAAAACTGCAAGTTGCTGCCAGCAGTTTGAGTGCAATGGGATTGTGTCATGTTTCTGACAAAAGCTTTGCTGTGCAACCACATGACTGCGGCATCCAGAAATAATCACATAATCTTGCTGCTAGAGGGCCTGTGTTAGACTCACAGCAGAACTCTGTATTTGGAGTCTTAACAGATCTTTTCTTTAATTATTTTAGCTGAAGAAGGAAGAAACTTTCCAAATGCAACAGACCCCGTGTATTACTTCTCTGGTTTTTATCTGCCAGACATTGTAGAAAGTCAGTTGTGTATTTACAGCTAATTAAAATTGTACAAATGCATAATATTTTTTTTAAATGGATTTTTGATTTAGAGGGAGCATATTAAAATTAAACATAAATCCAGGTTATTGCTTGTGAAAGCAATGTATCTAGGAAAAGTTGTAGGTAATGGGATTTCCATTTTGTTCCTAGGGTTATGGTTTTTAATTTTGGTGGCATTTCTGAAAATCTCAGTAATTCTCTTACGCAACCACTGGCAGCAATCATATGCTCTGAAAAAGCACGAGAGGCCCAAGCAAAGCTAGGACAGAACTTAATGCTTTAAATAGAGAAATCTATTAAGCAACCTGATTTAGTAAAAGATGCCCTTGCCCATGTCAGGGGGGTTGCACAAGCTGTCCTTTAAAGGTCTCTTCCAACCCACTTTGTTCTGTGATTCTGTGGAATGTTAATATGTTCAAGCCTTTACCTGTTCCTAAACAATCGAAATACCTTTGCTATTTGCCTTTACTATATTTAGAAGACAAGAGAAAGAAGATATTATTTGTAATATCTGCCAGGTTTTACCTCAAGTTTTTTTTCCAGACTCTGAATGTAATGTTATGTAATTGTAATAGACTTATATTGTTGCGATTTGGTTGGCTGGCTTGGGTTTTTTTGTTCTTTTTTAGTTGGGTATTCAACATGCCAACTTACTTTGCCTGTTGTATGCAACATTTAGAATGCTGGGAAGGGCTGCTTTAGCTTTTGTCAGGGTAGGTTTGTCTTGTCAATAGAGATTATAGAGACTGGCAATTCTTACAATTTGGGTAACCAAAAAAGCTGGGAGGGAGAACTGGCAGCCCAGAACTTTGCTGTGTAAAAGCTGAAGGATGTCCTGCAAGCCTTGCATGTTCAGTTGAGTGGGGTGGGGGGAAAAAACTAACAGTGTAAGGCTGGTTAGAATTGCTGCCGTTTTGTGTGGTCAAGTCTTAACAGCTGACTGATGTGAATCAGTGTCTTCTGTCTTGGCTGGATTTTCTGCTTTTCAGTATCTAGCTTGCCCATGTCGAACACACACTTCAGAGCACTTAAGACTTGAACCATTCAGCCGCTGTTGAAGGATGCTTCATAACAAGGTATCCAGTGCAGGTAACTAAATCTGGTGTGGCGTATGTAAGCAATACATCCTCGGTATCGTAATTTAATTTTGCCAATATGTTACTCTAGCTTCAAGCTTCTAGTGGAAGTGTTGAAGATCAACAGACTTCCCCATTCATTTCCACAGTTGCCTGTAATGTCTTCACTGAACTTACCTTCGCTGAAACTGCTGTTTTTCAGGCACCTCTTCTTTGGTGATAAAGGCACGTTAGGGGTAACTTTTGATTCTACAGAATTATACAACGGCTGATAATGTGTAACTTATTTTTATGGTTATTGCTGTCCTCCCCATATTCAATAATACCAAGTGTCTCATTTCAAACAGTTGTAGTCTTTTTAGGACAAAAGATAATATACATATGGAGAGTTGCACAATAAATTCTTGATGTCGCTGCTGCCTTATAGCAATTTTTCTTTCAGTATGGAAATTACACGTTACAATGTGTTTGTAGAGTTTCCGAGGTAGTGGGCTTTAAAAGGTGAAATATAGCTCTTCTGTTATATGAAATGATTGTTTAATACCTGAAAAATTATTTCAGTGAAGATTCCTGGTCTTTTTTAACTTGGCTTACAAGTAACAAAAAAGCAAGATAATAAAAATCTTGCAAACGAGTGTTCACAGTTTTTCATTTGAATGTCTCTGTAACCTTTCTTACTGCTTAGTCATGATATTTTTTCTGCAAGTATTGATAGTTTAAAATTCTAAAAAGTTATGGTAGCAATACTATATAAGCTCACTGAAGGTTTATTGTATTGATTCCTAATCTAAGTGAGGCTGAAAGTTTCAGGTTTAGTGTGTCTCAGCCTTAGTTAAATAAAAAAGCTCCATTTCCTCACCTGTGGTAGCTTCTGGTTTGTAACTTCAGGCAGGGCTGAACTTTGGAATTAACTTTGTTTCTGTCCTTGCAAGGTCCATGAAAGTGGGTAGTGTTGTAGTGGTAGCACTGCGTAGGGCTATGAGTTCTGTTGGGGAAGGATGCAAGATGTCTCTGACTAGTTTAGAGTTAGTTAATTTTTAATTATATCTTCTATCCAAGAATCTCCAAGCACAGATCATTCTCACAATGTTCTTCCGTATTGTAATGCTTTGCAATAAGGGAGCGCTGTGAGTGAAATGTTACCTTAATTTTCCACATGTGGGATGAACATGTTATGGGTCTAGTGCAATGAATGTTCCTGATGACTTCTCGTGTGAGTCACAAGGTAAACCATGGTTTTATTAAACTTAATCATACAGTTGCCGACTAAAATGGAAGACTCTGACCATATTGTTAAAGGTCTAGAACTGTCCATGGTCATAGAGGGATTCAGTGCTAATGTTGCTAACACATATTGATACAGCAGTCAGCAGCATTGCCAGGCCTCTCAAGACATGAAAGTTAATATAGAATTAAGATTGGGGAGGTCCATTCCTTATTTAATGTTTATTGGTTCATTTCACTTTTTCATGTTATTTTGGTTTTCTAAAATATTATTTTGCACAGCTTCTGAGCAAGAAAAAAGTTTGTGAAATGGCTTTAAGAGCTACAGTGTTTAATAATTTGGAAAGGAATTAGAGAACTGAAAGAAACACACTAAGAGAAAACACATGAATTGAATGAGGCTACAGATCTCAGCTGCAGGAGTTAAGAGGATGCACATTTTACTGTTTCCTTAGGGGCCTCCTTGTTTCTCTTTTTATTCCCCTTCTCTCCCCACACACCCCACCACCCCCTACCCCCCTTATTTAATCAATATAGTTTTCAGTTTAGTGCTTCTTCATATCATGGTTCCTTACCAAAATGTCACCAGCTTAGCAATGCTTCAGGTTACAATCTGTAGCACATCAGCAGCCTAAAACTATAGCTGGAGTTACTTGTGTTTGCTCATACTTCTCCAACATAGCCATTTAATAATAGATTTGTAAAAAGCAGAGAACTTTATATGGAAAAGTTTACTATGTTTTGATGTGGGTTTATTTTTCCACAACTGGGCAAGCTTTGGTGGAAAACCAATTTTATTTAGGTAAGAAAACATTAGAGTAAAATACTTGAAGACAGTGTTCCAGCAAAGGGGAGGTCATGTGTAGTAAAGCTGAAAACTGTGAAATCCGCTAATTTATAAGCAAGCTTTTCATGAAAGAGGTAAAGAATAAGAAAACTTCCCATCAAATATTCGTATTTATTATATGCACTTGCATACAAATAGGAAAAACCAATACAAATATGAAGCTTCTTGTTTGGGTATCTTCTTTTTTGTGTTGGTGGTGTTTTCTCTAGTCTTCATGCTGCATCAATCAACAGTTGATTTTTTTGTGTGGATTTGTGAGGCTAACTAGTGAAGAACTTAAAGGAGAAAAGCATGTCAGTGCTGCAAAACATCAGAAATATTTTTCTGATGATCTGATGGAGGTTCCATGTGGTCTTAGGTAGTCTGGATTGTTTTCGCTTAACAAAGAGGAAAAAGTTACTTGTGAAACCTGAATTTATCCAGATTACCTATATAGTTGGTGTACCGTTTTATTATTTTTTTTCTTCTATGAGTAAATAATTGAGGGAACTTCTGTGTAACATTGTAGAGATTGTGAATTTGATTGGTTCCACACTTCCGCTTTGGCTGGATACTGACACCTATAGATGAGTCTGAAAATAAGTTTTATAACATGACAAAAAGCAACTTAAGAAAAAAAATAACAAAACCCAGTTTGGATTGTAATTTCAGTTTTCCCGGTCTGAGATTTGGCTTCTCTTCTGCCTTGAAACCTTATTTTCTAAATGTGTATGCAGACTTCTTACCCTTTTTGCCTGAAGTATTTTCTTTAGCTTTATTTCTTCTTTATAGTCACATTTCTCAGAATGAGTCTTAGTGTTTTTCTGTTTTCACCTACAGTGAGGAAAATTGGATTTTCCAATTCTGCAGTGTGGTGGCAATTGTCAGTTCCATTGTTTTCTGTGTTTAAAATGCAAATTTCTTAAAATGTAAGTTGTCTTAAAGGTTCCTTTCAATTCAAATATGTGATCATGAACTAAGATTGTGTATTAAATTACCACACATTAACTGTCAAAGTCCACTTCTTACCTCATTTTCCTGAGTCATGGTTTTGTTTGCGCTTTGAAATGTACAACATGCTACTGCAAAACACTCAGTATGATTACTAATAGACTGTGTAAGTGCTACTCATCTCCAGGGATAAAATAACCAAGACGTTAGGTTCACATGGTGCTTTCTGCTGGTTCATGCAGGCTGTTCTCCCCCTGCATTTCAGTATTTCAGTAGGTACCTGTTTACAGAGTATTTCTGACAAACTTCTGGAGGAAACCTTGAGGCTCAAGGATGCTCTTTGATGTCCTGGGCATGTCAGGGAGCTTACTCAGCTATCATTATTTACTGTAAGGTGCATCTTGCTCAGCAAGTACTGCTTTTCTATGCCTTCTGGTGCTTGTTGTCTCTGTTTTGGTTTGAAGCGTCCCTTCTTGTAGATCCTGTATGTTAAAAATCAAACTGAATGTGAATATCTACATGAGGCTAATCTGTCTAGGTCATTACTAGCTCTAGATTTGAGACAAAACTCAGCAAGGCGTGACATGATAGATACTTACGTGAGGGTATTGTGGTGAGCAGGCAAGAGATTTGCTATTCTTCTTGTAGTAGAAAATGTAAGAGGCATTGTATGAATCGGGGCCAGAACACAAAAAGGTTCACTTTTTTCATCATGTGAGTGACCTGTAGAGCAGGCTGCCCTTGGATGCTGCAGATGCCCAGTGTTTACAGTATTTTCAGGAAGCAAATGGAATAAGTGAAGTTGTAGACCTCACTACAGTTCAGAAAGTTGGTTAGCTGCAGGTAATGCTTGCCAGATTCCACTATCCATGTAGTCTTTCGGAATCTGTGATCCACAGCTGAAAGTGGGACCCTGGGCTAGCCAGACAGTTTTTCTGCCCTTGTGTCACTGTTCTGTATGGGATCAAGGCTTCTTCATCATACTTGGAATGAGAACACAGTTGGGTTCTCATTTACAATGCTTAAAAAAAATTTGTCAACTTACAGGTTTGAGTGAACCTGTAAGCAGATGCTGAGTTTGTTTGCAAAGTTCTTACTGTAATAGTTCTCAGCTCCTAGTTGCGATTTATGCTACTTGTCATGGGTAGGTTGCAATAGTGTAGAGAGCCTGTAGCAGTGAATGTTTTCTCCTGTTGCTGTGTGAGCTGAATTATGTGGTTAATGGGCATGTTTGGATGCTGTGTGTAGAGTGCCTCTGGAAAAGTGTGGCTGAATTGCTGGCACAGTTATATCTAAATACCAGTTTCTTCAGATTTAGAGTAACCTTCTATTTTGCTATTAACACTTCTGTAAAGGTGTTATAGTAGTGTTACAGCGATAGCACTACTTCTTAAATATACAAAATTCTAGACGCTTTATGATTAAAAGAAAACAGGGAGTAACTTATGCTGTCATCTTGAATTCTGTAATTTGCTTATTATCATTGAACCTATGAACCTGACATTAAACGTGTGCTAAATGCATGGGAACAGGAATAAAACAGGAATACAAGGGTTTTGTTTGTTTTGGGTTTTTTTGTTGGTTTGTTTGTTCGTTTTTTGAAGTTTGGTTTGTTTTCTGGAGAGGTCTGAGTAAAAACCAAGGTGATTAACTCCAGGCTGTCTTTTTGGCTTTTTCTGGTTTGCTGTTGAATGTTGAAGGAGTAACATACCTGTAGCCGCTTGACATAAAAGTCAAATCCAAATAATTACTTGTACAACAAATTGTGAAGACTACATGTACAAGCTGAAGCCAGCATCTGAAAACAGAGCCTCTTATTAGGTCTCAAAATATGCTCTTAAACGTTACATTTATGTGTCATACAGAAAAAAAAGGTATTTCTGAAAAGGAGGTGAGAGCAAAGCTGAGTAACTGAGCAAGCAGACAGGAACTTCAACCAGTTATTACAGAAAGGCAAGGGAGGAAAAGCAGTGTGAAGCTAATGCCTTGTACAGGTTTACACAGCCAGCCTGTTTCTCGCTTTCTGTTTGTTGGGGTTCTTCCTTCGACTTCACAGCAAGCTTTAAAGAGAAAACCAGAAGTCTTGAGGCTAGAGATTGTTTCGCAGGATGAGTTGGGAACACTGGAACATAATCAGGTTGTGATGAAGCCCTCCTAAAATTATGGTAATATAAATATTATATTAAGGTTGGTTATTAAACTGTAGAAGGGGACACAAAGTTTTTGAAAACTGTAATTATTTAGGTTATTACCAAGCTAGAATGAAATTAATGTTTTTGCTAATAAATGAAAGATGGAAGATAGGAAGTATGAGTGGCGTAAAATCCATGAATGCCCATTTTTTTGTTATTAAGAATTTGTAGGCATGTCCACCTTAAATGTGGGGAGATAATTGTTTTACTGCTAGTGACTCGTCATTTTCTCAGGATGTCACTGAAAAAGTCTGTGTTCTAGAAGAATTGTTTTGTGTGAATGAAGTAGGATAAGCAAAGAGTTAAGAAAAATATTTATTTCAGCTTTAAGAAGCGGCTTTCTATTTTATCAGTTCATTATCAGCAACCACTTCAATCTGTCAGTTTGGTGCTTTATGTGAACTTTTCCAATGGCAACCAGCAAAGATTCCCTGCCCCTCCCACCCCCCCCTCCCCATATAAATCTCTAAATCTGTCAAAGTCTGCCTTCATCCTGGCTGTTCATCCATATGCTGCAGAATACTGAAAGAATGGGAATGCAGCTCTTTCTTAGACAAAAGTATTTTACTGTGCTCTGGAAAGCTGGATGTGGAAGCTAACTAGCATTTTTTTGAAATTTCTTTGTAGTTTATTATTTCTCAGTACAAAATTTCACCTGGGTATATGCTAACAAGTTCATGTTTATCTTAGTAGGGAAGAATGGTGCCTGAATGGGTAATGGCTAACAAAAAAAAAAAAATGGGATGTGGTTCATTTTCTAGCATCTTCAAAAACAATTTTTCTGAGGAGTTTAACCTTTCCTGAGTAAAGCAAATGGCCGCTGGGGATCCTTATGTGTAAACCCAAGTTTAAATGTATTTTTTTCCCCAGTGTGCTACAGTGGCTCAGTAGCTTGTTTTTAAACTGAGCCAAAATAACTGTAACAGCTTTTTGTATAGAAACCAGATGCCAAGATTCTCAGAAATGTCTAGATGTCCTGATACTAGTATTTGAACTTCTGCTGGTGCAAATGTGAACTGTGTAGGATTAGAGGGTCATCTGATTCTCTAAATTATTTCGCAACTATCGTATTAGAAATGTATATGTTAAAATATTTCTGTTTTTTATGCCCATGTACACTCTAATAAAAACCTACTAGGATTTTGGTTTTAAGGAAAAAAGTTTTGGACTACCAAAAGAATAAACCTAAGCGTATGTGAAAACGTTCTTCCATGTTAAACAGTTTGCATACTTCTCCTTCCTTTGCAGTCCTCTGAATCTGCTACACCTTAACTTTTGCCATCATGTCCAGGAGACTTGGTGATTTCAAGGCATTACAAAAAATAAATCTATCGGTGTATACACTCAATGCATTCTGCAGTATGTTACTACTAAAACTACTTAGTACAGGCAATTAAAGTCCACTAACTAGATCATTTTTCTCTCCTGGAGGGCAAGTGTTGTTTTTACTTTTCTTTTCTGACTTTCTGATAATCAAAGTAATATATGTTGTAATTGCTGGTTTCTCAATGAATCCATGGTAATAATCGTGACCTATTGGGGTTTTTGGTTTTGCTTGATGCAAGAACATTGATCTTGCCTTCAATGAAGTATTGCCAGCATATGGGTAAAGATTAGCTTTTTTGGAATGCATTTAGTATATTCAGTGGAGCTTATTACAGGCAGAATGGAGTTTTAATCCAACATTTTTTCCATCAGTCATAGGAAAAAATATTGAAAGATAATTCTTGCCTTAGCCCAGTAGTAGATGCAGTTTCCAGGGAAATCCTTCTTTCTCTCTTGTTTTGCCATTTTCTCTCAGTATTACTGTTCTGCCAGTGTTTCAGTCTTGGTCGGTTTGATCTCAATTCATAGGCATCTTACTTCTGTTTGATGCAAAGCTGTCAGAACAAGTTTATGGCATTGGGCGGCTAAAGCATCACATCTGTCTTCCCTGGGAAGTGACTACTGATTTTTCTTGAAATTAACCTTGGTTCTTTACACCTTACCTGATTTTCTGTGGAAGATTTTTTTGGGGATAAGCCCAGGTGGATAAAGTGTGTGCAGTTTGGAGCCATCAGGTATGATGTCAACTTTTCCACTTCAGTCTTAACTTTTTTTTTTTTCTGAGGAGAAATGGCATGTCAGCAGAGGGCTGCCTCAGTAGCCTGGTCCTAGAGGACAAATGGGGAAATTGAGTAGCAAGAGCTTCCATGAATGAACACATCTTGTACTGCAGAAGTATTTTAGCACAGCTAAGCCATCTGCTGCACAGAACTATAAAGTTTTGAAGGGAATGTCTGCATATGTTAGTTCCTGGCCGTATTGTGCTTGGGAATGAGCAGAATTGTTTGGTTAGTTTTTATTCTTTACTGTGCATTCATGGTGTGTTGTGGGGCTGAGCAGTCATTCTGTTGCAGAGGTGTATTGTCTTAGGATATGACACTATAAACTAGACCAGATGCTTAATGCTCAGTTCTCGGGGGAATGTGGTGTAATTTGACTGTACCAACCTGGTCTGTACCCCACCCCCACCTTTATGTGGCTCAGTGTTACACCTTCCCCTCCTTCTTCCTAGGGTGCTGTGGCTTTTTGTCCTGAGTGAGATTTTTGTTGGTCCCACTGGACAGACAAAGCTAAGAAATATTCTGAAAAAATGGGTACTTTATGACTCTCTTGCCAGCTAGCAGCTGCACTGGTTTTTATGAATGGGGAGGAAGTCCTCAGAGTGAGTTATCCCTGTCTAGGTGGTATTTTTGGCTAGGCTGGATAAGGGTCTAGAAAGCTCTGTGTCTAAGTCAGGTGGGAATGTGAAGCAATGCACTACTAGCTTAGTCAGGAGACGAGGACAGATTAGTGTTTCAGTACCAAGCATGTCTATTCATATCTTTTCTAAGTATGTAAAACAATAGTAGTGACTGGGATGGTAAATTTGTGATCATCTGTGATTTGAGAACTCTGAGCTGTGTAGAGCACTGAATCCAGACTTTTCTTTCCCTTAAGGGAAAGGGGCATGCTGTGTTCTTTATAAACAGCCGAAGTATAGATAATGAATTTTAACAGTACACTGCTTGCTATTCTCTGGATGTGAGTGATGGTCTGATGTTTAGGATCTCTCTCTCCCAACAAACATCATAATTATCATTACCTGTACAAGACATGTATTTAGTGGAAGGCTGCTTTTTTGGGTATGTAAATTTCTGATAGTATTTTACGTTATGGGTTTGTGCAAGCTGCTCTCTCTGGTTAAGGTTGTGTGTCTCTCAAGAGTCAGTTCGTATTTTTTCCTTGTTTGTTTTGAGCCTTTCTAGAAATTTTGAGGTAACACAAAAGAATAGTACACAGCTTGATAAAACCATATGTTTAGTGACATGTGATGGAAAATGAAGAGAAGGATACTTTACTGGCTTTTGGTTTGTTTGGGCTTTTTTAAATTGCAAATTATCATGTTTCATCCAGCTAAAATGCTGGTAGGGTCTTGGACAACCTCCTGTAGCTGAGGTCTTACCATGACACCAGACTCGTGTCTTTACTGAAGAGGCTCCTGTTATGATAAGAGATTCGATTTTTGTGTGTGTTGTAGGTTTTCCAGCCCTCAGCTGTGGGCTGAAAAGGAAGGGGTTATTCCTATTATGTAAGTCCCTTATGCATGAAAACAATTCTCATAATCAGATATAGTGAATACATACCATGTTTTATTATGGTTTAATTCCTTAACTTTTTCTTCAGATAAATATAACTTATTTCTCTCAAGGCTAGACATGCTAGCAACAAAACAGCCTTGGGGATAGTAGCAGGTTTTGGGGTGAATATCCTAAACATGGCTAGACTACTGTGAATACCGAACAGTAGCTTTGAGTACAACTCTAGGTTTAGGCCTGGTTTTAAAAATAGGCACAGAGAAAACCCATGTTTGAAATGAATTCAGGTGTTATTCCCTCTGGAAGAAATACGACTTTCTGGGTCATGTCCTTAGTTAGCACATTGCTTTTCATCATCTGTTGTTTGAACACAGGTACTGTTTTTCAGGAAGTGACTTTAAAGAACTTATCTCCAGCTAAAAATAGTTGCCGGAGTAGCCCTCCCTCTATTACTTTATGTCCTTTTAAACAAAAGCCTTGGTTCCTTGGTAAGGAGCAATGTGCTTTGTACTAGCAGGGTGAAGGAAGCTGGAAAATTGAAGAGTGCTGTAGGACTTGGAGGTACAATGCAGTCACATGTGCTTCATACATGGGGAAAGATGGTTCAGTGAGTGAGGAAGCCTACTCTGCCAAAACAAATTCATGTTTGCTGTGGCTGCACGTAGTGTAGTTGTATCTGGCTTCTAGCAGCCTGAGACTTTGGGGTGTCCCAGGGAATGAGTGAAAACCTTGCTTTTTTGTATAGTTTCAGCTGTTTTTCTATGGTGTAGCTGTTAAGCAGTAAGCTTTTGGTAACAATATTGTGGCTTCAGCCTGTTTTTTGGAAGTTGACACCATAGAGTGGGTTTGGTTTACCCAGATTACAGCCTCCTGTATTGAGTGATGCTTGTAGTGAGGTGCACTAAGGCAAGACTTTAGCATCATCTATTGCAAGTTAGTATGTGAAATGAAAAGTATGAGAGTCACGTTGTCTTCTATAGTTAATTTCTGAAGTGTGTAATGGTGGTGTGCTGGAGAGTGTTCCCATGTATTGCAGAGGATCATACACAGGGATGGATGTTGAATCAGTATTGGCCTGGACAGAATGAGTTAAAGAGGAACTGAAGAAAAAAGTTTTCAATCTTTTTCCTGCAGTCTATTTTGCTCTAAGTACTTTACAAGTTCTATCTAACAAGATGTCCAGAGAGAAATCAAGTGTATAAGAGAAACTTCTTCTATCTGCTCAGTAACAAGACTCTGTTGAGCCACCTGGACCTGCACTCAGCCCAGTATTCCAGCTGCGGCAGTAACATGGAGCCACATGTACTACATGAGAGGAACGAATGGCACCCTGATAAAGGTGGGGTGGCAGACCACAGCCTTCTTAGGGTCATTTGTAGAAATTTGGTGTATATAAGACAAGCTCTTTTATGTACACATCTGCTCTTCACAAGTGCTAATGGCTTTCTGATTAGAAACATATATAATTATTATGAAATCTAGGAGTCTTGTGGTTTTTCATGTTTTTTCTAATGAAATTATTTCCTGGGAAATAAAGATGTTTGTAATGGCTTTTCCAGTGATCTAGCAAGAGTGGGTTTACTTGGGAATGTGGAGATGCTTTTCGGAGGTGAGGTTTGTGTTGAACTTATAAATCCATCTTTTTAGTGATACCTTTCCTATATTTGTCCTGTTCTCAACACTGATAGATGGTTTAGCTTCTGTCTTTAGCTGAGTATTTTTTGGGGTTTTTGTATTCTGTACTTCAGATTTTTATTGCCTGCCTTATTTCAGTGTTTAGTGACATGTTAAACAATGACTACTATATTCCACATGTGGATTTTGTGTAATTTACATGCAGCCACTGCCTGTCTCAAACTGTTTTTTGTGAAGCAATCTGTATTCATATACCTCTTGAAATTTAACTTTTGCCATCATTTTTTGCCATATTATTTTGCTCTATAAGGAAGAAATATATAAGTGCATATTCCTGAAATAAGTCATCCTATTATAATCAGTTGGTACTTTCACCATCTTCCTGTAATTACACACACCCTCTCCCATAGTTAATGCCCTTTCCTTTGTCTTAGGTGGTATTGGGAACTGACTAGTTGGTAGAATGTTGTAGGTAGTAACATAAACAATCAAGCAGTACTGCTTGGAGAAAAGCATAATGACAGCTTGAATTACATTGCTATTTTTTCAGTCCATTTTAAAAACATAATTATATTTTGTTGAGTATAAATAAACTTCAATATTCCTCAAAAATAGATGCATATCCTCAAACTTAATGTGTTCCAGGCTATATTCTTCTGCCTGTCATCTCTAGTTGATAAATTCTAGACTTTATTTTTGTCTCAATTCAAAAAGTAAATGAATAAAAAATGTTTCTCAACACATACTGTAATCATGGAAGTTATTCATAATTTTTAATGGTGTCTGTTCACAGCGCAATTTGAGGATGTGATAACATCATCCTCTGAAGTTAATGTGTTGTCTTGAACAGAGCCTTTAATTGGTTATGTTCTGTTTTATCCTAACTTGTAATGATTTTTTAATGTATATCATTGATGATTACAAATAACATAACAAGTATATCAAAGCAAACAAATAGTAGGTACAAAAAAACCTGAGTTACATTATATTGACATATATATTTGCAATTTTTTTAAAAAAAATTATCAGTCTCCACAATACTTTCTTCGAAAGGGAATACTATAGTCCACATATATTTTGATAAGGAAAACAATGTTTCTTTAGAAGTTATAAATTATTTATTACATAAAGAAACGATTGCCTGACTAGATAAGCTAACTTGGAGGAATAACCTAAAGTGTTATTGTAAGACTCGCTATTAATTGTGTGTTTGCAAATCACCACAAAAGTGCAAAATATAACTCTCCTTTAGGTATTTCTCAGCAGTTGTTTGGGTCATATATATTGAAAGAGGGGTTTTAGTGTTTAAAAATGATTTGAGATTTTTTTAGATCATCATTGGTAGTCCTCTCAAGTTCTGCAGGCGTTTGCAGTCTGCAGGCTTGCCCATGTCATACTGTGTTTTGAAGATTAAAGTAGAGCTGGGCTCAGGTCTGGTGCAACAGTAACCGCTGCTGGAGGTAGCAAAACTGAAAAGGCTTACAGGTACTGGAGATAAATTTGGATGGAAGGCAGCGTGGTCTCTAAGGTAGCAAGTGAGGGCAAAAAAGATTTTTTTTTTTTTAGTTCAGTAGGTTTGAACAGATGCGTCTCACCTTCAGAAGGAAATTGTACTGCTGTGCTTGTGGCAAATCTAGAGGGGTCTTTCTGTAGCTTTTGTCTTTGAACCTTTGAATGGAACAATGAAGTATTGATTGGGCTGGAGGGAGACTTGTCTGGTTCAAGCAAAGACCACAGCTGGAAAATACTTCCAAGTTCCGACCTCTACTTGGCTTTTGTTACACAAAACAGAAAGGCTTGTGCAGGAAAAACCTGAGGGATGGGAGATGACAGTTGTTATTTTTGTCTTGTTAGTTTTGGAGCAATTTCCTGTGTTTTTAAGCAAGTAAAGTGATCATGTGACTCTAGGTTGGACAGTTGTGTAAGTCAGGCTGGATGCAGCTATTACCATGTATGTTCAGAGGAGTCTTGAAATTACTGGGAATAATTAGTAACTTTGATTTCAGAGTTATTAAGCAACTTTCTTGACACTTTGATCTTATGTTGAGTATTTTTCTTCAGAGAAGAATATTCCGTTTCTCAATTGAAAATCAATGCTTAGCTTTGATCCAAGACTGCATGTACTCTGAACCTTCTGTCAAATGTAATATTCACAGCAAAACCAATTGAACTTTTTAACTTGGGTCATTGAAATGTGAGCTATGACTACTACAGCAGGTGTTGTTCCCTAATGCTTTGGAAACACTACAGTTATTTGCCCCATTATATGTGAGAAAAGTCATGAGTCTGTCTCTCGTTTTGGTGTGGTCTCTAGTTAGTGTTAATTTCTGAAGTCTGAGTTGCAGAGCCAGTGCTGAGCAGTGATGGTAGGGAAGGACATTCAGCTGTGGTGGAAGACTAAGGTTACTGTTGTCTGCTGACAATACCTGCAGTAAGTGTTTACATTGAAATTGAAGTGAATTGTACATGTATAAATTAATATTTCTGTGTTGCTTAGACATGCTTTGTTTTTCACAGATAAGACTTTCTTTTTTTGGGTATTTCAAGTGGAGCGTTGTTTTTGATATTGTTATGGAATATAACAAAGGAGAACTAGTTTGAATTGTATCCTTGCCAAAGCATTGTAAATATTACAATAAGCATTACTGGTTATGCGTTTCTTTTTAGCAGCAGTTATGCAATTAATACCTTTGCCTCCTCTGTCCTTTAGCATACTAGAGAAAATACTTGGTAACCAGAAATTTGCAGAATGCATGTGGGGAGAACCTGAACATGTGTAGTTGTAATGTGAAAGTGGTATTGCTGATCAATAAAGAATAATAGGCAATAGGCTGTACACATTATAGTTTGCCTGAAAGGTGTTTTTGGGAATGTGGGAAAAGGGTCTCTTTGTTAAATAGGTAGCACCAGAATTGTGTTGGTAATTTTTATATTTACCTAAACAGGCAGCAGGTCTGAGAAACTTGATCTTGCTGGAAGAGGCAGTGTGTGATTTTTAAATCCTTGTATGAATTGCCGAAAGGTATTGACAGAGGGTTTGGGGTATTTGGGGTTTTTTAGTTTAATTTCCCCTAAACAAATGAATATAGAACTGTCCACCTTGGGAAAATAGATATATCAGAAAAGCATTCATGTTGGTATTTAAGTTCTGCTTAGTTTTTGTGCATTCTGTGTGTTGATTTAAAAGGAACCTGTTTGGGCAGGGGGGGAATAGCTAAAGATTGATACAGCTTAGCCAACTTGCATGCTAATGTGGAGAAACGGTCAAACTAAAACTGAGCTAGCACAGAAAATGGGAATAGCTGTACAAACCCATTTGTTTCCCAGGAGAGATTTTCTGCGTGACCAGGAGACCAAGGACGAACCTTGAAGTTACTGTCTGAATAGACCCAGGAATGCCTAATTGAGCAAAAAGATTCAGTTCAGCAGGGGTGGTAGCAGGAGCGCAGGGGAGCCTTCTGCCATGCGTTGTCATCCAGCTAGTTTACTGTCTTGCAGCAAATACATGATTTTTGTGTACTTGAATATTATTATTTTTTATAGTCCATTATTTTAAACAGTCCATACTGTTTAAAAAGTTTTTAAAAGCATGTTCTAAAGTCCTCTGTGATCCCATTGTTGGTCTGTCTGGTGCCTTTCTCCTCACTCTGTTCTTTTGCATTTTCTGGTAATTTTCAAAGCCACTATTCACCTTCAGGCATGCTTGGAAAAAGAATACTGATCTCTGTATCAAGTCCTTAAAAGTCATGAAGGTCCTTAAAGTTTCTTACAACTTTAGGTAGGTCCCTGCCTGAAAGTAGATGAGGACTTTCTGCTAAGAGAGATAATGTTAAGTACTCTGCCTGAAAGACTGTGCCTTGAGTGCGTTTGTTATTAGACATGGATGAATCTTCACAGATGGGTGCTGTGGTGAGCACAAGACAAACATCAGTTGAAGCTTCTTGTTATCTGGAAGACGGAATAGGAAATCAAGTTTGACTTATGACACTCAGAAAGCTACTTTTTTATGTGCTGTAGCTGAAATACTGGAAGTAAGATAAAAAGATTTACGTATGCAGACATTCATTTGAAGCTATTGTTAGAAGGCAGAAGCTGTGAAAAGTTTGTGTGGTCAGGGCCGTAAAAGCAGTTTCTTTCATCACTGTGGGCTTGAACAGATGCGTTTCGGAACAAAGTTCTGATGAAATCCTTTTTGTTGCAATGATTGATTGTGCTAGTGATATGATGCCAAGGTAGTTAAATCCTGAACATCTGGCAAGGTGTTCGACCTGAGCTTACTGAAAGCCTCCCACAAGGCAAATGAGGTTATGTATGAACAACTTTACACAGATGACTGTGCTTTTATTAAAATAATATAGAACACCTCAGACTCATCATAAGCAAGTTTGCTGGGGCAAAGAAATATAAAGATGCACTTTGAATATGAGGAAACCTAAGGAATGTGCTATGCCTGTTAATACCTGAGAGACTATAGTGTAACTGTTTTATAGTCAGCAGGCTTGAACTCGTTGCTGGGTTAGGTTTCCCTCTTATTACAGTTAGTTAATCAGGGCATGGACGGAGACATTTATTTCATGATCCAGAAGTGAAATGCTGTATGTGGCAGATTCTTCAAAACAGGTTGGTACTGAAGAGCAAGGCAAAATTGGCATTCTACCAGGTCTGCTATGCGTGAGCAAAATACTGGAACTACAGACCTGGGAGGGGAAAAAAAATCATCTTATTAGGATATGTACATGCTAAAACAAGGTGGAGCTGAAAAGAGGTTGCAAAGCAATCCTTCTGCTGCACGTAGTGGGGGTTTTGAGGTTTTCAGTTGTTCTTTGTTGGGTTTTGGATTTTTGTGTTTGTTTTTTTTTGAGTGAAGCCTGATTCTGAAAGGAAAAAAGGGTATAGCAAACTAATCATTAGAAAGACATTAACATTGAGGACATGTCAAAGAGGGCATAATTTGCCTCAGTGTTTAGAAACTGTTAAATATTTAGATACATCCATAAAACATGTTGTAACATAACCTGTGGTGGGTTAAGTCCCCTAATGCTGGAAGTTGCAAATACATGCAGTGTAGCAAGATGGAGGGGTTTGCATTACTTGAAGAAAAATAGTTTGGTGCCACTTCCAAATGCTATGCCATTCTTCTGTAAAATGGGGGGGCTGTAGATCTCAAATTGAATGTAATAAATCAACAAGGTGCTAAATTGGCTGTCATGTTGATAGATTCTGCAATGTTCTTAGTGATTTGTTACCTATTTTGTTTGAAGAGATACTTAATGTAATGTTTGAGTTTAAATAAAACAATCTAGACAAATTTGAGGCAAACTGCCTAAGAGCATTTAAAGAGTGATTTGCCTGTTTTGATATGTATCCTGACAAGCTGAATTTGCTGCTTCTAAGTAAATATTTGTTCTTTAACCTTTATGGTTTTGCAGCAGCTGAGAGTGAAATGTGATTATCTTAAGGTCAAACTCTTGATATATTAGCTGCAGGAGGTGGCTTTTGCTAAGTGTTTTACAAGTTCAGTGGGGTGGGGTGACCTTGGCTGGCTGCCAGATGGCCACCCAGCTGTGCTTTCACCCTGCTTCTCAACAGACCAGAGGGAGAAAATAGGATGAAAAAGCTTGTGGGTCGCAATAAAGACAGGGAGATCACTCACCAGTTACTGCTGTGGGCAAAACAGACTCAATTTGGGGAAGAGTTCTTGCTAGTTAAAAATAACCTTCTATAGGCTGGGTGTGGAGGCAGTATTGCAAGTTACCCACTCTTCACATGGAAGAAGGGGCTGCTCCATCACTTCTTACACCTGCTTAGCATGTTGACTTCTCCACAGCAAACCCCCTTTCTATTCCTGAAGTCTGTCTATCTTTACTAGAAATGTAAGCTATGGTTCAGCTGCTGGGTGCTCCTATTCAGCAGAACACATGTCCGAAAGCTTAAGTAATACATTTTCAGCATATGCTTATGTATTTTCCCCAGAAAATATGGATTTGAGCTCATGCTTTTCTAGATTAGTATTATGAACACTCAAAAATAGAAACTGTGCAGTGACTTAATTCACCATGAGTGAAAATGGACTGTGTGGCAGTCTCAAATATTTGCTGCTCCAGTTCAGTGTAACAGCTATCAGATTTTCCTTTGAGGGCTGGTATTAAACCATTCTGTAGGGGAAAAGAAGCACTTAAATGTGTGTGGGGAGACTGTGCTTGTATTGCAAAAACATCCACCTGATTTTTGTTTTCCTATAAATCATTATCTCACTGATTTTTCTGGGGGGAGGGTGTTTGCTTAAGGTGCTGCTACTGTTTTATTTTGTTAACAAGCTGTTCACCTGTCTGTCTTGCTTGTGTAATGATATTCTGTAGATAAGCACAGAGCAGCTGGCAAAGCTTTAAGCAGGCTGTAGCTTTTCTCATAGTGCTTGTTGTTTATGTATCCTCACAACCAATTCCAAATTGTCATATTCATTTTAGATTCCTTTTTCTTTTTATGCATGTGCCACACCACTTTTAAGACTTCATCCTATTTTACAAAATATGCATGTTGAGGGGAATTTTTTCCTTGATGGCTAGTACTTCAATTAGTTGGTAGATTAAAAGGAAAAAGAAAAAACACAACAAAAACTGAAATCCAAACAACGAAGGCCCCAAAACAACTGCTTACTTGGAGTAGCAGGGTTCTTCTTTAATAGGAAGAAAAAAAAATTGCTACTAAAAATTGAAACTTGAATTTAGTTACCTGAAATTTTGGGTCGCTTTCCTGTTAGAGTATGATTGTTTCTTATGGTTATTTGTTAGCACTTGGAAATCAATGCAAGATTCAAAGGACCTGTCCAGAGGAATGATGTAAGTACATTTGCTTACATATGAAGTGAAAAATCAACTGATGTAAAGAACTTGCTGGTATTCTTTTCTGAAGGAATACCTTGTATCTGTGGAATTTGTCATCTGCCAGTTAAGCCTACTAGTACAAATGTGACTGGCATAGTCAGTTTTCAATTGGGTAATTTTCTCTCACTGGAAGTCTCTTAATGTTCACAATAAATAAACTTGGGATGTTGTGCCTAAATCCTATTGCTTTGGGACAAAACACTTTTTCCTTCTCATAAGTCTTAGTTAAATTTAATTAGCTTAAAAGTAGCTACATGCAACATCAACTGTAAGCTTTAAAAATACTGTGTTGCCTCATCACTGGCTGTATTTAAACTGCTTAGGACCTAATTCTTGTGCCTTGTGCACAGAACATTACAGCTCATACAATTGAGTTCTTTTCCAAATTGTTAGGGTGACGTTTTCTGTACGTTGCAGTGTAGGATCATGTTCTTAATTTACACCATTTCCAAATTCTCATCTCAAACTTTATGTGCTTTCAATTCTGAAGTCCTTTTTCTGATTTCTGTGCTATGCAGTAATGGTTTGTATTTGGCAGTGTCTGATAATGCCAGCATTTATTTCGGGGAATGGAAAGTTTGAGGTTGACCCTTTATATCTGGGTATGTGACAACGCATTTCTTTCAGTTCCCTGAAAATGGAGTAGGCAACAGATTTAGACTGAGAACTGGGCCCGCAGTAATAGAAACATTTATACCATCCTTTCCCTTCCTAAAGGGGGAATAAAGGAACCTACATAGATGAAACACAGTTCCACTGATGTGAATGCCATGGCCTTTCTGTAAAGTGTTTTACCTGAGCTGTTAAAGAGTTGTGGCAGAACAGAAATTGTTGAGCAGGTAGTTGATGTTTATTAACCTTCCTGGCTAAGGAAGGGTAGCATTGTGTGGCACCTACAGCAATTAAAAAGTACTGCGCATGGCCTGTTGCCCAATATTGCCCTGTGATTGTGAATGCAGTTTCTGCAATGTGTAACAAAATACATGTATTTGGTAAAGGCACTTTTTACCAAGTACTACCTTGAAAAGTTACCCTGATGGATGTAGGTTTACTTTGTTTCCTTATTGAAAAGCAATCTGGATTTGCCATCAGCAAAATGCATTTAATGAATACTTTCATATAGTTTCTTTCCATAGGGATCAAGTCAGGGTTTCTGAGCATATGGGAAAGACATAAATTCTTAGTGTTGGAAAAATGCCACTGAACAAGTGAGATCTGGAGCCTTTCATCTTGGGTCTGTGGATTTTATTTTAGGCATGGTTGGGGTTTAGCTGTTGTCCTGAAGCCTTTAGATCAGCAGTTCAGAATTATGAATATTATTTTCCAGACGATAACTGACAGGCATCAGAAGATAGTCGTATCATTAGCTGGGATCTGGCTCATTTGCATGGTTACCTTGCTTCTGTTTTTCCTTTGGCTCATTTGGGATTATGTCTTCTGTCTCTTTTTGTGGTGGTGGGGGCTCTGTTCGTGTTGTAGTGCCAGTAAAAGAAAAAGCCTCAACAATACCTTTACTTTTCTACAAAGGATCGTGGAAATGGGAGGGATACATTCCCTTTCATGTTCCAGTTATGGGCTGCTGTCAGTTATGTTTAAGGTGATGCATATTTTATGTGTTACTTGAAGAGAAGCAGTATTGATACTTGAAGGCTGTTGTTAAAAATCACATCAAAGACACTTGCAAGCTTGTTTCAAAAGGAGAAAATCTTCCCCAAGAACACCTCTTATTTCTGGAAATGTATTATTTCAAGGAGATTCTTTTCAAGGAGTTTCTAGAATTACTGTATCGTTTGAGATGGATATGTTGGCACCCTGGCTTCTCATTGTAGTATCAGTTTTCCATCCAGCTGTTTGCTTCTGTCCTGATTGGGAAATCTGTGCTAGAATTTCTTCCTTTCCCAGTTAGTTGACACTTTTATTTATATAACAGCCTCTGGTTTTGGTAGACCAACTTGTTTACAAGATGTGAGAATACCATCTCTTCAGCTGGTAACATGCAATTAAGTAATCTTATAGACCTGTTACTGGTTTAATAACCTGTAACAGGTCTCTTAATTTGTTTTCCTTTTAAAAGGAAAGTATAGTCAGTATACATCCTGTTTGAAAAATCAAATCAAAATTCATTGTGCAACCTCATCCTAGTTGCTCTTTACTGGTGGGACTTCATGGGCAAAACTCGAGTGTAACTGGTGCAAGAGTTAATGCAACTTTTTCGTGTGAACAGTTTTATACTGACCTTGCGGATGGCAGGCAGTCTTGTGATTTTGATCTCTGACCTAATGGGAGTGGTACCTAATAAATAGTAAAAGTCATTAAAACAAATATTCAGCGAGTGATCTTTCACAAAAAAGACAAATAATGCAGTATTACATGACATGGCTAAGTGTTTAAAAAAAAGTAACTGATGGCGTGCTGATTCTGGTCTTTGTACTGAGTGGAGTGATAATTGATGTATATCATAAAATCAGGATAGTAAGTTACGACTCACCTAAGTGCTGATTTCAAATCTGTGAATGTACTCCAGTGGTATGGTAAATTATGTCCTGGCCATATAGGTACGCAGGATAACTTGGACCATTTGCTGGGCTGAATCCTTTTGAATGTTGGTTGTTGAATATAAACAAGTACTAAGACAGAAGGCACAGGGTATACCTGTAGAATGAGGTTGCTACTTGGATAGCTCATACTCAGGACAGTGTTGGGATGGTAACAGACTGAAAACCACAACAATACCACCACACACAAACTTACACAGAGCCCAGCAAAAATTCCCTCCAAAAATCAAAACTGTATGTGCAACCTACAGCAGCAGCATGGTTAAAGGGGCTTCTGCAGTCTGTGGATATGGAGAAAGTCAAATAAGTACTTGGTGCTTTAGTGGAAAAAGGTAAAATGAGTAGTATCTAGAAGTTGAAGTCCAGCAAATCAAAACAAGAATTTAGTTGCATAATTTGGTGGTAAATGTGATTAATTCCTGAAACAAACTACCAGGATGAGTGGTAGGTTCTGGATTAGGTGCTTTCACATGAAGTCTTTCTATTAATTTGAGCCTCTGAGAATGGGAATTACTAATTCTTATTCTGCCAAGGAATAATAAGTAATTTGGAGGGAAATAACTAAACCATATGTTGCATAAACTGAAAGTAAACATTGGCTTTGAGCATGGCACTATCTCTTATTTTCTGCTACCAATTGGAACAAATTGAGTTTAGAAAGTTGTGGTTATTTGCTTTAAATGGCCCCCTGTGAAGAGATTTAGTGTCATGCAGCTTAGGCTTGCCAGGGACCACATATGATTGACACAGTTAATCAAAGATCATGCAACTAATCCACACCAAACATAACACAGTAGAGAGAACTCAATTAAAACTATTGTTCCTTCAATTTAAAAGATCAGCCACATGGGAGCAAGTATCTCAGCCAGCCTTACTTGTTTTGCTTGAGACCAGTCTTAATAAACTGCCTTATTTTGCTTCCCCAGTAGAATTTAGATGTTTATAAATCAGCAGTCATGCTTTGCCGCAATTCTACACTTCTCCTGCATCTTTAGTTAACAACTTTGTCTAGAAAGTTTTAACTAATGTGGATAAATGCTGATGAAAAAAGTAAAAATCTGAAATAATATAGTTGGGTAGTGGAAATGCTGAAAGAAATGCTTTACTAAGCCTTACTTTATAAATGCAGAAACTTAGAGCTAGACAAAATTAAGTTTGGTAGTTTAATTATAGGCTTTCCCTCTTATTATCGTCCATTTTGAATTTTGTTTCCTTCCCTGACCATATATTGCAAGCTTTACTTTTCTCCCTGGGCAGGCTGTAGTGAAGACATTATGCAAGACTGTAAATTTTTGAGAGTTTATACTTGGGTATTGAAACTACTTAATACTTTCAATGTCATCTATTATTAAGAGGAAGAATATGATTAGAAAGGCTCTGTGTTTTGTAAATAGTGGCTGCTTAAAGAAGAAAAGAAACTAACACTTTGGTTACAACATTTCAACTGCCTGAAAATACTTTTCATTTCTGACTTGCTTCAGAATTTGGGTGGTGTGAAGTAGTGGTGTAGGAAGCTGCTGGGCAGTGTGACTGTTCACAGCAATATTAAAGGTTGCCTTAAAATCACTGTATTCATGCACAAGTAAGGCATGTAGGAACAGGAGTTGATGCCTCTGTTTTCAGGGTGGATTGCTGTTGTCTCATTAAGTTGCTGACTGGGAACCAATTCAGCATGTAACACTGAGGGCGTATTTAGCATCACCTGACTCCTTGATCCTGTCAAGTATGGAGGATGTATACTGTTTTCTTCAAAAGCTGTTAATACTCTGTTACTCCTTTTCAGGGACTGAACAGCTGTGCAGGTTTTAATGCTTTTGCACTATGAAGGCCTGAAAGGATTCTTTTGCAGGATATGTATTTTGTGGAGGCTAAAATAGGGATTTTAACAATATGGTGTGGTATCTTATGTTGAAATTTTTTTTGGAAGTAAGAAGCAAAAATAAGTGCGTTTTTTCAGGGACTCCTGACACCATTTAATAGTGCTCTCACTGCTTCTGAACCTGTTTTGCTGTTGGCAGAGGGTTGCCATTAATCTTTCTGTGTGATCGAAGACAGTTCCTGTCTTCTGGACTAGCGCTGCAGAACTGGGTTTATGTGAAGCATGAGATTCAGCTTTCCAATATGCCTTTATCACCTCTATTAGTGCTTTAAACCTGTGGTTTGCTTAGAGCAGCATTTCTGATACCACTGCATCCGTATGCCAATCCCTTAAGAACTTTTGGTGTTTTGTCCTTTTACAATACTGAAAATGTTTCAGAGAGAAAATGCTACGGTTTACAAGATACCTCTCATTATACCCTCAGTGGTTTTGTCATTTGCCATTTGTTGCATTTGGTGATGTTGACTTTTACAGTGATGTTATCTTCAGTTTAGTTGTTGACTAATTTCTTCACTGTATTACATTTGTTTCTGTTGGTACATGTTTTGCTCTGCTGTACTCATCTTGTACATCTTACTTAGTTGTCATGGAAAATGTGTTACTGGGTAATTTCTATGCTGTTGCTATTAACTTTAGTTTATAAAAGCAATGTTTTCTTTTAACCCAATGGATTTCTGTACCTGGAAGTTCTCTCCTATGTTGTCGTTTTATCCCAATGTTTGAGTCTCTGGGAAATGCTTCCATACAACTTTGTCTCTATTTTTACTGGTTCTACACATAAATAGGTCCTTCTAAAAGTATTTTTGTATTGCTTCATTTTTCAGTGCATTAAGAATCAATTTCAGACACTTTGCAGCTATTTTTCAGTAGTATCACGTGGGTTTTTTCTTTCATCTAGTGACAACTAACTGTAATACCCAGTCTACAGTTAGTTTATTAATGTTTCTGATGCTGTGATTAAAAACAACTATCTTGATTTTATATACATCTCTGACAAATCTGTGTAAGTTTTACTGATGACTACTTCAGAATAACATGAGGTTGTCTTATCTAAGCCCATAAATGTTTAACCAAGTTGCTGGCGCCTGCAGGTAGGAAGAGGGAGGGAGTAGCTCTTTTACTACTATTTATTTTTTTTTACTATTATTTACTACTAATGAAAGGGATAAAATTTTATTAATATGTCTCTTTTTGGTGTTGTATTGTTTCATTTTTCTGTTATTGCTGTTAAAATTGCTGTTTTGTTTTTATGTGGCAAAAAATCCTTTGTGATAACTCTGTCCTTAGCCACTTGGAAGACTTGTGGCATAGTTGTCATGCTGTAATGCCTTGTTTAGTCACATTATTTGCTTTGTGAAGTCTTTACATCTGTTTGTCTATGGTAATGTATCTGGTAGATTCAGTACCTTTTACCTTCTGTGGCTTGATTCTTGTGATACTCAAAGTGAAGATTCTGACCAGGTAGCAGTGTCCATTGTGTTGCAGGGGTTACCACAGTGCTTGGTAGAATATCACATTGCTTGATAGATTTCAGGGGGGGTGGTTTGTTTTTTTTTAATTTGGAACGCAACTTTGTCTTGTTTTGCCTAGAACTGAAGTGTTTAATAAACAAAACTGGTGATTCAGTTGTTTACTTCACCAGATAATTATGGCACAAGTAGTAAGAATGCCAGGATGGTTTTGGAGATAACAGTAGCTGAGTAATGCCTCAAGTTCATTAGGTGAGAGGTTTTGGGTTTTTTTTCAAGGTAGAAAAAATTTCTAAGTGTGCATAAATATCTCAAAAGCACTCTTATTTATCTGGCTTAAATGTAAAAAAAAAAAAAATGCAATAAATTAGCTGAAGTGGGTTTTTATTTGCAAAAATCATGTCATTTTGTATATGTCTCTGTTTCCACTACAGAGAACAGACCCACAGCTCCTTGCTCAGTTCTACTATGCTGATGAGGAACTAAATCAAGTAGCAGCTGAACTGGACAGTTTGGATGGAAGAAAAGACCCACAGAGATGTACGCTGCTAGTCAACCAGTTTCGTTCTTGTCAGGTAATCATAATGGCACTTTACTGATTTTATTGACATTTTTGTGTACATTAAACGTATTACATATTATTTATTGTATTAATTCTTATTGTCAAATCCTTTTATAATGAACCTTTGGCAGATCTATGCCTTACCTTAGTTTAAAAGGTAAATTTTTTGAAAACACGATCCATAAATCAAATCTACTACATCTCACTTAAGAGTGTTGATGCTTTCCCTTCAATAAGAGCATATATTAAAGACTTTGTTTCTTTTACTTAAAATAAGCATACAGACCTTAATAGAACATAAGAAATAATTCAAAATTTCAGGCAGGATAAAGTAGCCATGTCTTTTGTGGCTGCTCAGCTTTCTGCTAACTTTTTGTTAGTAAATGAACTACATAAAGACAGCTGTTAGTGTTGATGATTTTTTTTTTAAGGGATATTATCTGCTTCATGTAAATAGTCTTGAGGATGAGAGGAGCTACTGAGGAACCAAGGAGAAGAGGGGTTTTATCTGTAAATTTTGTCAAAAGTATGAATCTGTGTCTGAGTTGCTGTGGTATAATTTAGTTCACCTAATACGAGACTCCTGAGAGCATTTGCTGAAACTGCAGCTATAGTTTGACTGAGGCTTGAAGGGAGAACAACCAGAGACTTGCTAAGACCAATTAAGCTAAGTCTAGCTTTCTAACTTGGATGGTTTTCTGATTTGAATTATGTCCTGGTTTTGGCTGGGATAGTTAAATTTCTTTCTAGTAGATGGTATTGTGCTGTGTTTTGGGTTTAGGATGAGAGTAATGTTGATAATATGCTGAAGGTTTTGGTTGCTGCTAAGCAGTGGTCAGGGACTCTTCAGCTTTTCGTGCTGCCTTGCCAGCACTTGCTTTGGGGACACATGAAGCTGGGAGGAGATACAGCCAGGACATCTGATGCAGACTGGCCAAAAAATATTGCATACCATATGATGTCATGCTTAGTATAATAAACTAGGGGAAAAGCTGGCAGGGGACCACTGCTCAGGAACTGACTGGGCATTGGTCAACAGGTGGTGAACAATTGCATTTTGCATCACTTGTTTTGAATATTCTAATTATTATTATTTATTTCCCTTTTTTTCCTGTCGTATTAAACTGTCTTTGTCTCAATCCATGAATTTCACTACTTTTTTTTTTATCTGATTCTCTTCTCCATCCAACTGTGGTGGGGAGCAAGTGAACAGCTGAGTTGTGTTTAGCTGCCTACCAGGTTAAACCATGACAATTTATTAAGAAAAAAATCAGAAATTGAAGAACAAATTAAGAAAATATAACTGTCCCTCTCATACTGTATGCCATTCTACACCAAGTTTTTCAGTAGTAAAATTCAATTTTTTAGAGGTAAAACTATTTTTGTGGTACACTTCATAGTTGCACAAATGCTTTGATACTTCCTCTCCCAGTCACACCCAAGAAAAACAATTCAAACTGAAGTAGGTTCAAGTCCACAATACACCATGCTCAGGTGGTAGGAGGATTTCTGTATCACAAGTAAAGGCTTCCTGTCAAGTCAGGAGAATTTTAAGTGGAAAGACAATAGTAATAAAGAACTGTTTACATCTCAGCCAAATGAAAAATGGCAGTTAAGTGTAAAGTATGTTTTCCTTCACCCATTGCTAGAATTTCTTACTGTTACTACTCATAAAACATACCAAACTTCATTGTATCAAAGAATTTAATCACTAATCAAGTTGAGATGAATTTAAGGATAGTGTCCTGATTATCATAGCAAATGTTCACATTAATTTAGCAGAGTGTTGAAGTGAAAAAAAGTCAAGTATTATGTGCTTGATTGCAGGAAAATTAAATTTTAAGTGTGTGGGTTTTGTTTGTTTTTAAGAGCACCTACAGAGAGAGTTGACAGCGTATTATTATGTCAGAAACAATATTAATACTTCTAACCTGAATATCTTCAGTTTTCTACTGTACTGTCCCTAGAGAAAAATGTGGAGTTGAAGGGTTGACCAAACTGGAAATTGTAAGTTTAGTAACAATCAAAATTCAGTGACTTGGAGGGGAAAAAAACAGTGAAGAGATTTATCTTGAAAGCTCATTGACTTTAGTCTGCTGTGTGATGGATCAGCTGTAACTAAATCACACTTCTATCTGACTTGTTCTTATAAACCTCCAGTAATGGACCTTCCACAAACTTTAGGCAAATTCTTTCCAGACTGTTTTTTTTTAGGAAAGGTCTTCTGGTAAGAAGGGTGGATGAACAATATCATCGTGCAAGATCATCTCCCTGTTGGTTGTTTTATCCCTGGAGATAACAATTTATTCCCTGTTTGTCTGCAGGTTCTCAGGCTTTCTGATTTTTTTCTTGTACTACAGGCAGACCTGAGGAGGTGTTCAAAAAGTAGCTTCTCTGAATGTTTCACTTACAGAAATGCAAGAAATGCAGAATCTAATAGCTCCTTGGTCAGTTTGCTTGGCTGGTTATATAGTGACTCACCACCTTGTGACTCTTGGTACCTTCTAATGCCTGGTAATTTCTTAATTTGTCACACAGATTGATGTTACTAAAACAATCTGTTGCTAGAGGTGAAAGAAAAGATGAAGATGGTTTTATTTTTTCATGTAGCTATTCTTGTAATTTTGAACTTTCAAAGTTCTGTAGACTAGGTCAGATGCATTGTCAAATGTCCTGTCAAAAATGGCTTTGCTAATTAGGACTTTTATGATTATTTTGTATTCCTTTGTGTAAAATCAAAGTTTTCTGCTTTTTCTGTTTAAGAATGTCATGTAAATGCCAAGCAAGGGAAGGGTCAATATTTTAGTAAGGATTCAGAATGTAAGTATTTGCTAATAAAACATGGCATGATAAGAGGAAAAAGTACTTTTAGCCTAAGGTACGGTGGGAAGGTGGAGAACCAGCAGCCAACTCTGCGGTCAAAATGGTTGTAATGGAAGGTTGTGTATGTGAATGTAGTGATAGCAGCTACAATGTGCAATACTTCTGTGATACCTGCAATGGCAATTACACAATTCTGAGACCTGGTTTTTGAGAAATGGGCTCTTTGAGTCTTCAGGCAATGGTTTTGAAAAGGAACTTGAAACCACAGAACAGTTAACCAAACTCACAGTCTTTGCATAATTTTTCCCTTTTTTTTTGTTTTTCCACATGTTATTAAGGTTTCCAGGTTATTCCCATGTTTTTACCTCCATGAAGTTTACAGAGGCATAATCTTTCTATCAGGTTTCAGTGTGTTCTAGGGACAAAGTTTTCAAAAATATATTGTCCTTTTGTCTTTTCATCTGGTTTTGGAGTTATTTCATTGTTCCTGGATTGCTTATTTTCAGATTTGAGTGTCTGCTTGATTAACATATGTTTTGAAATTGGATTTCATTTTATTAACTAGAGAAGAAAAATACCTTTTAATTAGTGTGATATTTCTGAAACACCAACAAGTCTTAGAAGTCGATTCTTTTTAGAGAGAGGTTATATTCTGTTAGCTCTTCAGATACTGTTAAGATCCAAGATTTAGATCATTGTGTTTTTAGCTTTTGGTACTATTGCTAAAGAGCTGTAAGGTTACTATAGTGTGTGAACAGATTCAGACAAAAACAGAAGGACTCTGCCTAAAGGATGTAATGCTTTATAGTGGACATCATATTTTTTATCTTAAAACCAGCAGTATTAGTGAAGGCAAGTTGAAGGTATGGTGCATTCTGTTATTCCTGTGGATATGCAGAGAATATCAGTCTTCAAGACTGATACTTCTTTAGTAAAGAACTGTAACTCTAAATCTCGTCTTACACTGTTTTGCCTTAGCACTAAGCCATTTGATTATAAAAAATATTTTTTACAGTAAATTAACTTTTCAAAACTTCTGAAGGTCTTGCAACTTGAATTTCAAATACTGTGAGCTGACTATAGCATGATTCCGAGTGGCATGTATCTGAGTAAGAATCAAGGTAATGGTTTTCAAAGCTTCGCATCTTATTTTTACGTTAAGGTGATATAACAGTTTTTCCTAGTTACGGTAGCCTGTTATCAAAATGACATGCCTCATTTTGCTTTGGTGTTTGCATGTCTGGTAGAATATTGTAAGAACATACCTATTAATACAGTACCTTGCATTTATTGTGTGGTTAATACCTATCCAACAGAATAAAACATTTCTTCCTCTACTAGTTTCTGTTAAAGTTGACATTTACTTCAGCATGAAGATGTGCATGATGAAAAGCTATGCAAGTTTTTCTTAAATGAAAGAAGAGGTTAGGTAGGGTGTCATATTTCAGGTTTTTGAAATTTTTTTGTTCATTTTATTGATGGTAATAGAGGGAAAGTACTTTTTCTTAAGGAAAACATGCTTGCATCAGTGAATCTTCAGTAATATGCAGTGCTGGTTCATCTGAGGGTTTTTTCCCTGCAACACAAATAATTCATTGAACTATTTTTGTTTTAGTGGTATAATAAGGTGTCCTTTTCTAGGCTGCTCGCAACATCACATGGTATTGAATTTTATAAGTAATGGTACTTTGCTACACTTTTTAATTTATCATTCTTCAAATTAATTGGCCTCAATCATTGCTATTTTCCATAGATTAATATCTTGTTACTGGAGTTGATAAAAAAACCAATTAAGTTCTGTAATATGTAACAGTAAACCTAATTCTATTTAAATAGCTGAAAAATTATTTTAAACCAGTTTAAGAGCAAAGCATAAAAAACCCCTTTGTTTCTAACTCAGAGGTTTTGTTAGGACTTCATAGGTGCGTAAGTACTTGACATTGTGGAGATGTTTTCAGGATCATAGTACTTGCTGTTTCAGTATACTGAGAATTACTTCTCTGCATACAGTAGCAAGGCCTCAGAATAGCATATGAGTCAGTTCCTAGCATGATTTTATCAAAATTATTCCTTGAACTGCAGATGGTGTTTCAGCAATGTGTAATTCGATCTGTTAAAAGTACACTGAGAAGGTATTTGCCCCATCAGGGCACTGGGTGAAGCAAACTGTGGACTTGCCTGGTTGTGTGACCCCTCCCACTGTACCACAGAATAATAAAATGCAAAATTTGTAATATCCGTAAAACATGACTGTTTGTGGCTAACTGCTATGAGTGATGGATGTTGCATTGACTGGTAGCATATTTTACTGGCTTTTCATTCTTTTTCTGCTGTTTGCTTGGGAATCACGTTCTGGATAACTGTGACTGGCAGTCCAGCATTTTCAAGTCAGCTATCAGCAGCTTCAGTATGCTGTAACATTAGGCTTCAGAATGTAGGCTTTAGTGGGCTCCTTCATGCGTAGGTCACTCCTTCATACAGTGGGTGAGCAGCAGACACCTATGAATCTGAACCTCATTACTTATCACAGTGTAAGTTAATGTTGCTGAAGAATCGGAGCCCTTAGAGAAAACTGAAGCATATTTCAGTGTTGTTACGGCTTGTCTGTCTCAACTTCTGTAGAAATATAAAATAGGTGGTGAATGTTCTTGAATTCTTCAAAAAGGAAGCCTTAAAGGAGCATTCTGTCACTATGTGTCAAAGGGCAAGCTGGCGGGGAAGATCACCAGCCTGGTTGAACAGAGAGCTTTGTCTGGAACTCGGGGAAAAAAGGAGAGTTTAACACCATTGGAAGAAAGAGCAGGCAACTCTTGAGGACTTCAAGCCTGTCGTGAGGTTATGCAGGGCAAAGATTAGAGAGGTAAAAGCCCCCAGCCAGAGCTCAGGATGGCCACTGCTGTGAAAGATAACAAAGTATTTTTTAACAAAAAACAGGAGGAGGGCCAAGGGGAATCTCCATCCTTTATTGGGTGCAGCAAGGAGTATTGCCACAAAAGATGAGGAAAAGGGTGTAGCCTGGAGAGAAGGGGGCTGGGGGGGACATTACTGCTCTGTACAACTGCCTGAAGAGGTTGTAGGCAGGTGGGGGTCAGTTTCTTCTCCCAGATAACAAGCAACAGCACAAGAGGAAATGGCCTCAAGTGGCACCAGGGGAGGGTTAGATTGGATATTGGGAAACATTTCTTCACCGCAAGGGTGGCCAAGCATTGAACAGGCTGCCCAGGGAGGTGGTGGAATCGCCATCCCTGGAGGTGTTTAAGAAAACTGCATAAATACGGTGCTTAGGGAGATGGTGTAGTGGCGGACTTGGCAGTCCTGGGTTAATGGTTGGACTTGATGATCTTCAGAGTCTTTTCCAACCTAAATGACTCTATGATAGTGCTATCAAAAATGCTGTTTCAGCCAGGCTTACTCTGTATTTCTTCCAGCTCAATTTAACAGGTGAGAGACATGAGTTGAGAATCAAGTGTCAATAACAACAAAGCTTTGTCCTGTTGTAAAGTTATAATTGCTATGTAACACTTACACCATACAGGCAGAAGGAGCTTTACCATAGAGTGTGGGAAGAGGCTAAAAATGGGCTGTGGGAAACAATGAGTAAAGAGTAAAATGCTGCCAGGAGCCCATCTGGGTAATCTCCTTTGTCACAAAGGAGCATGCTAAAGTCATGGAATCATAGAATGGTTTGCGTTGGTAGGGATGGTAAGGATCATCTACTTCCAACCCCCCTGCCACGGGCAGGGACACCTTCCACTAGATCAGGTTTCTCCAAGCCCCATCCAGCCTGGCCTTGAACATTTCCAAGGATGGGGCATCCACAGTTTCTCTGAGCAACTTATTCCAGTGCCTCAGCACCCTCACAGTTAATAATTTCTTCCTTATATCTAAGCTAAACCTACCCTCTTTCAGTTGAAAGCCGTTACCCCTTGTCCTATCACTACATGCCCTTGTCAAAAGTCCCTCTCCAGCTTTCCTGTAGCCCCCTTTTAGGGCTAGAAGGCTGCTTAAGGTCTTCCTGGAGCCTTCTCTTCTCCAGGCTGAACAGCTCCAACTGTCTCAGCCTTTCCTCATAGGAGAGGAGCTGCAGCCCTCTGATCGTTTTTATGGCCCTTCTCTGGATTTGCTCCAGCATGTCTGTGTCCTTATGCTGGGGGCCCCAGAGCTGGATGCAGTACTGCAGGTGGGGTCTCATGAGAGCAGAGTAGAGGGGGGAAAATCACCTCCTTCAACCTGCTGGCCATGCATCTTTTGATGTAGCCCAGGATATGGCTGCCTTTCTGGGCTGCTAGAGCATGTTACCAGCTCATTTTGTTTTTCATCTATAAATGCCCTCAAGTCCTCCTCAGGGCTGCTCTCAATCTGCTCAACCTCCAGTCTGTATTGATACTGAGGATTTTCCTGTCCCAGATGCAGGACCTTGCATTTGGCCTTGTTGAATCAAAATCAAATTTTTAATTAAAAAAAAATTATATTCTTCATCTTTGAAATATGCTTTTTGTGTATCTTAAAAGCATAAAAACATTATTTGCTTTCTTAAGCTGGAGATGGATGGATAAGGCAGTCTAAAAGTAGGGTAGCTCTGTATGTGATACTCTTTAGTGTCTCATGGAAGCAGTGAAGATTGTTTGATAATGGGTTACTTAGCGTGTCGTTACCAATTTCAGCTTGATACAGGGAAACCAGTCCAGTAACCTTTCACCTCAGCTTGTACCATGTACATGGGCATATTTCTATATTGCTTTTTTCTTTGATTTAGAAACACCACCACCCCCCCCACCCCCAAAATAAAAAACCACCACCACCACACACAATGCTGAAGTTGCTGCAGGATTTGCAAGATGCCTACTAAAATTCCCTGAGTGGAAGAGGGCCATGACTGAGCTGTAATGAACTGTGTTATTGAACTTGCATGGATTCCTTTGTAGTGAGGAAATGGAAAGGGTCTTCAGAGTGTGACTTCTGATTTTTTTTATATACATATTTAAAAATAAATTAAAGTTTGTGTAGAATGGAATGACAGCACAGGTGGTGATCAATAATGCATAAGGGTGAAACTGAAGCTAGATTGACAAGTTGATAAATAATGAAAAGGGAACTTATCTTTGTATACAAAATACAATTAATTTTTTATCAGTAAAAAAGGGATGTAATTATATTATATTAAATAGTTCATGCTGAGGAAGCCATAGGTTGTTATTGAAGGGACTGTGTTGTGAGTTTATACTGCACCATCTGCTTGCAATGACCACATTCATTGCATGCAAACTCCTATGGAAAAATACTGTCTTAGGTGGAAGATGAGGTAGTCATCCATTTAAAACATGAGGCCATAACAGGAGAGCAAGATTAATATTTTATCTGTACCTCAGTTAGAACAGGGAGTTTTTTGTCCAGATGTCAAAGTTTTGTTCAAATTAAAAAATAATGGTATTTTCTTCTTTGTGAAGGAGAGCCCATCTGTAGAAGGCTCTTAATTTTTGAGGTTTTGAAATCTTCTGTTTAAAAAGATAAGATGTTTCATTTCTTAATGCATGATTATCTGCCCTAGATAATACTCTTTCTATTAAGAAAAATTGACACATTGATACTTTGAATATTGACATAGCGGACCCAAGATGTACTGGTATAATTCCCGGAGCATTTGAAGGCTAAATGAGGACAGCAGAGCCAGGTCACTTTAAAACTGACTTTTCTCAGCGTTTCTGAATTAAGAGACTATACGAGATCCAATTCTGTAGGAATTAATGTAATGTGACATGGCTGACTATCAGGGCCTTTATAGTTCTTACACATTCTTCAACAGTACCATCAGAGGATTGCTGTCAGCTCTGCTGCATTCCTCCTTTTTAATCTTTTTCTTTTACTCTTGCAAATAAGGATAAAATCAGCCACTGAATTGTTATGTAGTCTTATGACTTAAATAAGCTGCTATTTGTTGCCTTTCCTCTGTGTGTGTGGTAGCACCATGTTAGCACAATTAGTGATACGTGCAAATTATTTATTTGGTGACATTTCCATACTTGGGGATTAAGTCTTGTTTTCCTCCGTTAGAAGCTTTTTTGCTTAATGATGTAAGAAAAGAAACCTCCCCCTTTCCTTAATATAATTTTACTTTAATGCTCAGGAAATATGATAAAAAAGGCAAAATTTTTTTTTAAAGACAGTTTTTAGCAGTGGAATTTAGTTTTCATTGTGACCTTAACATCCTTGAAGGTTAGTCTGGCATTTTCTATGTGAAATAATTAATAAATTAACTACTTCATCCATTTTCAAGGGATAAAACATCAATACTATAACACTGTGTAAATTTATATTTCAAATACAAATAATAGATTATGATGAATAATTGTGGAATATTGTGTAACCTTGTTTTCTCATGTGTCATAAGTAAGTTTTCATTAAACAAAAGAAAGCCTTTAGATGTTTACATACTATGCATTGGGCCCAACAAGAATTTCTACATATTAGAAGGAGGGAGGACAAAATATTTTGCAGTTTGAGAGAACAGATGAATTTCAGACTGCCCTTTTTTTGCTGTTCTCTGATGTAAAGATAGAGTGGTTGTCTTCTGCATCAAACTTATGCTTTGGAATGTATTTCTGTTAGCTCATTGCAGCACAATGTTCTCGAAAAAAATGCAGGCTTTAAGAGAGTAATTTTAAAAATTTAGACATTTTTGAAAGATTTGCATGTATTAGCAAGTTAGTATTGCTTCACAGGATTTTTAAACGGTTGATGTGGAAACAGCTTGTGATAAGGAAAAATTTGTTGTCAGGTGGTAGGCTTTGCTACTACATGCTTTTGCACTACTTGAGCACAAAACTTTCCATTTTAAAGGCTGTGGGAAGTAAATACTGGTGTGAAATGAATTATGCAGAAAGTGTGCTGTGTTCGGCAAGAATGCTTACCTTTTTGCTTATGCCATCTACTCCTGCTGGATTTCCAGTTCAAAGTAGTGCTATTTTTTCAACACTTTAAAAAGTAGTCTTGAGATAAACAGCAGTATTACCCCAAATACACTATTCTTCCTGCTGCAAAGCAAATAAAGCTAACTTTTTATATGCCAATACCACATCTTGTTTCATAGTTCAGGAAAAAGCTAGAATTTGATTTAAAAATACAGTGTTCTTGATACCACTGTGTGATGTACTCTGTATAAATTTTTGGGTTTGCCCGGAGAATACCTTTTCAGTTCTTAAGGTTTCTGTAGATGAAGATTATTTAAGCAAATAGAATACAAATTTCTCTTTCTTGCTTTGATATCTCAGTTGCCCCAGGGTATCTGTAAGTACTGCTAAAGTTGTTTTTCCACTTTAATAGTGCTCATAATAAAACAGTGCAGGAGTTCATGTAGAAGCGTAAGTGATCATCTTTAGGCTGCAAAGCTTGTTGAATTGATTTGTGCAACTGAGACGCTAAGTTAAACTGTGTTACTGATGTAAGCTCTTGTAATTTTTGCTTTAGAATTGTTCTGATACTTGGAGGGGATTTTCTGTTTAATTTCCTTGCCCCCCCCGCCCCCCCCCCCACCCCACCCCCCCCCCCCCCGCCTCGTAAGGTCTGATGTAGTCTTTTAAATAAACAAGGATGAATCCTAGCTGCCTTGCAGAGTGATGTCTATTTTTGACTGGCATGATAACTGGGATTTTAAAATATTTTCCATTTTTACACATTCCTGTGCACCTCTGGCCTCTGTGTCAGCCCTGTTTATTATTTGTATTATTGTCCTCCATAGGGATTTTGCATATTTGACTCGAAAATATTTTAACCCTGTAGCTGGAATGTGAGGAGTTCTCTCAGTAGATCTAATGAATGTATTTCTGGCTGTCTGGCTTATTCTGCAATGCAATTAAGAGTCTGAAAATACATCCTATTTCCTAATTGATGAAATAAAATTTTGAAGGTATCCCTCAACAGGGAAGGCAGCATTATCTTTATGTAATTTTTTAGGAGATCCTTAAATCACTTAATTACAGTATACAGACAGTAGAAATGATCCTGGACCTGAACACTGTTATGTTGAGTGGAGGTCATTAAGGATCTGGGATCTGTAGTTTTGAGGCAAACTGTTGTTGGTTATAACTCCTTATGTGGTATAATACCACATTGGCCTTTGTCTTTTGTCTACAGCTGCAGTACTTCAACATAACTCTCTCAATTTTTTATTCACTAAAGTCAGAATGTTGTTTAATGCCAAATATGTTCTTTTTCTCCTAGCTGGTTAAGGTTTCTAAATCTGCCAGTGTTGTGGATTAACACCGCTAGGCTTTATAATGGTATTAATGGAAATGCATAGAGTGATTTCAGATGGAAATATTTATGTAAATTTGAGTGGTTTTGGTCAGAGTCCTATGAAAACTTCAGCAGCTGTGCATGTGGATTGCCTAGTCTTTGATTCAAACAAGCCCTTGGGCACTTGGTTAGAAATGTTATAAACGTTTTAGTTTCAGTAAATCTCTTAGCTTTATTGCTTGGATATGTGGTTGAGCATGGGCAGACAAGATAAATAAACTTTGATTTCATAAAAAATCTGCCGAAACGTGTATTTCTGTGTTATTGCATGTAGTTCCTTAGGCATCATTGCATGGTTCATTGGTAGTGTCAGTGTAAAGCTTTTCCATTCCACATTTGCACTATTCTTGTTCTTATCCCCATACTTCAGCACGGCATCCCCTCAAAGCACAGCTTCCTATTAGCTTAAACTGATTTGAGACTGTGCAGCCATCAAAAGCGGTAGCCTTGTCTGTCCTTTCTTCCAGCACTAACCAGTGTGCTGCAGGTACCTGGCTCCAGCAGTGAGTGAATGGTCATGGAGCAGGTGGGATGACCTGGAAGCTTGGTTGTGGGGGAGGCTTTGGTGGGATATTGATTGCCCTGAGTGTGCGGATGCACAATGGCGTCCAAGTGCTGACATACAGCTAGAGGAGTGTCTGCAGACAGAAGTGGGGAGCGTGTAGTGGGTTTATAGATCCTTATCCATAGCCAGTTTAAATAAGCTGTGGTCAGCTTGATACCTCTAGGAAACCACATCTTCAACTGTGCTAATGCATGTATTTGCAGAGTCGTTCTGTGACCTTGAACAGTGAAATGACCTGGATTACCGTGGGTCAGTGCTCTGAAACCATTCATTATGCCCCTTGTACCAGTAAGCCGAGAGTGCTGTTGAGAAGGCCAGTGACAGCCTGTAGATAGGAACAAAAGCTGTAAAATAGGTGAGAGAAGGGGCTGGCTTGTCAGTTGGCCTTGCTGCCTAACGATTAGACTGCAAAATGGCCTTATGCTATTTGCTGCTTGTCTTAGATGAAAAGTGCCTTTCTATTTCAGGTGTAAAAAACCTGATCTGAAGGTGTTTCCTTTTTTCTGATAAGTTTAAGTGGTATGAGAATAAGCAATCTCTAAAAAAAAAAAAAAAATTCCAAAAAAATCCCTTCTATTCTGTGCTTTATCTGAATTGTATCCCTGCTGAAGAGAAGCAATTTTTAAGAAAAGTCAGCATTAATGAGCATCCCTTAATGAAGAAGGTATCTGTAAAGAGCTGTTAAATCACTCATAGGACAATGCCTGTGTCATAGTAGATTGGCAGCGAGTTATCTAAGAAATACTAATTGTGTTCATTAACATTCTTGACAAGAGCAAGCTGGGAGTATGTACCATAATCGCTGGAAACAATGAGGCAGTTCAGAGGTGCAATGTTTTCATGTTTGATTACATTTGTCCGTCGCAGAACATTTTCTTGTAGAATTAGGCAGAAATAGATCTCTTTAAATGAGACAAGTTAGACTAAAGCTGTAAAACTCCCAGCTGGATTCTGTAACATAATGATTGGTTAAAAGTTGGCAAGAATCTATTCCTGATGTTATTTTATTAAATGATAGAAAGGTTAAACAGTGTGAGTTGAGCCAGGAGTACTTTTAGCTGAAGTAATGGCGAAGTCTCTCTAGCCTGCTTAATTTGCAACCCTTGAGACATTATATTAGTTATGTTAGTGGAGGTCAATGAAGGAGACAGAAGAGTAATTATTGAGATTGAGGGAAGAAGCTGACTGAAAGAAACCTTCATGTTTCTAAAGTTTAGTAACTGAGAATAGATGAGGAGGGGTGTCTGGCTTTTTTTCTAGAGTAGGTAGAGCGAAGAAGAAGGAACCAAAAGCAGACCTTCTCCAGCCCATTCAGTTACATCAGAATGCTGGGGCATTGATCTATGGTGAGGAGATAATCATGCTAGTTTTCCGAATTGTACCTGATTTTGAGGCTTTTTCTGAAACATAACAGAGCTGGAGGGCTCTAGAGAAGTTCTCATGAGGTCTAGATTTATAAGACGTGATGCAGATGTAGGAAAGGAGGACTGGAACTGGTGGGAGAGCCAAGTCTTGTTCAAAGAAAATTATTCTCTCTTTTTTACAATCTCTTCCAATTTAATTTAAGTGGAGACAGTGCCAGTTTAGAAAAGGAAGTGAAACTGAGAAGAAAAGTATTTCTTATTTAAGTGATGATGTCAAGATTAACCTTAAATTCCAGACAATGCAAGTCTGCTGTATTGTTTCTGTGATAGTAGGTCTTGTAAGGTTTTTCCCTATAGTTTTATCTCTATTTCAGTTGTTTTATAATTGATTGTCATTTCATTATTGCTAGTAATGATTACTTGTATGAGTTGCATTGCTCCAACAGATGTCTTCTCTGTGCTACCTGACATCTTCAAACAGTTTGTCAGGTACCTGTTTGCTATTTAGTTATGCAAGTGAGTGAAAGCTTGTAACATTTCCTTTGAAAACATGCAGGCTTGTCAACCCTTTCATATGTTTTTACTGTACTTGAAATCACTGTGAATGAAGAAAATTATTTTGTATAATTAAATACTGTAAATAACCTGTAAGTATCACAAGAGTTGATTTTTCTTCCGTTAGGCTACGAATGCAGATTTTAAATTTACTTCCTCCCACCCTCCAGAAATGTTAAGTGATCAGTGGAATGATACAGCTGGGTAGGAAAAAAATATGCAGCAATAAACATTTCTAATTAGTAAATAAAATAATTGTGTGCTTTAAAACCTTGTCTGTTTAAACAGCTTTTCTTCATTGTTTTGGGGAAACTTTTGGTCACTTCTGTTTTCACTATAGAATGATGAGCATGATGGCTAGAAAATATAAAATGCTTGACTGTAAGTTGAGCCATCAGTACAACTCTTTACAACTAACAATAATTTTATTTCATTTTTGTGTTCTAGATTCATAGTTGGTATGATGTAGGGACTGATTAATATTGTAAGATATTTTTTCTTTGAAAAAAAGCATTGTAATAGTGTGTAATACTGTAGTCTTACATATTTACAAACTTTTTAATGTGTTTCCAGTTGTTTGTATGGATCAAATAGGTCATTCAGAGAAACTACTTGTTATCTAAAACTGTAGGCAGAGTGGGTTTGAGAATATTGTACATTGTAGGTCAGGGAATTAATTTGCAGCAGAGAACCTCATAGGGAGGAAAGCTGGCTCCCCCCCCAGTTCAGCACTGTATTGGGATGCAGGATTCTTTCACTCTGCAGTACAGGAAGGCAAGCAAAGCAAAGGTGGCAGTAAGTCATGATTGCATTGCCTGCATTCTGCTCGTGGCCTCAGCTGTGGAGCAGCTTTGGACCAATATGAAGAAGACTGTGCCAGCTCTGTGCCAGGCTTAAATTCTTTCATGCTTGGAAAATACTGAAGTACTTATTAGGGCACCTTTTGGATCCCTGTACCATGGTAGGAAAGTAGTTGCCTGGTACTGGTTGGAGGAGAAAGCTTGTTTTATGTTTGGTGTGGCAGATACCCATGTTCAAAGTGAATGTCTCTTATTCTTCTGTTGCTATGAAACTATGTAGAAGGGGATGTTACTATACCAGGTTACTTAATGGATTATTTTCAAGTGTTTTCTAATATAGGACAAACATTTTAGAGCCTTTATAAGAAAAAGCTTAAGTATGTAGATACTGCTGAAAGAGCATGTCTGTAGCCATGATATTCTGATTCACTGTGGACAAAGTTCTTATCTGTTACTGATAAAGGGAGGCTTGACTGAGATGCTTTGTACTGAGAGCAGTCTTTCAGTGTAGGTTTGGCTACACTTCGTTTCAGTAAATGCTGCCTCGTCTAACATCAGTTAATGGCTTCTTGGTGTGAAGGAATAGAGCAGATTATTTTTTTTCTTATGGTGGCACCATTTTTGAAATCTGAAAGTTTTCTTCTCTGCAGAGAGAGGATGATGCCCTGTAACAATGCTGTACTTCATGTAGTCTCTCAAGTTGATCTTCGTTATTAACAGCCCTTCTGTAAATAGGGTTTCCTCTTTTATTTACTGAGGAAAATTATATTTTATTTATATTTGGGTGGCTGGTTAGAAAAGAGGGGCATTAATTCCGTGATTTTATCTTCGTGGTAGAGATGCTTAGAACAGATGTACGTTAAGTTTAAAGGTAATTTGTCAAAAGAGTACACACTGGCTTATTGGGAAATGTCATTTTAGCCAATAAATAAATACTACATCGTGGCTAAAGAACCATTTTTATTGGAAGCCATGCTTAAATATCTGTAAGCTCTTTTGTTTGAAAATTAATGTGCCGGTGTTCACCTCTTCGTATGTCAGTGGCTCCACTTGGGAAGATTAGTCAGTGTATGCAAAATAAATTTTGAATATATATGAAGGTTAAGATCAAAATTTCCATTAATAAACTTGTGATATTTGGAGAATGAAGTCCTGTCGTGATGGTATACTAGCAAGACAGTTTAGCAAGAGAGGCTTTGATGCTGCCGTTCAACACAAACTGCAACAATTGTTGTTGGGCTGGGGTGCTACAGCTTTTAAATTGCTAGAGATACAAGTTGCCTTCAATTCATGGTAAATTTTGGTACTGCCCTGTAGTGGGCTAGGTTAGACTGGGAGCTACTGCCCAAAGTTCATACAAACAAATTCTAAGTTACTTGTAGGAGGTGGGCCATCTAGAAGTGCACCTCCAGTCAGTTTGCAGATGATGCCAATTTGTGGTAGAGCGTTGATCTGCTGGAGGGCAGGAGACTCTGCAGGGGGGGCTGGGCAGGAGACTTTGCGGGTGACGGGGGTGGGGGGGGCTGGGCAGACTGGACCAAGGGGCCAGGAACAGTGGCATGAGTGTCCCCCAGGGCTGAGTGCTGGGTACTGCACTTGGGTGACAACAGCCTCACGCAGCGCTGAGGGCTGGGGGCAGAGCAGCTGGAAACCTGCCTGGAGGAAAAGGGCCCGGGGGTGCTGGCTGATGTCCGGCTGGACGTGAGCTAGTAATGTGCCCAGGTGGGCAAGGCGGCTAACAGCATCCTGGCTTCCATCAGAAACAGTGTGACCAGCAGGACCTCAGCACTGGTGAGGCCGCACCTGAAATCCTGTGTTCAGCTTTGGGCCCCTCAGGCATATAGGTGCTGGAGTGCGTCCAGAGAAGAGCAACAAAGATGGTGAAGGGTCTAGAGAATGTATCTTATGAGGAACAGCTGAGGGAACTGGGGTGGTTCAGCTGTAGAAAAGGAGGCTCGGGGGGGCCTTATAGTTCTCTACAACTATGTGACAGGAGGCTGTAGGCAGGTGGGGGTCAGTGTCTTCTCCCAGGTAACAAGTGACAGGACAAGGGGAAGTGGCCTCAAGTTGCATGAAGGGAGGTTTAGATTGGATATTGGGAAACATTTCTTCACTGCAAGGGTGGTCAAGCGTTGGAACAGGCTGCCCAGGGAAGTGATGGAATCACCAACCCTGGAGGTATTTAAAAGCCATGTAGACGTGGTACTTAGGGACATGGTTTAGTGGTGGGCTTGGCAGTGCTGGGTTAATGGTTGGACTTGATGATCTTAAAGGTGTTTCTTCAGTGATTCTGTGTTGGCAGTAGGAAACAGTCAAATAGCTGATGAGGCAAAAAAAGGGAGTCTGAAAGCATGGCCTTTGGGATCCGTGCAAGACGGGCTGGAGGGAAAGCAATGGAACTTGTTGCTGTCTGGAGAGAGACTTTCAATCTCTGATGGATGAAACAGCTTCTGTAAAGACCCTGCTGGATTCTGAAGCCAGGACTTTTGGGTGTCGCTTGAATTCCTATCACTTAAATCGAGGAGTATGTCACCTTATTAGTTTTTTCTGTTAATGAAAGTCACCCATAAGAACCCTGAATACTAGCTAATGACAACAAAATCTTCCTTTGTTTGGCCTTAATTTGTGTTCTGCTGTCATAAATGTGATGTTGATGGAGGTCTGCTATTTGACATCAAGCCAGAAAAAGAAACAAAAAATGTGAAGCTATTAAGCTCATGCTTATACTATCACAGACTGTATTACCTTGGCTAATTTTACTGATAATACAAAAAAATTATATTGAAGAAGTACTGAACAATATGAGAAATTATCTTCGTCTGAAGAAATCTTGCAGAAGATCTCAGGAAGGTCATGTTAAATTTAATGGTGTGGAAGAGCACCACAGATTTTATGAAGGACATGTACAAAAGGGTTACATGTTGATCTAAACATGTTTAAGAGCGTAAGTAAAACTAAGTTACTGCTTGTTCATTTTGTACCTGTTCTGAAAGCTAATGCAGCAGTTGCTGTTAGCTTTATGTACAGATTATTGAGTATATGGCCAATTACTGCTGGGTCAAGAATAAACTAACTTTTTGTTCTTTACTGTGGCGAGCTACATACGTTGTCTCACTACCACTCATTCCCTTACCTATCAAAATAAAATATAGGTGCTTTCCATTATGCAAAACATTGAGCTCTTTTCCAGGAAATTAGGAACTTGGAGTAAATCCCAAAGCAGAATTTCTGCAGCAGCTGCCTGTTGTGCTGCTGGAAAGCCTAAACAGTGCAGCTTTGAAACAAAACTGTGCTCATCCTGGTATGCAAATGAACCAAAAGATAACAGATAAAGCTACCAAAGGGTACATTAAATCCAGAGGCTTTTATGTAGAAAGATGGATCAAGTGAAAGATTTACTACTTCAATTCCAACAAATTGATTTCTGTTACTTAAGTTAGAGCAAAACCTCAGTGCTACCACGTATCTGAACCCATTCGTTCTTAGCTTACAAAGCAGAATACTGTAATTAACTAAATTGAATGTTTCTTGAAGCTCTTTTGAAGAAAAGACTGACTTGCTTATAATGCATTGGATAGCCTGTCTAAATTGGCTGGCATCCTTCCAGTTTCAAAGCAGCTGAGATTTGAAATCATTATGGGAGCAAGTATTCCAGTTCTCCTCTTTAGGTTACTCTGCTCTGGGCGTCATAACAAGAGGGAATGGAAGAGGGGAGGAAAATGTTGGAGATTTTGTTGTTTTGGGTTTTTTCTATAGTAGGATAAAAAAAAACCTGTAGAAAAAAAGAAAATTTGGGCAATTGCACATCTTGAAACAATTAGCCTTGTAGAAATCTGTTCACATTTATACACTAAATGGCAAAGTTCTTTTAAGTAGTCTTTCCTTAATCTTCCCCTATTACCATTACAGCATGCAGGACAACATGTTCATTTCTTGAATTGTTTTTTTCACTTCGCTTTTTGACAGTGATCAGTTGTCTATGTGAAGCCAGGTAACTCTTTGTAAAAAAACTGCTACTAATCCAGAGATGGAGCTTTTGTGATTTATCTCCATTGGCAAGTGTATATTAAAATTCTAATTATTTACGATTTAACTTACTAGTACTGCATAAGTTGCAAATAACTTCCGGGGTTTTTTTAAAATGACTCGGTTTGGCGTACTTGGAGATGTGTTAGTAGATCTTTGGTGCTTTGGAGTATAAATATCTAGAGAGTACAAAAATATTGAAGAAATGAAGAATACTAAATGTCATTTAGGTGGTAAACAAACGGTATACTGAAAAATTAGTATTATACTTGCTTTGGAAAAACTTTCATTGTCTTTATTATATCTGGTTGCCTTCAGTTGCAGTATTTCATTTCAGTGCATTAAGGTACAAAATTTCATGATGCTTAGCATAATTATATCTCCCAACATGATTTAGATAGAATCTTAGTACTTTTTTACAAGTACAATGATTCGAAAAACAGAACAAAGATATGGGACAGTTGCTTGGCCAGATATGAGACCTGTTGCTTTACTCTGCATAGAACTTTCTTTGATATATCAGGAATTTTGAGTACGTATGTGGGTGATTATAAAAGGGAAATTTGTTTTGTAGCCACTGCAAAATAAGCTTGCATTTAAATAATAAGGTATTAAAAGTAGAAAAAAAGTTGAGCGAAGCTTTTCAATATGGGTCTCATCCTATTCTGTGTAGCTTTTTAGAAAAAAAAAAAAAGCAGGATGCTGAAAATAATGTTTTCCCATATTTGAGTGTGGTGGCAAAAAAAATAAATAGGAGTATCATGTCCTAAAATAAAATAAATTGGTTTATTTGAAATCTGACATAATTGAATTCAAATGTAATTCTTTTCAGAGTTCCATGCCTTAATATTTCTTTGAATATCCTGCAGCTTTTGTAAAATTTAACTGGTAGGATGACTTTTTAGCACTGTATCTCTCAAATGTGAAAAGTTCCTTTCAAACTTTTAGTTCCCTGAAAACAGGAATCTTGCTTTTTCATCCTAATGTGCTAACCTGTATTGTTCTGGTGATGAAGTGGGAGCTAGAGACACAGCACCTGGTCTCAAAATAGATCAGCAATAACTGATTTTAAGTGCATCATGAGTGACTCATGCCCTTCTACAATTTAAATGCTTTAATCCTCAGTTTCGTTCCTTGCTCTGTAAGGGTAGGAACTAAGTGGTTTAGGAGTTTATTTTCTTATGGGACCTACTTTCAAAATATTTTGACTTCCCAGCAAGATCTAGCTAAATAATGATGAAAGAAGCATACTCTATACCAGGAATTAAGAAGTGGAAGGAAGGAAAATAGGAAACTTGCTATTAGCCTGCTTTTTCTTGCCCTAAGGCATCATACTAATTTATATGTGATCCCTTGGCTGTGTCTGCATTTTATCCTGGAGAGGGGAGATGGTGGCAGCCTGGCTTTTTTCTTCAGGCAGTGATTCTGGATGGTACTGCTGAAACAGGGTGTGAGCATCTTTGCTCTGATCTGTCTTCCAGAACTTGAACTGAAGTTCACCTTGCAGTTACACTAGGGAAAACTGTGACATTGACTTTTCCCTCAATTTCTACAATGGGCATCTCTTTGGATTCCTAGGGATCCAAGTGCCCCATTAATCCTGGCAGTATATTGCACTTGCAGAGTGAGGGGTGCATCTTTAAAATTATTTTATACGTTGGTGAATCTAGCTTTGGTTTTTTTGTCTCTTCTCATACCTGCTGGCCACAGTCTGTGTTGTTTTGTGATGCTACAGAGCCCTGTTTTCAGATATTTTTTTTTTTTTAGAGAAAATGGTTGACTACTATGCATGCCAGTGTTGTTTTAAATGTATGGGGTGTTGTTTGTTTGTTACAACTTTATCAAAATGAAATGTGTTACCTCATGACAGACTTGCAAAAATAATTTATGTAAAAATGTTTTAATTGTTAGCACATAAAGTACCTTATACCAATATGTAATAAATATTGCCAATGGTTTATTTATTTTGGATTAGACAACTGGGATTATGGCATTAATGCTAAGATTATTTTGTGGCAACAGCAGTCTGCGCTGAAATTACTGAAAATTTGAATTATTTTTTTTGTACCTAAAGTAGGTTTTGCCTTTCTCAGTGGGGAACAAACTAAAGGGGCAGGTTTCTTCAAAATTTCTATTCTTCTTTTATTTTTGTAAATGCAGAGGAAAAGACACCAGTAAAGCTTAGGCGTAAAGCAATTCTCTATTAAACAGTTCTATGCAGACAGATTTGTTTTTATTTGCTTGAAAAAATACTTTCAAAACAATGTGAATTCTGTAAATAATGGAAGAAGGATGAGACAAAACATCTTTAATGAAAGCACTCAGGGTTTTTCACACTCTGAACCTACCTTTATTATGTTAATCAAATTTCATGTGGTTCCCAGCAGGGATACATAAAGATTACCTTTTCAAATAAATGAATATGGATTATTTACTGCATATCAAGAGACTGGTTAGGGGTCTTTGATCTTTGTCCTGATGCAGACATAGATCAGAGCAGTTACTAAGACTCTCTAACTTGTGTGGTGTTCCCTTATCCTCCTGGATGGCCAGGGGGAGAAACAGCAGGCAGGTGTGCCAACCCTTGCCTGCTGGGGACTCAAGTGTAGTAAGCACCTGCTTTAGATTCCCAGGACAAGTTTAATTCTTCAACTCCAATGATCCCAATGTAACTCAATTTCTAAGGTCTCCGGGGTACTCTGTCAGGTGCTTTTTTTGGGGAAGAATGAAGTGAATATCATTTGGGCTGGTGAGAGGAAATGAGAAGTCAGTTTATTTGTGCTTATAGTTTATTTACTGATACTTTACAGTTAATGAGCTCTTTAAATCATGCCTCCTCATCAGAAGTCCCACTAAAGTAGTCAGTTAAGTGCAGTGAATCTGAAAAACTGTCTCTATGAAAACTAAAAAAAGTGAAGTTCGCCACTCTTCCTTTCGATGCAATATCCTCCTGTGTTTTCTCTGTGTGTGTGATGACCATTAAGAGTTAAATACTGCATTTTCTTTCTTAATTTGTTGTTGCCTCGCTAAAATTCTGTTAAAACTTAGAAAAAAATATCTGGGATTTATGTGGGAACAGTATATATGTTATCCTATATTTTGCTTCAGGATAATGTTTTGAACATCATAAATCAAATCATGGATGAATGCATTCCACATGAACGGGCCAACCGAGACTTTTGTGTTAAGTTTCCGGAGGAAATACGCCATGACAACCTTGCAGGACAGCTTTGGTTTGGAGCAGAAGTAAGTCTCTCATGTTTTGTTACTTGGGGTTAATGGACCGTTTTTGTGTGGTATAAAATCAGAAGTTTAAAGTACATCTAGAGACTTTTCTGCAAATGGTACGTATAATTAAAGAGTAAACATCTTTGAGAACTTGCTCTGGATGCTCATTGGAAGGGGATACTTTAACTGTGGTTTTGGTATTGCTTGGGCTAACAGCATACCAGTTTATTTCCATAATTGTCTACTGCCATTATGACCACGTCTTAAAAATTGTTCTTTTGTGACCTAGCATCTGATTAATATTCTTGATTTTCAAATTTATTTTTTGTCCTGATGGGCCACCTCATGCTTTAAAAATCTTAGAAACAAATAAAGATATATAAGGGAATTATAGCAGGATAAAAGTTTTTCGAACAAATGTAAATGTATGCTCTTACTTTATTTTAAGGCTATATTATAACTTTGAGCTGGTATTTTTTGCGCATAACTCATTTGTTTCACATGTTTAGGCTTAAAATATAATGGTTTCTGTGCAAAGCACTGAAGTCTACTTATCTTATGTGGCTTTTCTCAAAGACCTGCTTCGACAGCAACCTGTAGGAACAAGGGATTTTTTGTGGTGAATAAGCTTTAATTATTTTAACCAAGGGAAGCTTGAAGTGTCAGAATAAAGGACATGATATGTAAGATACTTATTTGTTACTACTGGTATCTGTTGGCTAAGAAAAAGGAATAAAAACTCATTGTGGAGTCTTTAATGATAAACTTAGTGTCTTCAGGTCTGCTGGCCTGAGGGTGACTTTAAGCACCATGGATTTAAGAGTTGAGGAGAGTAGCCTAGACATCCTACCACACAACAGCATGTTGTGGTGTTGCTTTCAACTTTGCCTCTCTTGTATTTGAAGCAATTCGTTGGCTCCTGTTATTATCCATTCTGTTCTCTACCAGTTCCTCCTTTCTTTTTAAAGTGCATGCTCTCCTATCTTGTTTAGTCCAATATGCGTCCATATGTTCTGTTTCTGAAACTTTGACAGTTGTTAGTTGTAGGTTCTTCTGAGTCAGGCAAGTCCCGGGTAGAATTTACAAAATTAATTCGATTTTTCAATGCTTTCTAACCCTATCTTCAGCAAAAACAGCAGCAACTTTTTTTCTAATTAGTGTGTGACCTTCACTGCCATCATACAGGTGACACCATGCTCTGTTTTTAAAATGCTGAGTGTCTGATGTATCTGCTTAATGGTGCTTCTTTGGTCATTAGGTAGGAGAACATGGGGTCATTCTGTCTGCAGCTGTCCATAATGAATCCCTGTGAATCCCATTATCCTTTCTTACTTGAAGGCACTAACAAACCAGGATTACAGCAATGAATGAACAGGAAAAATGCCAGCCCATGCAGTAAATTCTCCTTGCGTTGTGGAATATGCTTGAGGGGATCACAGAGACAGCTAGTATCTTCGGGGATGAAAAAAATAGTCTCCCTTTATTCACTGCTTGTTACATAAGTTAATGCTTTTACTTTTTCCAAATCCAACTTTCATTGTCTCCTAAATCAAATCAACAGGCTTGGAGAGACCTGTTGGTTTCAGAGAAAGTAACGTATGCAGTGATGAAGTAATGTTAATTCCTACTACTGTAGACACTGTCATTCTGTAAATTCATGTAGTAAGGAAAACTGTATGGACTGTTAAAAATATACACTTATGTGCCCTTGTCAGTGCAATCGCTCTGATGGACTAAGTACCTGTCAGCAGTTAAGACTTGCCTTATCCATACATTCCCACAAATACTGCTTTGACTGATAAGAGGTAAGAACATCATCTTCTCCTGGTAGCCTTAAAACATAAATCAATGCATTAGCCTGCTGAGCAAGGGTTGGGATGGCAGGTCCCTCACAGAGAGCTGCAGTAATGCCTCCCATCCAGGGGAGTGCAGGGGCAGAGAGGAAGTGGAACAGAGCTGCGAATGAAGATTTAAAACAAAAAAAAGATAACTTTGAGACTAGAAGAACCGTGTATATTTTCAGTTAATAAAAATATTTCCATTAATCCAGTAAGTATGATTTACATCAGTGCTTGTTGTCTTCCAAATGTATCCATAAAGGAATAAAGCCAGCAGCAGAGATTATTAAATAGCCTGGTTTTAACAGCAATATTTTAAAAAGTTTTATTAATGTCTTACAGTAAAAATCTACTTTTAATGTCTTTGGGAGCCCTTGTGTAACTCTTGGGCCAAGGAGTCTCTTAAATAGCTGCTTCCCAGAAACTGAAAGGGAAGAATCACTCTGTGACCTGGTTTTATGTTTTTTCCTATAAAATATATGCATGGCTTCTGTAGGAGGCAGGCTATTGGTCTAGCTCACTCCCTGGTCTGACAGCCAATGTGAGTATTTTTGCTGCAAGTGGCATCACGGTTGCAGAATTTCTGTCCTTTTCATGAGGAGTAGATTTACAAAATCAAGCAGTCTAGCCTGGATCAAGAGAGTCCATTGATTGTACTTCAGCTGGATCCACATCCCTCTTACGCAATCAATCTTCGTGTACATAGAGTATATATTTTATCAATACATGCCTACCTAGTGGGAGAAGCACTTTTTAAAAGTTATTCTATCAGTTATGTGGTTCTTGCACTTGAACCTTCCTCTGTTCCCATGTCTCCTGGACTGAGCTGCTCCCTAACCTTTTATGTGAAGGCTTACGACTCTCAGCATATCAGTTTTAAATCTTTCACTTGTTTAATAATTTGCAACAAATTGGGGCTAAGTACTGCCTTTGTTCAAAGTATTAACTATCACATCTTGTTCTCTTTTAAACATAAAATTAACTTTGTAAAAATTAATATTTTCTCTCTTAATGTATTTCATAGTGTTTGGCTGCTGGTTCAATTATTATGAATCGTGAAATTGAGAGTATGGCTATGAGGCCATTGGCGAAGGATCTGACTCGAAGCCTGGAGGAAGTTAGAAATATCATTCGTGACCAGGCCTTAAGGGATTTGAACCTCTACACAGAAAAAATGAAAGATTCACTCAAGCATTTTGATGTCCTTTTTGCTGAATTTGAATTAAGGTAAAAGATCCGATGTAAATGCATTGTGAGCATTGGCTTGGGTACTACAACTGTGGTGTGCCTTGTTGGTTTTTGGAAGCTTGCTGTTTTGTTGTGTTTTCTTTTAATGGAAAAAGCATGTCATTTTTTTTATCATGGTATTTGAGTTCTTCAGTAATTTGTTGTATTGTTAGATTTTTTCCGTCTAATGTAGTAATAACGAAGAGAAAATTAAATAGCTTTTTAGCAATTAATATTTGCTCTATTCAGCTAAACTGTAATTTTCCATTTGCATGCTGGCATATGGCATTTGAGGGATGTTTTCCAAGACAAAAAAGGAAGCCATAAATCTCTTCACTTAATGTTTTTTTGTTGGAGGAAAGGCGACAAATAAGATACATTTTAAAAAAAAAAAAGATAACAAATAGTCTAGATATTATGAGGTCTTGTTCTCTTGTGTTTAGAGATACAAGCAGGATGCACCTAGTGAATTTAAGGCAAATTGAAAACTGATGAAGGAAGTGCTTTTACACAAGCCATAATTAACCACAGGAACTCAGTGATTTAAAAACTTGTGATTGCAAAATGGCTTGGAGGCTTATAGCAAAAGCAAAAATAACTGCTTTTGGGATGAGAAAAGCAACTGCTTATTGCATCAAGGGTCACATTGACCAGGTCTTGCATTGTGCTTCGGAATTAAGCCAGCTTCCTGCATACTTGTTAGATGGTTGTAGTGCTGGGCATAGTTAAAGACAGGATAACTGGACAAGATTATCTGTGGATGTAATATAATACAGCCATTACTACCCTCTGCAAGACAGGTTTCTTAGAATTGGGTAGTGTTTTAAATTTTTTCTGGGAATAACCCATAGACTGTCTTGACTCCCATTACTCTTAGCCTTTCCTCAGTATTCATATTATCTTGTATTATTTTACTCATGTAAGCAGGTTTTTCTATTAAAAAACCCTATCATTATACTGTTACACTGAAAAACATTTTAATTGAAAACATTAGCTAAAAATGTTTTTAAGTGTGGTTTTGAGTGCAGACACCAATGACAATCAGTAACTGGTTCTTGACAGTACCTGTGCAGTTTTGGGCCTGTCCATACCAACTCTCTACATAGAGCATTTTAATTTGCCATTGTTCTGCAAACAACTTTTCCCCTTTGTGTGTTACCTGTAGTCTACAAATGACTGATTAAGTAATATGGTGACAGAAAACCACTTTACCAAAATTTCTCACCTTGTGAGTTAGTACTTCTGCATGTAATTCCACATAGAAATGAGGCCAGCTTTTAAGTCTCCTAAATTGTTTCTCTTGGGTGGCTGAAATTTCCCTAATATTGTCTCGGGTAAAACCTTTTTAATTAAAATTTGTCTTTCAGTCAGGTTTTTTTCTTAAGTGCAGAGTGAACTACTCTGTCTCCAGGATGTGGCAATAAAGATCCTTCTAGAACCAACCTCCCTGTGCCACACAGTATGGTGTTCTGGTTGCTAAATGTGTGTAATGACATTTCTAAACTGAGTTCCACTGCCTCTATCTGCAATAAGTAAATTGGATGCATTTCTTATAGATTCTTGTGCTGTAATTTTTGTAGGAGTGCTGTCAAAATAAATACAAAATGGTACATGAAAGGTTAGGTTTCTATGATGATTTATCATAGCCTTGTTTTTGTCTATGTTATGATTTGTTAAAGTGTGTAAAATAGTATTATGTTTTTCTATAATCTTTGTAGTTATGTGTCGGCCATGGTACCTGTGAAGTCTCCAAAAGAGTATTATGTGCAGCAAGAGGTAATCGTACTCTTCTGTGAAACTGTGGAGAGGTAAGCATTTTAGTTCAGTACTAGGTTTTTAATTTCTGTGTTTACTTTCAGTCTGAGCTTTTCTAGAAGTACTTTGACTGTAGTCTTTAGGAAGCATCATAAAATACCAGGCATTTTGCTTTTCTAGTAATATCCAAGTAGAAAGCTAAAAAGCATTAAGCGTGCTTGCCAGGCACAAGCCTGTACTTTTTTGGTTGTGGGTTGTTTTTTTTTTTCTAGAAAACAAACACAAAAGTTAATAATCCAACAATATTGTCTCTATGCCTAGTTATAGATATGTAAATGAAGGCTAAACATTTAGATAAGCTCCATCTGTTTAAGGCATTAAGACTTAGTGATATTTCATGCAGGAATACATGAGATGATTCAAATAGTTTGTGAACCTTTAGGTGATTATCATGAAGAACTTGTAAAGGCTCTTTAAAATCTTAGAGGGCTGGAGCTTGACTCTGTATGTATGAAGATATGATGTTAAAAGAAGGCAAACAACCAAAACAGTAGTTCACTAGTTCTCTGAGAAGTATAAAGTGATAAGCAAAAATGTGAGTTTGGAATGCACTGTTGAACAACTTTTCCCCCCCACCCCATCACAGACTAGTCAGCCTAGTGGGGGGCAGTGGAGGGGAACAGCATGTGAAATAACCAGCTGTAGTGAGGTTTTGTGCAGTGTAAAGCAGTTCTCAAAAGGAAAATAGTGAACTGGAGTCTGAGTGGAATTATTGGAGACCAATTGACTGTAAGAAGCACTTGCAGTAAGTGTTCGGTTTAGTGTCATATTAGGAGAAGTTGTGAAGTAGGACTCTGGGAAGGAATGAAGGATTACACAGCACACTGCCACAATCTGTAGATGACACCAATGCCAGAGAATAGAATCATAGTATCATTTGGGTTGGAAAAGACTCTGAAGATCATCAAGTCCAACCATTAACCCAGGACTGCCAAGTCCGCCACTACACCATCTCCCTAAGCACCGTATTTATGCGGTTTTCTTAAACACCTCCAGGGATGGCGATTCCACCACCTCCCTGGGCAGCCTGTTCAATGCTTGGCCACCCTTGCGGTGAAGAAACGTTTCCCAATATCCAATCTAACCCTCCCCTGGTGCCACTTGAGGCTATATCTTCTTGTCCTATTGCTTGTTATCTGGGAGAAGAAACTGACCCCCACCTGCCTACAACCTCTTCATGTAGTTGTAGAGAGCAGTATTGTCCCCCCCCAGCCCCCTTCTCTCCAGGCTGACGCCCCTGCCCCAGCCCCTGCCCGGCTCTGGACACGCTCCAGCCCCTCAGTGTCTGTCTGGCTGTGAGGGGCCCAACGCTGAGCCCAGGCCCCGCGGGGCGGCCCCACCAGTGCCCAGGGCAGGGGGACGGGCGCTGCCCCGGCCCTGCCGGCCACACCGTTTCGGACACCGGCCGGGACGCTGCTGGCCTCCTGGGCCACCTGGGCACGCTGGGGGCTCATGCCCAGCCGCTGCCGCCCAGCCCCCCCGGGCCCTGTCCCGCCGGGCAGTTCCCAGCCCCCTGCCCCCAGCCCGCAGCTGCCGGGGGCTGGTGTGACCTAGGGGCAGGGCCTGGCGCTCAGCCCTGGGGACCCCCACACCACCGGCCCCGGCCCCTCGGCCTGGCCTGCCCGGAGCCCCCCGCAGAGCCCCCTGCCCCTGGCACATCAACACTGTCCCCCAACCAGGTGTTTCAGGCTTTTTAAAAAACAAGATTATAGCTCAAAGTAATCATAGCAAGGAGGAGGAATTACTTTCCATCAGTCAGAGGGCTACTACATGCACTCATATTTGGCCAGTGTGAGGAAAAAGATGTTTCTCATTAGCAGCTCTGGATAATGTGGCAGTGGACAGTAGGAAGGAACAGGGAGTAAGGGTGGGCCTTGCTCTGCATCCATCTGTTAGTACAAAGTAGAACTTGCTTTCTGGTCGTTTTGCTGTCCACCACTAGCAGTATTTGCAAGATGAGTACTGATGAGGAATAAGAAAAAGTTATTTCCATTCTTTCTGGGACCACTCCTCAGCAGGACTACTGTGCAGTTCTGAGTGTTATCTTACTCACTGATATGGACACATTGGAGAAGAAATTTGAGAGTGTTAGGAAATCTAAGAAATTGCGAAGAAACCTGGAAAACATAGCCAAGTGAAAAGCCGAAACAAATTGGGTTTTATCCTAAAAGGGATTTAAGATATTTCTAAAGTTATTAGAGGACAGTGAAGTGGCCCCCAAACATTAAATCCTTAGACTTCAATAATAGTTGCTGTATAGAACTAGGTGGGTTTTTTTTTTAGTTTGGTTTGTTAGATAAGGAGTTGACCTAGGTGATCATAGGAAGTTTTATTTGAAAATGAAACCAAATACTTTCCCCTGTTACTTGGAAAATACTCCTTTTAGTTTAAAAACTCTAAGCACCAGTGGCTTTTAGTAACAAACTGAATCTTGGTGTGAAATAGTAACTGAAAAGGAAAAATGGCATTAAAATTATTTTGGTTTTGGATGGCTAGAAAAGCTTTTAAAAGTGTCTAAAGTTTTTTAAAGTGTTTAAAGTTCTTTTTCTTCTATTAATATTTTTTAAACTAGAGAGTGCAGTAGTCAGTTATTTTATATAGTGATTTAGATTGTACAAAAATAATTCATAAGTTAAATACTATCAATTTTGTTAGGCTTTTAATAGTCTTCTCAATTTTTTTCCTATTGAAATGTTCTTGGAGCATTTTGTCTCTTAGTGAATAATATTTGTCTTCTGCTTAGAGCCTTAAGGCTTGGATACCTCACTCAAGATATGATAGATGACTATGAACCAGCTTTAATGTTTACAATTCCAAGATTAGCCATTGTATGGTAAGTAATCTTTAACTACTCTCCCTTCTGCTTCATTTAAAGATTCACTGAAGATTTTAATTTTTTTCCGGACTTTTGGTGTATTTTTTCACCTGAGTTTGCTTGTACTTTATTCAAAAATATCAGAGAATTATATTTTGTTTTAAATCATTGTGTTTTCCTGTGGAATATCAAGAAGGGGGGGGGGAAATGTAGAACTAAATATAGAAGATAGGAACCTGGAACAGTCGTCCTACAGAAAGAAATTAAAAATTTAATAAAATAAATCTGTGGAATGACACATTGTCAGAAATATATTTCTTTGAAAGCACGTGTTTAGTGTCATTCAAAAATAGTATGACCTAAGCATATAAGTCTTGAAAAGCAAAAATTTTCAATACAAGTTGTGTAATTTTCTTAATGACTCTGGGTTCAAAAGGAGTTGTTATGACAAACTATTGTGACCACTGAATTAGGCTTAAATCTTTTTCAAGGAAAGTATTAACATAATTTATGTGTAGATTTGTGTCCTGTATTGACCATTCAAGACAACTAAATTAACACAGTGGGTTTATTTCATGCAGTTTTTGCAATATTGAAAAATTGGATGTATTTTTGCTAATAAGTCTTCATGATTTGAGAGAGCAGTTGTTCTGGAGTAAAGCCAGCATATTTGCAGTATTTTACCATTATGAATGTTTAAAGGTTAGCTAATATAAGTAGTATAATTGAGGGAAATAAGAAACCTCAAATCCTGAGTGTAATGTGCTTCTCCTCAGAAAATCCCTGTGGCCCATTGTTCCTGTTAAATAGGATATTGTCTGTAACTGTCTTTCTAAAAATAATAACAGTAATAATCAGATTATCAATAAACAACAGGAATGCGGGAACTCTGAGTCTGCTGGAAGGCACAGTGAGGAATAATATATAGTGACTATCTGGAAAGCCAAGGGCTCTCTAGAAAATATACCATGTCAATCCCAAATTACAAAGAAGAACAGAGAGGGAGAAGAGAAAAAAGTTGTAACTGCTTGTAAGTATTCAGTGATTTGAAAATAAATCACTGCCATGTGAAGTTCCACAGAAAAATTACACCATCCAGATAGTAGTGTTGTCTGGAGGAAATAGAAGTCTTCTGTTTGGACTGTGAAAGGAGAAAACTTTAAACACAAGACAAATGCAACACAAAGTTGTTGTGCTTTTGCTCTGTGTCTTAATGAGAAGGAGGGATCTGGGGCAAGGAGAAGCCCTGGATCCCCTTGGTCTTCTAATAGCAAAGCTTTAGGGAATACTTCTCAGGGTCATTTTTGTCTAAGGATTCTAATACGGTGTATGTTGCCTAGATAGTTAGCAGGTGTCAGTGCATTTTGAACCAATAGGAAACACTAAGACACATTTTTTCCTTTTTTTTTAGTTCTTTCCATGTTACAGCTGTGTTGAAGCTTTGATTCAGAAATCTCTCAAAGGTCATATGTATACAGAGACCATATCATAATTTCTTCTGTAGTGTTCTAGCCCAGTTGGGTTTTGTGGTTGTTATTTTTATTATTTTTACTAATTCTGAGAGTTAAGCTCTATGGAGAGCAAACTATACCTGAAAGCCAAAGGTATGATGATATTGCATCAGTTAGAGGTTCAGTGAGAGCACCCTCAAACTTCCCCTCAGCAAACTAACATTTCTTTAGGCAGAACGCAGGATGTGAGTCAGCAGTAACTACTGTGCTTTGTGGCAGCCTGCTTGTTGAAGCCCAGAAAGCTTAAAAAAAAAAAAAAAGTGTATGATCTTGGTAACAGGATAATTTCTTTTAAGCCACCAAAAGAAAAAAAAGGTGACTTGCAAAAGGAGTAATTATTTTTTTTCTTCTCCCCTTTCCCTACTGCTGCCCTGGTCCCCAAAGCAATGTTGATCAAGCTTAGTAGTCAGATTTCTTGGACCCTTTGTTACCTTGACAATTCTGAACTTTCTGATGGTCATCTTCCAGCCTGATGGGAAACCACAGTACTATCCTGGTACTAGGGCATAAGCCAGACTCTGGGTTTAAAAACAGAAGAGCAGTGTTTCCTAGATGGTAACCAGAGTGTAAATGGTCTTACTTTATTAGTTTTTTTAACACTTCAGTGGGATTTGTCTAACTTGTGACACTAGCTTTGCTGCTGTGTCTCAGAGAGCTTTTGGTGGTCATTCAGGGAGCTTGCTAGTAAACAGCTGGTGAGCAAAAGACATCAACAGTTGCCTTAGCTGAGGCTCCCCATTACTCTGGATGGTTTGGATGCAGAGTAGCTAGAAAGCTTTCTGAAGCAGCATGTAAATTGAATGTAAGAAAAGGAACGTACCTTTTGAAATACCTTGGGTAATTGAGGGCTGACTGTAAGGACAGGAAGGGAAAAAATAAATGGCCTGGGAAAAATAAAACCTCTGTTATTTTGGGTGTGAGAACATGTGATCCATTTGCCTTTTGAGAAACATACATTGTTTTTGCAGTAGGCAGAGGATTAAACGATTTAGCAGAATGGTGCCTGGTGTGGGTGGAATCCACTCTCTCAGACAGTGTGGTATGATGCAGAAGATACGGTGAAGGTGAATTTTATTTAATCTCTGACACACAAACAAGTTTGGTCAGGAGGAACTATTGAGATATCTACAGTGGAGTTCATGGAGGCTTTCAGGATCATCAACAAACATCTTTCCAGGGAAGTTCCTACAAGTGCTGAGTTGATTTAGAAACACGTTATTATCTAAATGTGTTTTATCTAATTTAGCAAATGTGTATTCTTTTTTTACCATGTTAATACTGGTTTATATTTATATTAGAAAAATAGGAGCTCAAGAGTCAACTATCTTACATAGAAATGATTTAGACTGGGAAGAAAAAGCCATTTGCAACCTTTTAAGTCAGTAGGCTTTCCCCAACTTACTTGACAATCAGTTTCTTGTTTGTGTTTTTTTATGGGTTATCTACAGCAACAAAACAAATGCATGTTCTTCCCTTTATGCTTCCATTGCTTTCTCCCGTGTTTAAGGGGAGGTGGACAGAGGGGAAGGGGATCTTTTTCCTGTTGCTTTAAATAGTATTTAATTCTAACTGGGTGAATAAGACAAAAATAAGATAACAATATTAACTTGAATGTAGGTCTAATGTTTATGTATAGTTGCTTTTCTGGCTCCATACTCAGTAGTAACTCTGTGTAGTGAGATTTTCATTTTTGTGTGTGTTCGTCCATGTGTTTGATTTACAGTGGCCTTGTTGTCTACTCCGAGGGACCATTAAATTTGGACCATAAACCAGAAGATATGTCTGAACTCTTCAGACCTTTTCACACTTTGCTAAGAAAAATAAGGCAAGTAATAAAAAAGATGGTTGTAACTGCCTCTCTTCTGAAATGAAAATCAAAGGCCTAAAGAACTCATAAATGCCTAGAAAAGTGTTTGCGATGTTAACCATAAACTGTGTTATCCTCTTATCTACCCGACACATAGCCAGGAAATAACTAAATGCCGTTTTTCATTTCATGGGAGTTTTCTGAACTCTTCATCTCTCTGTGATAGTTTTTATTCTGAATACAATTTTATTACATCTCTGATTTTCCTTATGGTTGGGTGATGCCTGAAATACTAAAGTTGCTGTTTATTTTGGGGAGATCCTGTTTCTAATTAGCATCTTTGTTTCTGTTTAGCTAGGTTTATTACTTTTTCTCATTGCATTATGATGCAATACTCAGATCATTCTTAATCTAATAGAAATGACTATCAATTTTTCATATTGTGGATCTGTTTTTATAGGATGGATCATTTTATATATACTTCTTCTTACAGTGCTTCAGTCTTGGTAACCATTGGAGATGTGGGCTTTGGTTCAAGTATCAAGAGCACTAAAATTTTTTTCTTAGTTTGAGGTCTTTGGAAGACTAATTGTTACTTTGGAGAAGTTGTATTTTTAAAGATACAAGCTGTATCTTTAAAGGATCTTTATTCAGGGCTTTTTATGTTCACCCTTAATGTATTTTATCTGGATGTTTAAAAAAACCTAACTGTTTTCTAAATATTTAAGCTCTATTATTTTCTTAGAACTCAGTTTTATATACCAATTGCAAATTTTAGTCTTAGAAAACTCTAGAGATAATTTGGCAAAAGTTTTTATCTTTGGTGTCTAATTCTCAGCTGTTTATCACCTTCCCTCAATGTCATAACGACAGTTCGATGCAAGAATAGTTTCCACATCGATGTTAATCTTCTCTCACGTATTAGAGGTGAGGCATCTCCTGAGGGAGAATGCAAGCTTTGTCAGGGATGGTTCAGAGAGGAGCTGATGTCTGAAGTAAACTTCTTATGAATATCCGGACCACATTCTTTTGTATCCCTTGAAGATTTCCTATTTCTGTTTAGAAGTGATATGGATTTAGTTTTAGGTACATTAATAATATTCATCTCAGAATGAAATCTCAGAATTAAAACTGATAAATCAACATGGTTGGGGCGTTTTTTCTTGAGTGATTATGGTTTCATAAAACACTGAGTAAAGAAGAACCTGAATTGAGGAGCAAAACTGAAGTTAGAGGGGAAAAACCCCAGCCCTTTAATGGTACTGAAGCTTAAAAAACTCCATGGAATTTACATAAAAATACCTTTTTCTTCCCAATATGTGGCTAACACAGAAATTTTTACCAGCGTTCCAATGGCTCACTAAAGCCGAAATAATATTTAAAAGCTAATGTACTTGTCATAATCTGTACTTTCTGCTTACTCCTTGCATTTCACAACACAGAAAATGAAAATCAATGAAATCCGTTTATTGCTTCATCCATTTAATTTTCAATAACTCTGAACTTAATGCTTGGGTTGAAAACACATCAGTAGAATGCTTGTTTTTTCAATAACTACAGTTTTCAACACAAAAAATTAAAAGACTTGGTGGTTTGGGTTTTTTTGGAAAAGATTCTGATACACTTGAACTATATCATTTATTCTGCCAAGTGAGCATTAAAAATTGTGATTTCAGTTTTCTAGCAGACAAAGTTTCCTAAGTGTTCTAAGTGAGATAGCATCTATCAGAGCAAAATTTTGAGCAACACTAAGATGTAATTTGAATTTGTATTTCTGGCAGTTTTTGAATTAAAGGAATGTCAAAGAACTCGAATATTTGAAGAAACAGGGCTCAAAAAGATTCTTTAGTAATACTCCTTAAAGAAGAACACATTGAATGAAAATACCCATGAGATACCAATGTGTCCAGTTCATATAGAATAATTAAATTCCTTTTAAAAGTACCTAAGCTGTCTACATTGTAACATTTTTTGTTAGCACAGATTCTTTAACTCATCAGGCTGCAGTTCCTACTCAGTGAGAACATTCACAGAAACCTGTATGGGAAGATGGAATGAGGTACTTGATATTTCTGCTCCCTAACAAAAAGGGAGCATTTTTTCCAGGAGTCTTTTCTCCAGTCTCCATCACCACTAGTTAAGGCATGAAAAAAGATTCAAGTAGTCTCCTGTTAAAATAGTTACATTCTTGTATTGCAGTTTTGTTTCTGTTGTAACAACATAGAACAACATCTTACTGCAGAATATTATCACATCCCGGTAAATTTCTTTGCAAAGCTCTATAACTTTTTAGCCAACTAAAACATTTTAACTCATGGAGTAACACCAAATATACAGCTGATTATTTTGTAGGATTACAGGCAACTTTTAAGGTGTACTATCATAAAACTTCCCTCCTGTTAAAGGCAATGATAAGTACTGTATTTATATAGATCCACCTAACTAAATCCAGAACTAGCAGAGAAGAATAGCTATTGGCTGGGAAATTTTTTGGTGCCCTACTGGTGGCTGGCAACTTTCAAAACAATTGAGACTAGAGACTCTCAGAGCAAAAGCCGTAAGTGTTCTTGTTTAGATTTTGGTGTGGTTGAGCAGCAATTGAAGACTTTGAATGTTTTAGTTAATACCTATGCCAGGTGCTTGTGTTGATTTTTATTTTAGATGTAAAACATCAGCATTGGTATATTGTACATCTACCAATGCATAATTACATAGTAGTATTTTCTCTGGCAAAAATGGTTCAAACGTCTTAGTTTAAAAGAACAAACTACTGTAGTCTGCCTGGTAAGCATACAAAACATATAATCGGGTATATGCATAGATATTTAATTCACATGCCTGTCACCTGAACGTCCTTGTGATAAAATATTACCTATACTGTATATACATTTGAGGCTACTTTACAGAGGTTTTTGAGGTGAGCAAACATGGGTTTTCACAGTACTCCTTAATTCTGCCCTTTTTTCAGAGCCCTCTGCTTGCCTGTTTGGTGTCTGTTTCTGGACTATTAGAATAGATGACAGGGTCCCTATAGATTTTAGTGGTGCAAAATCAGGCAGATTGCAAATCAAGTGGTGCAGAATCAGAGGGTGCGGGACTTGGCGCAGCACTGCAAAAGCAGGAGGATGCAAATTGCATTCCTGTACCTGCATCATGTTCTTCTGGTGGCAGTTCCATAAAGGCAGCTGTTTATGCTGTGTTCGGAGCATGAACTGAAGCACGGGCTGGCAATAACAGGGGTGCTGTTCTCTGAAAACAGAAAATTTAGAATTCCAGTCAGAATAGGAGCAGGGTTAATAAAAGAGGCTTGGAGAATGTGCAAGACCAGTTCACTTGTGTTTTTGTGGCCCTGTCCACTCTTTAGCCAAATTTTGTCTTCAAATGGACATCTAGCCTTGGATCTTTGAAGAATTTCTTCACCCTAGATACTGGCAGGAGAGTAAAATGTTTATTGGTTTTGCAATAGGCAGAGTAAATTTCTACTACTGCTCATTACAAGCGGAGTACATCTTAAGAGCATGCCTTGTTTTTCTTCCAGTACCTGTTGCCACTGGAAGAAATATGTCCCTGATATTTTCAAGGCTAGATTGCCTTCCTGTCATACTATTGCAAAAAGAGTAAAAACAAGTGAAACCTCAACATGTGCCTTTTTTAAATTCAGTGTTTTCTAAAGTCTCTGTGAGAAGGAAGTGCACTGCTGCTGTTGGGGTGTATTGCAGAAGCTGTCTTTACCTGTGGCTTCTGAATAATGAAAACAGAGGGAGAAATTTTTTTCCATATGTGTGCAGCACTTGTTTGGATCCAGTGATGAGTTAGAGATGCTTCAGCAGAAAGGAAATGAAGGGTGGAATTAACTATGGCTTAATTGAAACTGATGGTTTAATAATGATGCCTGATACTTAGTTTTAAACTTTCAGTAGTGAGATTTGATGTTTCTCTCCATATACTGGTTCACACTAATTTAATTCTTAATATCTACATAGGCATTTTACAACACTAATTGTTACTAATTAGTAACAAAAATTGTTACTAATGTTGGCAGTGAATCTTGTATAATCTAGTACACAACATATCATAAAGATAACTGTTGACCGAACATTTGTCACTTTGCAAGGAAGCTTGTATTTAAAACAGCCTGGTGAGTCTAGGGTTTTTTATGCAGAGAGGGGAAGATAATTGTCTGATCCTATTTTAGAACAAGCTGTATTTGTTAATAACAAAATTTCTGGTGTTTGAATTGAGAAAATAAGCTTATCTCCTTGAAATTTAAAGCAGGATTGTTTCTCTACTGAAATAACAGGGCTGGTGGACTACCATGTGTCATCCAACAGATTATGTATAGCAACTCTTGCAAGGCACCATGGACCTGACTGACCTTAAAAGAGATAAGGACTGTCAGCTGATTTTGTTGATTTATTTTTTTTAATCAAGCTTTATTTATTAATTCTCAAAACTGCACACAATTGCTCTTAAATTTTGAGGTGGTGTTATGGGCAGAAACAAAGAGTTCATTACTTATTTCAATGAGGCTGGTCAGTGTAAAGTAAATACATATTTCCAGCAGTTCCTTTACAGTAAACATGTGAAACTGGTATCAGATAGGTCTGTGCAGTTAGGTTCTCTGTGTCTTCAGAAAGGAAGCAGAGCAGCTCTGGCCACTCAGACATCCAGGAATCCTGGGTCCTGCCATGCGATGTTCTGAAGCCTGAATAAAAATCCCAGACTAGATGCAGAAACTCGGAATATTCTATCTTATATTTTTACTAGGCCCGTTTCATTCCCAGATATGCTGATGTGCTTGGGTGGAAAGCAAATTCCTATGAATCTTGCTAGCATAGTCTGTGTTTGTAAAAGTTGCCAATTCTTATCTTACATGTTTTGAGAAGAGGGTATGACTGGTGTATGGAGAGGAATAGTTGATGTTTAAGCAGTTAACTGTTGGTCATTTACTGGTGTGCACATTTTCATCCCTGCAAGAAAAGATCACTGAGGATTGTTGAACATGAGGATGCCGCCTTAGTTCAGAAATTGTGAGCTACAGGCTGCTGCAAGCCAGTAGGATGCACTCAGCAGAGATCATTGTGTTGTCCTGTTCTTATGCTCGCTCTTAGAATCTTTTATCAGAGACAGGCTTTTCTGCTTGATGGATATGAAAATATATTACGTTTTTAATATCTTAAGTGAGAGGCAAGCTTAAAACCTTCACTGTTGCATTTGTGTGCTTACTCAGTTGTGGTGTTTGAAACTAAAACTCCACCCGTTTTTAAAATTCCGCATTACTTTGTTTCTGCTTATAAACTGCTACATCACAGCACTTCTGTAAAAACTGACCAAGTGTTTTTAAGTACAAAGCCTCATGGCAAAAAATCATGTTATTCTATGTTTTTATTGATTGTATTGGTGTAATTATTTCAAAAATAATAATAATACAGATATTATATGTTGGTGTTAAACTATTTTTTGTCAGGTTTTATGGTGATGTTAAAATGCTTAATTTCTTACAGAACACTCATTACTATTTGAATAAATGTCTGAGTAATGATGTGATATCATTATATACTTTGTAGACTAAAAGGAATGTATTTTAAAATATTCTAGTATGCCAGATAGTAAAGTTATAAATCAGTATTGCTAGGTAAGTGGGTCTAACAAAGAATTGCCTATTTCCCTTTCTTACTCATTTATAATGGAAAACATTTTCAAACTTTGGACTCAAAGGCGCATATGGAATGATTTAAAGAACTATTGACTTCTCTATTAGAGAACATGGAAACAAGTGAAAAGGTTGCATTTATTCTTATAAGGTACTTCTGTCGGCTTAGAATTTTTTTCAGGGTCATATAACTCATATAAAAGCATGATTTTTTCAAAGAAAAATTAAACGTTAATTGTATGGAATGTACATAACTACAAAACTGTATTATCTACTTTTTCTGGCTTAAACATGCTTATCTAAACTGTTACCTTTTTAAAATTGCAGGGTGGCTGATATATGAGTCAGATACTAGTGATGTATTTTGGGGGGCATTGTGGTCTTTTAGTGATAGTACTTGGAAAAATGTGGTCTTTGAGTTAACAAGTTAAGAATGCAAGTCATTGACTGGAAATCAACATGTGATGTGTGTTGAATGTTTCTTTGGGGGTTTTCTTTGGTACTTTTGTTCAGACTGAAGTTACTCCTTTAAGGGAATTCTTTTAATATGATGTTGATGTTATGCCAGCTGTATGTCACCTGCTAGCCAGTGATCTCTAAAGACATGTGGAGTGCTGGACTTCTAGCCTCTCTTTAAGCTGAAGGTCTTCCTTTTCCTATCCCTTCATTTATGTTAAAATATACTTGGTGGTCTTCAAAAATATTGACAGCAGTTCTTGACAGGATATTTTTATATGTGGTTTCTAATTGAGAAGCATAGTGTAAATAAAACTCAGACCTAAAATTAAGTGCTGCTAGGTCTGTGGTTTTGTTTTAAAGTTATAAATCACTTAACTGTTATTTGAGGCTCTTATGTTTTGGTTTTAGGTGCTCGTAGTCTGAAACTGCAACACTGGGGACACTTGATAAAGCTGGAGAATGCTGCATGTCTCTAGAAAAAGTGGTTTAGTAAATATGTAAATTTTTTAGGCCTGCCTGATTCTTAACATCAAGCAGAAGCTTAACTCCCTGATGACTGAGTGGTGTAGTTTAACCCCAGCTGGCAAGTAAGCAGTACACAGTTGCCTGCTCACTTCTCCTCAGGATAGGGGCGAGAATTGGAAGAGTAACAGTGAGAAAACTTGTGGGTTGAGATAAAGTTTAATAAGTAAAGCAAAAGCCATGCGCACAAGCAAAGCAAACCAAGGAATCCTTTTGGCAGGCAGGTGTTTAGCCACCTCCATGAAAAATCGGGAAACATTTCTTCACTGCAAGGGTGGTCAAGCATTGGAACAGGCTGCCCAGGGAGGTGGTGGAATCACAGTCTCTGAAAGTGTTTAAAAAAGTGTAGATGTGGTGCTTAGAGATGTGGTCTAGTGATGGACTTGGCAGACCTGGGCTAACTGTTGGACTTGATGGTCTTAAAGGTTTCTTCCAACCTAAATGATTTTATGAAAGCAAGGCTCTGTTGCCTGTACTGGTTAGTTGGGAAGACCAATGTCATCACTCCGAATGTTCCCCCCCTTCCTCCTTCTTCCCCCAACTTTATATGCTGAGCAGGGTGTCCCATAATATAGAATATCCCTTGGGTCAGGTGGGGCAGGGCTGTCCCAGCTGGGTTTCTTTCCAGCTTCTTGTGCCCCACCCCCTCACCCACTTGGTAGGGTGAGAGGCAGAAAAGGCCTTGGCTCTGTGTGAGCACTGCTCAGCGTTTATGAAAACATCCCTGTCTTATGGATACTGGTTTTAGCACAGATCCGAAACATGGCCCCATACTAAGTACTATGAAGAAAATTAACTCTCTCCCAGCCAAAACCAGCATAGTTACATATTTGACGCAGGAGTGAACCAACTTCCAATCCTGGTTTCAGTGAACAGGCTTCCAAGACATCAGTGTTGTAGAAGTGATATTAGTATTTTATAATATTCTTTTTATCTGACTATTTAATGGTGTAAAACTTAGGCAGTACTTTTTACAGAACAGTTTTCAGAATCTACTATAAAGGATAGCAAATCGGTTTGCTAATCAGAGTCAAATTTGTGAATTAAATTAAAATGACACTATATCTAACTGTGGGTAACACTATATGTAAATGGGGAAAGATCCATTTTGGGGCATGTTTTGATTCATTTTGGGTCTTCATTGCAGGAATTAAGTAATTTGGTACCCTGTATTTGCATGAATGATGTCAAAATCAGGCATCAGCAATCACATGTTGTGAATATGAATGTCAAGTGCACCTTGAGTTACACAGCTGAGAGTACTCTGTGCCCTCAGGTTCTGGCTTTCTGTACTAACAGTAAAAAGCTTTTTTAAGATCTGTAAGGTCAGTTCCTCCTATGATTGTAAATGCACAGTGATGTGTGTATTTCTCTATTTTCAGGGATCTACTTCAGACATTAACTGAGGATGAACTGCACACACTAGAACGTAACCTCTGCATCTCTCAAGATTTGGATTTTCCAGTCAGAGCAGATCCTGAAGCACCCTCTGTCATTACACCAGGCATAGCTGCGACTTTGCCTGCTAAGGAGCTTTCAGCAAAAGCTGAAAATACAGAGGCTGAGCTGGCTTGTTCTATGCAGTATGATGAACAGGAGCTGGAACAGCTGAACAGGATGGTACACAGAGTTGGAGATGAAATGTCTTCTCTGCTTTCCCCTCCAAGCATCTGTCAATCTCCAGCTCACAGGCCTAGCCTAAGAAATAGTTCTAGCACAGAGGCTTCACCAACAAGACACCATCTTGACAATTTAGCTGATGAAGACGACAGAGTATTTTTTATGGATGACCTAGATGGAGCAGGAGAAGCTCTTGCTGGGTTGGATTCAGTAAGTGATACTTTTGCTTGGGTGAATAACCCTTGCCATGATTCAAAACAGAACCTGCAATATAGAGATGCTTTGCTATACGAGAATGGCCACCAGACAGAGGAAACTGTGCTTTTAAAAGATGTTGAAAGTGACTTAAGCAATAATAACAATATTGAAGATAGCAAACAGATATCTGGTGTTTCAGTTCAGAATTCATGCAGCTGTCTAGAAGGTCCGGACTCGCAATTGTACCTCAATGGCTGGGATGCATACGCTGATGACGCAGAAATGGCGGAAGTGATAGCTCACAGGACAGGAGGAATGAAAATATCTGCTACTGTAATATTCAATCCTAAATCTCCCTCTAGCTCAGAATCCCCAGTAACAACTCCAGAAGCAGCTATTAGTTGTGTTCCTGGATCTGCTAATCCATTAGCAAATGAGGAGGAGGATGAATCCCATAAACTCAGTATAGCTGCCACAAACTGTCTAATTAATTCCTGTGTGTGTTGTGGCAGCTGTGAAGACAGCAGGGAGGACAGTGTTGAAGGTTTAAAGACTAAACATTCTGCAGGAGGTGTAGTAAATGCTTCATACACATTAGTAAAGTCTAAGGAAATGGACCATGTAGATAACTTGGACAATTCAGTCCCTGCAAAGGAAACATTAAAACCCGAAAGTTCTGCTTTGTTAGCAGAAGGAGACTTGGGCAGGGAAGAGCAAAACCTGCCAGTCTCCTCTAAGTGCCTGGCACATTCCTCAGGTTCGCAGGTAGGAGCAGAAAATGACTCACAGGGAGAAGCAGAAAGCATCTCAAATCAGCAGCAGAAGTGGGAGAAGAGAAAACAACTAAGTGAGAAAAAACTGGACACCAATGAAGATGCTAATAGTGAGAGGACAGCAAAGGAAGATGTAAAGTCAAGATCTAGTTCAAGGTAAGAGCCGCTTAATGTCTCAGTAGAAATTTGCTTGTAAAGAAGTTCCTATATTCCTGTACTTCAGTGATTGGTGTATAATGTTGATTTTAAAGAAAATATGTGGTGCAGGATTAAGGAATTTATCAATATTCTTTTTTTTAATGCAAGTAGCTTTTTATTTGACTTAATTATATCTCTTTCGGAAAACATGTGGAGAACACCTGGATTCTAATCATATGGCGTCTACATCATTGAAATCAATGTTACATTACCAGTTTAATGTAACAGAGTGCATTGCTGCTAAATGTTACCCAGGTCATTATCTCTGTGGTACTCTGCTGTTTTGCAGGAAAAGTGGCTGGCAGATAATGAAAAGTGAACTTGTGCGTCACTGCACAGGATTAAATTGGGATCTGAACACATCTTACCTAGCTTCATTTGAGGGAATGGGATTGATCTGATAATGTAGCCTGGGGGCACAAATGTATTTGTGAATGCCTCTGTGCTGAAGGAGCCTAATAGAGTGCAGAAGCAGCTATATATTTAATGGAAATGAGGAACTAGATGATAGGGAGAGACCATAATAATAGTTGTATTAAAGTGCCATGCTTCAGCTCAACTTTGATTAGACGTTAGGGATCATATACGCATCAGTAGGAAACAAGACGTCATTTTGTTTTACTGTTCAGAAGATAACCTGTTTCCTAGTGAGTAAAGTCCTCAGTTTCCCTGAAGTATTAATATCATAAAGCAGGGGAAAGAATTTAAAAGGAAGTTGTTGTTGTTTTTCTGTATTTCCGTGACAGTTACCTTCTGTTGTGCCTCACTGTGTCAGTACTGTGGAGATCATGTGTGTGATGCAGTATCTCTCTTCGTTATATGTGTATAGAGTTCAGGATAACACAGTGGAGGATAGCATGAACCATGAAGCATTGTCACAGTATGAAGGCTACAGAAATAAACACTTTTTTAATAACAGACCTATTGAATTATGAAATATTTTACTGGTAGTAGAAAAAGAATCAAGAGTTTTTTTACAGTGGAGTTAATTCCTCTTGTGTACATCACAACTTCGTGTGCACAAAACTCAACTTTTGAGTAGGTAGTTTTATTTATCTCATTATTCTGAGTATTTGCAGTCTTAGGCTTCAAGTATCATATTCAAGGCCTTACAGCAGGGTTTCTGAATGGACTTCATTTTAAGAAGTAATTCACAAATCCCTTTGTTTCATGCTTTGGCAACACTTAGTGGAATATTGCTTATAAGTAATTATTGTATGTTTGATTAGACTCCTGATAAATTATACATTGTTTACAAAACTCGGGCGATTTGTCTAATAATTTTTGCCCTGGGTAGGATATTAAGCGAAACTTGTGAGAACAAGTTTGCAAAAGGTAATAAAATTATATATATAAGCTGTTTTTTCAGCTTCCATGGTTTGTGGGTGTAATAACTTCTTCTCCACATGTTTGTCCAGCCTCTGTTAATACTGTGTAAAAACTCTGTATGAGAATTGTCCTTTTACACAGTTCTGTATGTCTGTGTACCTCTGTATCCTTTCGTTTGCTCTGGACCTGGTTCTTAATAGTTTCATTGAATGACTCCTAGTTCCTGCCTGGCCTCTCCATGCTGGTTGTGATGTAGACCTCAGTCACACTTGTCTGTGTGGTTACTTTTTCAGGTTGGAGAAGTCACAGCCTACTTGATCAGGAGTTATCTGTAGCTTTGATCATTCCTTTTGTCTTGCTCTAAACTTTTTTCAGTTACACTGTTTCCTTCTGGAGATAAGTGAATCAGAACTACACTTAAGATAGGAGCAAACCATGGATTTGCACAGTGGCATAATAGTTTTCTCTTCGTTTTCCAATGGCTCCCATTATTTCACTTTGGAGTTTTTACCTTGTGGTGATCTTAGAGTTTGAGTTGCCTGCCAAAACCCTAAGATCCTGTTTGTGAGCTCAGATGTTGTCATTCTATATCTGATGCTAAAATTGTTCTCCCTGTGTTTACCAGTTGAATCTTATGTTGCCATTTTATTACCTGTCATTCAGACTTTAAGATCCTCTGCAGTTCTTCAGTCTGCTGTTATTGTTACTACCCTAAAAAATTTTGCACCAGTAGCGACCTTTCAGACTTCATTTCTCGCCCTGTTTTTGCAGATCGTATGTGAAAACAAAACCCCCAGGGTCCTAAAGAATTTCAGCAGTGGCACCCTGCTGTTCTGAGACGTGGTTCTTTAACAGTTCCTCCCTATATATGGTTAAGAATTATTTATCTGTTTTGGGACTCAGCTCTTATGCTATAGCACCTTAGTTTTCTTGAAAGTCTTCAGTGAGGTGTTTTGACAGAACCTGTTTGGAAATACAGAGGATGCTAGCCAAATTACCATTCTTCACAAGCTTCTTGACCCCTTCAGAGAACTTCTAAGAGGCTCCCTCTGCAGCAGCCATGTTACTACTTCTCAGGCAGACCTTCTCGTTATTGGCTACCTGTTTTAGCTTCTGATATATTCTGTTCAGTTGCTTGGTACGATCATCAGGCTCACAGAGCTGGAGTTGTTTGAATCCCCTTGGAGTCCTTTCTGTTTTTAGAGATTGCCACCTTTTAAACTCCAGGCATCAAGGAGGTTTTAAATGAGAGGTTAATTAATCTGATCCATTCTTCAGCTCTCCTAAAGCTTTTAGGTGAATATTTTTGAATATTTTGTTAACAAGGTAGTAGGTCTCGCCTGTTTTCACCATAGCCTCTTCCACAGTTACTTTGTCGATTACATCTAATTTTCTCTTTTCATTATTAAGAGTACGGTACCTTTGTTATTAATTGGCAAATATTCAATCTTTGCAGAAGTGGAGAAATAGGGATGGAGGCATTTTGTTACTACGTTGTTGCTCCTTTATTTGGAAGCATTCTCATATAGTCCTTCCGTATATTTTGTGAAAGAGAGATGCTGGGGATCTACTGAGGACTACATTAAAAAATTCTGTATGTGTAGATCCCTAGTTTTCTCATATATCTATATATAGATTTGTTTCTTACCTCTGAATCACTAGTCATGTTATCGTTAAAAGAGATAATTCAGTTACAAAACAGAACTTTGTGGACCTTTTCTTACTCATGCTGCTTGGGCAGTGACTAATCACTGCTTTTCAATGGTATTTTTAAATTGGAAGATCACATTAGGCTTTGTCGACTGCTCCCTATTAACATGCTTGTGAATGCCAACTTAACCATAGGGGAAATGTTGGAGACAGTAGATTATTTTCAGAATGATGGACCCATTAGCTAGAACAATAAGCAATCTAATATACGTGGAATAGCTGCAGGATATGCTCATTCATCAAACTGAAAAATGTATTTACTTTCTGGTTACTGTAAGTCACCAACTAGAGGAGAAAATTTTCTTTCCCTTGTCAGAGTCAAGCAGCTGTCAAATGTGTCTGTCATGGCACAAACTGTTTCTTCTAGTAAATCAGTTCCTGTATTATGCAATATGACATAGGTATAATTTCAATGATCCAGTCAGGTGTACTGTAATTAATCCTTAAATCTGAAATACCTAGTATTTCAGACTTCTCTAGTTAGCCTCGATATTCAGTGGAGTTTAAAATAGAGCTTATATACTCTTCTGCTTAAGATGTAGGTATTGACATGTCTTTACTACGTTGGTTTTTAAGTCATAGCTAGTATGTCTTTCTCCATTATTTGCCTGTAAGTATCTGAAAGACATAAAACAATTAAGGGCACAGTCTTGTACAGTAGTATTAATGAGATGCATATATGAGAAAAGCGTTAGCAAAGATGTAGTCTTTATCTGATCTGCTGAAGGGACAATGTGATTAGTAAAGGCTCTCATGCAGCAAAACAAAACTGTTCAAGGGGGGAGACAATCTAAGTATAGCACAGAAGATGAGAAAACTATGTCAAAGCAGCATTTGGTGTTTTGGGGGTAAAAAAGAACGTAAGTTAACAGCAAGACCGGGGGTAAAAAAAGATAAGTAGCACCAAAACCAAGTTTTAGATCTGTATCTAGTATTCCTTCTTTTCAACTGGAAGCGAACTATACAAATTTTTTTAAATGCTCATTCTGTCGTAGTATTCTGCCTGGTTTTTCCAAGGGGTAAGAACATTATGAAGAATGAAGATCGTGGTCTTTTGGTGTTTTGGAAATACTTGGCTTTTTGTTCTTTCCAGAGTTGAAGAGTCCTTGTAAAACTGCTGATTCTTCTACATGTTTTATGAAGTTTGGCACTTTGTTTCATATTGTCATGCAATGCTATTGTTTTCACATTGTAGTCTTAAATAACTGGTTCTTTTGTATGTTTGTTTATCCTCATATTGACCTTAAAGCAGTTCTGATAAAGAAAAAGGGGGTTTAAATATAGTTTCTCTCCTTTCCACTGCAGATCTATTATGTCTAGCTTAAACTATACTTTTTTTTTTGCTCTTTATCTGTTTGTTGAATGTATTCTTGATGAAGCCTTTTACAATGCACCTGAGAACTGGTAAAAGGAGCTGAAACTGGTAGCAAAGAGAACTTCTTACCTTCTTACTTTCTGCAAGCTCTACCTGTGTCCGTTGTCTGTTAGGTGCTGGTGCTGTTCACATTTATTTGTGGGGGCTTAAAAAATAGAAGATTTCACCATATGCTTTTGTTTTTTGAGGAGGAGGAATAAGGCATGCTTGAAAAGCGTGTTTTGCTGTTTGCTGATCTGTGTTGCAATTCTAGAACAAGATAAATATTTTTTTTCTTCTCCAGCTTGGTATTCAAGTTGTCCCATTTCTTAGCGTTGCAATTCTGTAGTCTAAAATTGTATATATTGTTTAGTTATATGTTACGATAGTATATACTGTGAAATACTTAAATTTATATTTCCTCAGCATATTAGAATGACTTTGTAAAAAGATGAATACCTGTTTTATACATTTGGTTTCTAATTTTGCCTCTTCTGGCTGTATTTCATTCACTCCTTAGCAACGTGTAATGTATGTGCACATTCTCAGTACAGCAACTTTAAGATAAGTCATTCCACCTTTATAAAGGCATGGAAAAACATTTGTATTTCTGGGGTGGCTAGCATTTACATTTATAAAACACACACACGCACATTACCTTTCTAGCTTGTCTTTTAGTTTATAGCATTTGATTCTACAAGTGCTCCTTTATCTGAACTAGATTAATTGATATTGCAATGCAAATTAACTTCATTAAATGTCTTGAGTTCATGCTTTCCCTATAATATTCTCATCACAGTAAAACTTAAAGTGTGTGTGCTTTTTACATTGCAAAGTTGCCTTTTCCATAGAAATTAATGGACAGCTGTGCATGTTCACATAAACAAAAACATGTCTGCTTAGTGTCTTGTACTGATTACTCTTTTAACTAGCTATTCAGGACTAAGAAGACTTCTCATCAGCAAGTAGGAAAGAGTTGATTGGGAACAAAATATCAGCCTTTCAACTGCAAAACTTCCCTTAAGCAATCCTTTAGCTAGCTGTTGATTAAAATTTCTCTGTTCCCCTTCTAGTATTCTGTTTCTTTTTGTTGTGTAACTGGCCAAATTCAGATTCAGTATAAAATATTTTTTTCAGTCCCACTTTCCCTTCTTCTTAACAATACAAGTCTCAAATTTATAGTGGCAGTGTTTGACCTTGTCTGTAGAATGCTGATTTTGTGCGGTATCTGATCACCTAAGTGCTGTTACAAAGCCCATGCAAATAAAAGGTGTCTGTTGTATATCAGCTTCCCTTTTACTAGGTCCATACATCCACTGCAGCAGCAATGAACTGCATTAACTCTTAATATAGAGATTCCTGAAATTAATATAGTAGGTAAAACAGTTTTAAAAGCCACTTACTTGAGTGGATTCAGTGTAGCTAACGCATGAGGCTTTAGAGTTTGCTCTCCTTCAGTGAGACAGAGAAAGTCTGTGCCATATTAATTAATGTAACATGGAATGAAATTGTAACGCAAGTAGTAACATTCATAAAGAAACCATCCCCTGAAACAGCCGGAGGTTTAATTACATGTGAGGGGCTAGAAACACATTTCCAGTGGAAAAGAGCTCACAAGCCAGGATAAAGGTGGCTTTCAGTTTGTTTTCATTTCAATAGTTACACAAAAATGGCCAACAGCTTTAATTAAATGGTCGTTAGTTCAGTCTGCCAGTATTCCATGAAGAGTGGCAGCCACATCACCCTGTGTCACTTTGCCTGTGTTGCCTCAAATTTTTGTCCTCTGCTTTTATCAGAAGTGCTGAAGAATTCTATTTTGGTGAGCATGGATAATGATTTTATCCCATGCTAGAATGTAATTTTTAAAATATCACTGTAGGCATTTAAGACCTCACAAATGAAACAAACTTTTGCCACCTTAGACAGCTTAAACAGTCCTATGAACCCCAATACAACACTGCATTAATTTCAAATGAGCATGAGATGTGGTGAAGTTCAGATTGCCTGTGGGCTGGTGTGGGAAGAAATGTTTAGCTACTATCAGCTATAGAATGTGTCTATATGCTCGTGCCTTCTCTTCTTATAATTGTGCTAATGAACATGCATGCTAAGCCGTCAGCTGATAACAGGAATTGAGAGTTGGGGAAAGCAGGGCAATTCAGCTCAGGAAGTACCAGCATCTTAGAAAAGCAGAGAAGAATCTTCCGGCAGACACTAATGAGAAGAAATTCTACAAAGAGTTTAGTAGTCTGCGTGTACTGAGAAGGAATGCCATGAGTATGTCAGGAGTCTTTTTTTGTTATGTTTTTTTAAGAAGCTATTTAGTACATCACTGAGAAGGTATATAACAGTCATCATTATTGCATTCCTATTTCTTGGTACTAAATAAACACAGAATTTCTTATCTGAAGAGTTACAGCTTGAATATTAACCAGAAATAAACATTGTAAATAATATGTTATTTCTGGTTCAAAAATATGATATGTATTGGTACACAGGAGTGAGAAAAATGTTTACACATTGTGATTGTCTAATCTACACATCGTTTATTACAATAAACTAACTTTTGTGAGCATGGTTTGTGTCTAGTGTGTCCAAGCAGTTTACATTGCCAAATGATGACTGACCAGATGGTTATCTAATCCTGAAATCAGCAGACAGCTCAGCATGGCCAGGTTTGGGCACCAAGTAAAAGATGGAGTCGTGGAAAATGAAGGCATTTATGATGCAGTTTAGAATGGCACACGGTGTTAAGACAAGGCTTAAAATGAGATGAGATGGTGGAGCTGATGAGAGGAAGTTATGCAGATAGTGACTGGTTAGAGGTGAGAGAGGATTCAAATGAGGGGAAAAGTAGCATGGGGAAGAGGTTTGAGATGAGGCTTGTAAGCTGGTCAGAGGCCATCTGTGAAGATGAAAATAGAAGTACCACTGAGATCATTGATAATGTAAGCTGGTTGTGTACCATTGTGTTCAGAAGTTACTCATCAGGTTTACTATCAAGGGTCCAGCACTCTGTGCCACCGTTGTTATTTTGCCTTCTGGCTTGGACTGTCCACTCCACAAAGTTAGCTCAGGATAGAAAGTGGTTTCGTGACTCTAGGACAATGTTTGACAATAAATAATAACTGCTCTTAATAGAGAGATGGTACTTAGGGTTATGGTTTGTTGGTTTATGTTTTAGCCTAGAGCATTTAACTCTCAAAAAATGTATGAGATCTTTGAGTTCTTATCAAAAGTGATAGCCCTTTGTGTTGTGTATAAGAGCTGAAAACCTCAAATTATTTAAAACAAAACAAACAATCTAGAAAACCAGAACCTAAGAAAGTTGAATTTAAGTTTTTAAGTAGTTTCATAATTTTGTTTCATGTGCTGTTGGTAACACATATTTTGACTGGATTTCAAATATATCAGGCAGAGCTCTGCAGAAAGCACTGAAAGACAGCAAACCTGACATCTTTCAGAAAAACTTTTACTACCTAAATCAGCTGACAGGATTGTTACACTGGAAAAACCTGGAAATGGGTGGGGAGGTGAGAGAAGGGTAAAAGAAGGTGCTGAGTTTGCTAGTTTTTCTTGTTTCCTGGTCCTGCTGTACAAAGATTACTTTATTCTGAACAATACATTTCACCTTGGTAAGACAGCTTGTCCTGCTGTTACATAAAGTGATGCACTTGCAAGAGAGAAGCAACAGTATGTTTTATTGATAGAAGCCAGTGAGTTGAACTTCAACAGTAAATGCGACAGTGGTTTAACAAGATTGTATGGCAAGGTACACTTGAGTATTTACTGCACAGAGGACTGGGTCAGACAAAACTGTTGGGGAGACCCTCCCATTGAGTCATGAGGTTGAGAGGACCCCTAAGGTTCTTATCTGCTTCCTAGAGAGCAGTCTAGGTGTGGCTGGATCCAGACTTAGTTCCAGGCTTGATCAACAGTTGATGTCTAAAGGATTATGTATGTTCAATCAACCCTTTTTATCACTTAGCTAAGATCTCAAAGTTTCAGCACGCTTATTCCCAGCTCACAGAGTATCAGACTCAGCCTTGAGGAGTAACCTTGAGAGGCATCCCTAGTCAAGGGAAGATCCTGGCATGGAGCCACTGCTGTGCAGGAGAGCTCAATGGGCTCCAGGCTGTCCTCTGTTTATGAAATAAGGTGATTGACTTAACAGCCATGTTTGCGTACCAGCTGTATTTCAGTTGGCGCATGCTCAGCTAGCCCTCAGCTGTTGAGCAAGACTTATGGCCCTTAGCTATTGTTTGAGCTGGGTGCAGCCACTGCGACTGCCACTGGTGGCTATTGCTTAAGCCTAAAAGGGGTGGGGGGATCACACCACCACACCTGTTCAATCATGCTATGAAATCACATGCTAATGTTTTTAAATATCATTTAGCTGCTATAAAACAGATAGAAGTACATACTAGAAGCATGACCATATTGTAAGATTGGATGGGTAAAGAGGATGAGCTATAAAAGAGTAAGCCTTTGTTTAAATGCATATATCTTCTCATAATGAGCAGAATTAGCAAGGGAAATTACATAAAATGAATGAAAGTTAAATAGATTTTTGTTCAAGTCTGATAAAATTATTTTCCAGTTGTTATGGCTCTCCTTTCAACTAAAGCGTAGTACACTTGGGATTTATTTTCGAATTGGCATTCAGAAATGAGGAACATGAAGGGGTACATTTTCCAAGTGATTAGTGGGAGGTATGCAAGCAAATCCTATTATTTTTAGTGGGATTAGAGCACATACCTTCTGTATACTGCTTTGAAGTATTCCCCTTAAGCATTCTTCGAGACTTCTAGTTGGTAGAAGAAAATAATTTGGAATGTAGCTGGTTTGGAGATGGACCCTGCGTATGTCTACGAATCAAAAGAGCATTAAACAATCTGATAGTTATTGTGCAGAATGAAGGTTAAATAATCCTGACCTATATAACTACACCTTTTTTAACTAAAGTTACTTCTTCGGTTTCTCTGTGTATTATCTAAAGATTTCTGTTGACTGAACATTTCAGTTCAGCAGGCTCAAATGATTCTTCTGCACTGCCTAGAAGCAATACAACTTAGATATCTCCGCTCAAGATCATGCATTTTCTTACCTAGTATAATTTTTTTTCAGCTTGTGGAATTTCCAGTAGCTTAGCAGTAAATTTTTACTGAAACAAAAAATTGTTTTTTCCAAGGTAGTTCTGTAGGGCTTATGAAACCACTTTTAATCTTCTAATCCAAGTTTATGTTGATGTGATGTAAGATCTAAAATGACGTGTTATTTAAAGGCTTTTCATTAGCTCAGGGATACCAGAGAAGTTGTGTGCCATTTATTTAAACCATTCATATATTTTTACTTAGCGGCTAGAGGATTTATTCTAACGAAGTGTCAGTAGTTTGCCATGGGACTGCTCCTTCCTGCTTATCTGTTGGTTTAAATCACAAAATTTGAGGTACACATGTAGGGACCGAGTAAATTTAAGGATAGGGTTAGGTGTATTATCTTTATTTCCTTCACTGAAAAGTCAGCTTTTTGCTTTCTGAGACTATTTCATTCCCATTGGAAGGAAACATAGGTCAAACTTTACACAATATTTCAGAAGTTCTTGAAGCTTATTGTTTCGGGTGTCTTGGCCTTAAACACCAGTGACTTTATGAAATTTCAGTTTTATGTCTGTCTTATAATGTTAAACCATATTTAGCAGCATGAGTACACTATTCCCTCTATACCCTATGAAAATGTAGGGTCCTTGGTTCTTTCCTGAATGTTTTAACTGTATGGCATGAACTAAACCGAAGATTTTTGTAAGATCTGTGCCCACTGACTTTGCCAAATTGTCTGTGCTTTTCAGAAGAAAACAGGATAGGTTTGTATCATTTTCTGAAGATCAAAAATACAACTGCCAGTTTACTCTTTATTTCTGTATAATCCATAACAAGCCATGAGTTACACAGTGCTGTTTTTTACCTTTGTTCGCTTCAGCAGTTCATTTTGTTTCCGTATGTTTTTTCAGTTCTCAGGATGGCTTACGTGATTCCCCCCTCAGCTCCATCTCCAGCAGTGACTATGAGAGTGTTTCTGTCACTACATGTAGTCTCTCCAGCATATACGCTCTGAGGTAATAACATCACTTCAGTCAGATTTGACAGATGGTATTGGGTTATGTTTGGTTAAAAATTTTCATTGAATTAACAATCAAGTGACAGCAACACTTCTAAGTATTCTTCCTTTGAACAGCAGGTGCTTTTTTTTCCTAGCAGTTTTCTTCAGTGCTGTGGCAACTGAGACAACTACTTACAGAAAAGTTTGAATGCATAAAGCAATGGATTCATATATGTCCATGATCTCCCTTTTATTTCTCTATACAGCATGTCTTAAGAGACACTTCAGGTTTTAGGTTGGAAAGTACCAAATGTTTGCCTTAAGTAGGTTTTGATTTTTTCTAGAAAACATGGATTTTCCATTTTGTTTCTCATAGTAAAATAAGGGGAACGTTCCAGTTAACAGTAATTTAACTTCCACAGTGGTGTTGGCCAAAACGGGTAAGCACACTAGTTTATATTCTCATCTTCTGAAACTGCGCGAGAGTTTTAAGTTTACTTTTGTTCAGAGCACTTAAGGAGAATAATAGAGCAATAAAGTTTAGGGCAGAAAAATGTAACTAAAACAGAAGTATGAGTTACTTGCTTTTTTCAGTATTTGCATAACATGCATGTATGTGATATACTGCATACGTTGTATGCAATAACATTTTTACTGTGGTACAGGCAGACTGAAAGACCACTATATCAGTCAAAGTAGATCTTCCACTGCCGCTTGTTCTCCTTTTTTCATCTGTTTATCTCTTCCCAGCACTTCAGGAATTCCAAAATTTGTCTAGGTTTGGGGATAGAAAGAGAGGGTAAAATATTTTTTCCAATAGTGTTAGAGGAAATAGTACATATATGTATATTTTTAGGATGTGCCAATCTTTGGGCTCAGGTTTTTTGTTTCATATTTTTATAAGAAGGACAGAAAGATAAAACTAAAACTGTTTTTCATTGTTTTAATTTTTAAATATATTTCCGCTTGATGGTTCTTGAAACAAAACTTAATATACCTGCATGCAACAGTTGCAGTCTTCTAAATGCTGCATACATCAAAGACTGTTTCACACAGGGCCGTCTGAATGGACGGTAGAAAACCTCAGTTTATCTTCAGGAACAGCTGGAGCAATAAGAGTAAGTAAGTCTTCATTAGGTGCACCACCTCTTCTCAAGGCCTTACGGTACTGCCGTTGTATATTGGTGTCGTAGTTGCCACTGTATTGATGTTTAGCTAAATTAGATCTGTCTTTTCCCTTTTTTCAAATTTTGTTTTACATTGTTTGATTTATAAGGCAGTATTTGTACACGCACATTTTTGCTCTTGTACACTGAACTACAGCTTTGTATCATCCTTGTGTGTCATGCGAGAAGTCCAAGTTGCCTATTTTTCTGTATCTGATTGGTATTACTAGAGATCTAGCTGTTGTAGTCTATGCTCCAATAAATAGATAAGTGCCTGCTTGGCCAATACATCTCCCCTTTTGAAATACTTAGTTTAAAAGAAGTCTATAAACTCCTTTCAACAACTTAATAAAATAAAAGAAGGGGGGAAAAAAAGCTCAGAAGTCCGGCTGCTTCATATTAATATGTTCCTAGATCTGTGTGCATAAAAATGTAATATTTAGTACATCTATTTGTATAACATTTTAGAATAAGTTATTTTTAAAGGACTCCCCTGATCTTTTATCTTTTATTTTAAAGATTTTATCTTCATTATCTGAAGAGTTTTATTTGGCTATTAAAAAGTTATCTAGAGCTGTATCATACAACATACAAATACTACAGCAAGTGTATTCCTTGAAAAGACAAACTCTCCGAAATATTATTTTCAGAAATAACTAAGTTGTCCCTGATGTCATATGCATATCCAAAATACCTAAATTCTTTTATGATTGTTTTTCCTCTGAAATATGTCATTTTTATTAACTTATTTTCTTGCTGTTTTCACTTAACAGCAATTAGAAATTTAAGTGTAGCATTTGTTATTTTATCTGAAAAAATGAGCTAACCATAGAATTCTTGAAATGCATTTATTTGGCCTTACAGCCTCCTGTGGATTATAAACAACTTGTTTGTGCTGTTAAATAATCAGTGCTGAGGCTGACAGTCATGTTGTTAGTGCAGCATGTTGTGGAAATACCCAAGTGCCTTGAAACAACTTGGTTCTGGTAGCAAAACCAGCTTAGCCAGAGTAGCACAGTGTGTTGAGTGAACTACTAGTGTATACTAGAGTATAAAATGGATTTGAAACAATGAAGTATTGTGTATATGGAGCTCTATATATGTATACATTTATTGTTTTCCAAATAGAGAATCAGGGAGCAAATTTCCACTCAGATTCTGGAGCCCTGTTCAGCTCATGGGTCGTTGTTTGCCTTTTTGGTTTTTATCGGGAGGAAAAGGCTGTTAGGATTGTAGGAACCATTTGGGACCTGTTAAAGGCGGCTGCTTCAAATCAGCCTGTGATTTACTGCCTTAGACATTTTCCATCATCAACCAGTGCTGTGTAATTTTTTGAGCTGTATTAATTGCACCTAGTTTTAGGCACCAAACTGATATACTTACATGAAGAGGTTTCTTGCTGAAGGGTTCCCTGTTGAATCAATGGAGAAAAGTGGAAACCTTGGTTAAGCGTGACATTTGTTGAAATGCATATGGGCCAAAGATTTTTCAATCTTAAATGGGGACTATGGTTACATACTTTTATTACTAACTGTGCTCACAGAGTAATTAGAAAAACATTTTCAAACTTGTGCTCTAGAAACCTTGAGCAAAATTGGAGAAAAAATAAAAGGTAAAGGGGGCTTCTCAAATGGTTTTGCCAAGGAAGGGTTAACTATTTCACTGGTACCTGATCTGTGTAGAAAGTTCCTCTTTCTAGTCGCAGAGGCCTGATGGTCAAGAAGTTAGATGTTCAGCTCAGTTTGGAAAGTGTTTTTTTGCAAGACGTTTGTTAAGCAGTATCCAGACTTGAGATGCCCATGTCAGTAGTCAGCTTTCTTGGTAAGGAATAAATGTATTCCATGTATTTTTGAAAGTTTCAGAGAAACTGTGGTTTTGTGCAGACTCAGAAGAGTATAAAGAAGGGGTTTTTTACATTGGTGTGATTGTGGAATAATACTGCTGGCCTGAGTGAAAATTAGATGTTTGTAGTTACAGCAGGGAAGTGGCAATTAGTCCATTGTTTATATTGGCTCCAGGAAACAATCCATGCAGTATTACTTTAATGGTTTCTTTTCATGAATTCAGTTTTTAGAACCATTTTTAATATACCTATAACTTAGTGAACTGTAAATAGGCAGCTAATAAAATACACCGCTGGAATCTTAGCCATTTCAATGTTGGAAGCAGTAAAATCAGTAGTTTTAAAAAATAAATTGCAGGAATTTTTCAGCTTTCAACATGCATATGAACTATTGGTCAAGATCCTGATAAAGCCATTAATTTGAGTAGAAACCTAAATGAGGGCTATTCATATGCTAACAGAATGAGATGAGTTGATATGCTTAAAGCCAAGAACAAGCCTAAGTTCTTTGAAAGACTGGATCTGGAATATGGCAAGAGAAGTTGTTCTGGGAATGACAAGGGGAAAGTAAGTGACACAACCAAAGAACAATGTAGTTATAATTAGTTGATTTCAAGCCTCTTTGGAGTTTTTGGTGTAAGACAGTGCAAGGGAGGAAGAAATAACTGCTGAATCTGTATTCAAGCGTTTGCTTGCCTAGGGTATGTGGTAAAGCCTACTCCTTCATTTTAAGGTTACAATGAGCCGATAAATGACAGCTTTAAATATAAACAGTAAATTCTTAAACTAGTCTTAATGATACAATAGATGCCTTCCTTGGTCACTAGACATGTCATTGTGCCTTAAATATTGGTGTTTTGTGGAGTATTTTTCTGCTATTTTAGCCGTTTACAAAAATTGGTGGTGAAGTTTTAGCCTGTTATTTACAGTCTGTGAAAGGAGTTATCTGCGATGTTTTGTGACTCTAGTCTATGCCAAAACAGCAAGACTCTGCCAGCAATTAGGATGGGGTATTTATCTAGTTATTTTTGTTAGAATATCTGTGTTCATGTACATGTGGACAGAGCCCAGGGTCGTGTACTGGTTGGATATATCTGAAGGATATTGCTTACCTTATTTCTTATTTTGATTATGTCCCTGTTAGTGTAAACGCGTGTGAAACAAGGCAGGGAATGTTACCTTAGTGTATAGATGAGATGAAATTTTGATTACCTGCTTCAAAAATAGAGGTTGTTTCACAGGAATTTGTTTGAAGCTACCTTGTCAGTCAGTTCATGGAATCAGAATAGTCCAGGTTGGAAAAGACCTGAAAAGATCATCTGGCCCAACCTGTTGGGGGAAGGGGAGCCTAGATGGGATTATCTAACACCCTGTGCCGCTGCTTCTTGAAGAACTCCAGCTGATGGGGACTCTACCAAGTTCCTGGGGAGGTCGTTCCAGTGATTGATTCTCAGCGTAAAAAAAATTCTGTCTTATATCAAGGTGAAACTTCTCCTGGTGCAACTTGTATCGGTTGCCCCTTGTCCTCTCCGTGGGCCTCCTTGTGAAGAAAGAGCCTCCATTCTTTTTGTAGCCACCTTTTAAGTACTGGAAAACTGTGATGGGGTTCCCCCGAGCCTTCTGTCCTCCGAGGAGGAAGGACCAAACTCCTTGAGCCTTTCCTCATAGAGCACATCCTACAGCCTCTGGTGATCTTTGTGTCCCTCCTTTGGAGCCTGTCCACTCTGTCTGTGTCTTCTCGTGGGTTGTGGAGGCCTGAACTGGACACAGGAGTACTTCAGGTGTGGCCCGACACGCGCTTGGTAGATCGGGACGATCGCAACTCTTATCTCCGCTAGCAATGTCCCTGCAGCCCATTTGCCTTTGCCGCTGCAGCGGCGCACTGCTGACTCCTGTTCAGCTCGCTGCCCACCGGGACCCGCAGGTCCCTCTCGGCAAGGCCGCTCCCCACCCGTGCAGATCCCAGCCCGTACCGGGCCCTTTGGTTGTGTCGTCCCCTGTGTGGGACCTTGCGCTCGTCTCTGCTAAACTCTGTCCTGTTCTCGCTGGCCCGCTGCTCCGGCCTGTCCAGGGCTCTCGGTAAGACGGCTTTCCCTCTGATGCATCCACCTCACCACCCCGTGTGGTGTCAGCAGACTTGGTGATGGTGCTCTCAATCCCGTCACCCAGGTCATTTAGGGAGACATTGGAGAGTGTGAGGCCCAGTTGATCCCTGGGGGTCCCCCACTTGTGAGAGGCTGCCAGTGTGAGTAAAACCCATAGATGTGAAACTCTGAGGGCAGCCTGTGAGCCTGCTTCCTGCCCTTCTCACAGACTTAAGTGAAGTTCTTATGGGTGGACAGTTACGTACTAAACTAGGTTTTATGCTAGGCTTTTTCATCAGTAGGAATCAGTACCTCCAAGAGGGTGCAGGAAGGAAAAATAACTTGATCTTTTCCTAGGACTGTGTATTATACTAGGATAGTGCAGTTCTTTCAACTCGTGGTCCAGAGCTGTGCTATCAAAGCTACAGCAAAAATTACATGCCCATGGGTTTTAACAAAGAGATCACAACCACTTTAGGGATCTTGTAGATTATAGTGTGGAGGACAACAAATAAGTTAACAATGTATTTTAACTGATGTTTCACAGTCTACCTGGTCAGCCATGTCTCGAGATCTCCTGTCTTGCAGTTTTACCATTGTTAACTTGATCGGGTTATATTTAAGCTGTGCAAAATGATGAATTAATTCTGCATTAATGTTTGGTACAGTCATCTTTGTTTTGATCAATAAGTTACTGTAGATTTTATTTCCCTTTTTTTTTCTGTAGACCTCTTTTTCATGGAAAGACTTCTCATAACCAGAAAAGGGCTGGTGGTAATGGCTTTATGTGAACCTTATTGGAATCGTGGAAATAAAGAGCTCAGTGACAAAAGTTGTGGGAAGAGAAGGGATTTTATACCTTGAGCAAATCAGAATTACTTCCAGTATAGACACTTCTCCTGGCTAATCATTTTGAACTGCAGCCTGTATGTTTTAGGCACTGTGAGTCTGTGCTGTTTTGTACAGACTCTACAAAACAGAGTCTTTGCTGTTTTGTACTCAAGTAGTGTAAGGGCAACTAATATGCATATTAATACAGTCATAAACAGGCTGCTGTGTACAGTCTTCTTGCGTTGCTGCTAAATCCCTTGCCCCAACAGCCAGCTGAGCAGTACCAACAAAACAAAAAAGTAGCACTGATGAGGTCGGTCAGCTTTTGCTTATGATTTTAGTCAGCAAGGCATACGTGACTGAAGCAGATGTCTCTAGTTTTTCACTGCCAGAAATCTTTTTGCTGTGTTTCATGCCTATTGTGGTCTTTGCCCTGCAAGACACACACACAAAAAAATCAATTCTCCAAATGGTGCAGCATTCAAAGCTATAGTTTCTTTTTAGGAAATTCCACAAAGTATTTTTGGGTATATTATATGTGTATCTTCGTCTTCAGTAATATATAATTGATGCAGATTTTATTTTCTTAAGGAATAACCTAGGTACCTTGTGTGAACTAATTGTTAACAAGTGCTTGTTACAGTGGGAGAGTGAAAATTCAGTTGTTCTAAGTTCTTTGGCCTTTTCCAATTAAAATTATAAACTTCGTATTTAGAGGTGTTAAAATGTGTGATATGGTTGAAGTAAATTAAGTATGAAATACTTTGTTCTCTGTGTTAAACAAGTGAAATAGGGCAATATTTTTACGCTGACTAGCATTGGTGGCAGAAACAATAAGTCTGTTTTAGCAAAATTGGTAGACACCCCAAAATTTGCCATTTGGGGACTGTATTCCAGCTGGCATATCAAGCATATCTTGTGGCTGGAGACTGACATGAAGTGATAATAATACATGAAGTGATAATAATGGTTTGTTCTTGTTTCTGCATAGCTCACTTTTAATTTTTGGGTTCGGTGATGTGGCGACATTTATAATTGTGTTAATTTGATATGTAAAAATCAGTTGTTGACTGTCACTTGGTGTTCCCTGTGGTACTAACAGAACTAAAATTACTAGCTTTCAGAAATAAGATTTTATTTTACAGATTGGTTTTTTTAAACCAAAAAAAAAAAATCATTAGAATAGCATGTTTGGGAGTTTTGCATTTGTGTGTGATTAACTCAAATCACTACAGTAACTGCAGTTTTTGCAGAATTTTTGGCAATACCTAAAACCAAAATACATTGTAAAAGCACAATTTTATTGGAGGAAGAAAGAGGAATTCCTCATACTTACAGTGGCATCGAAGGTGAAAAATTAAGAGAAAGCTTTCTTCTCTAATTAAAATATTAAGGTTCCACCTAATACTTTAATTAGTTTATTTTAGCTTTGACTCCCACAGCTGGATACCGTATTCCAATGGGATTCTCCTAGACCCTAGGATGCTTTAATGCTTCAGCTGGTTTTGTATTTTTTGAGGAAACTGATGGAGGCAATATGAAAACATTGTGCTAATAAGTTTCCCATCTCTCAGAGTTCCTCTTGCTGGAAAATGTTTCTCAGTGCTGCTTGTCCATCTCCATTTCTGCCACGCACAGGATTTGCACCTCAAGAGAGTGTCTGCTGGAATTGGATGCTAAATTAATTCACTTTTTGCTATGCCATACAGAACAGTTGCTTGCATATTGCAGAGGATGTTGATGAAGAGATATGAAAGGACTCTTTACCCTTGGAAAGTGTTTGTATCTGGCATCAGGTATTCAGGTTCTGTCTATCCTGCATCAAGTTCTGGATAAGGCATAAAAGCTGGGACTGATGTGTTGCTATCCCTGTATAAGATACCAGAGCTGATATTACATACCATTTTTTCATATGTGCTATACTATTTCTGGTTTTCACTTTCAGTTTTTCTACCACTGGATATTTTTTGAAGTTTAAACATTTCTGTGCTCTAATCTCATATTTGTCCTTTTGCAGTGTGAGTGACCATTTGAAAGCTTATAATCCATGTTTGATTACAAGGAAGTGTCAGGAAAAAGAAGTCGTGGTGTAATTGAGAAAATCTTAGTAGAACCTAAGCGATATTCTAACTCGTATTTTCAGTTCTGTTGTTTCTTGACTTCTACCATATATTTATCTTGCAGGTTTTATCCCTTTTTGGTTTAAATTTTAAGAAAAACAGTAAATGTAGTACCTTGTACTTGTAAGTATCTGACATAAATTTTGATGTTTAGAAGGCAGCCCTGTTGATTATTAATGTTCTTAAGTTGTTTGTTTGTATGCACTCTTACAGAAATATTATCTATAAAGAACAAAAAAGCTGTCTGGGACAGAGCACTGTTAAAGCTGCTAAATCCTGCACTGGCAATGTTGTTTACTTTAATTCCGATTTGGAATACAGTATCTTTGCATTCTGAAAACCCAGGGCAGAGTGCTAATGAGTTTGAGTAAGCCAGTTGTCTTGGTAGAGTTTGTTATGGAGGATCTGTTCAGCAAGATGCTATTTTAACAGCTGTATTTTTTTGAGAAGTCCAGCGTGGTAAGTACCACAAGAATGTTCTTCAGTTTGAGGTTTGTAGAGTTGAGGAAGGATTCAAGATGTTCTTCCAGCAGAGTGGGCAGCTGCAGAAGCTGCCAGGGTGTGGAGCAGAAGTTGTTGCTGTTGATTTCATATTCAGTAGTCTCGTGCTCAGGGTTTTTTTCTGACTGAAGATATCACTTAGAATACATGGCTAATCCCACTAGCCAAATTTCTTGTTTTAAGCAGGCAATGTCAGATTGCACATCTCTAGTGGGGCAAAAGAAGCTAAGAAGGGGCTTCTGCAAGTCTTGCAGTGTATGAAAAGTAAATCCCCCTACTGAGGAATTCAAAAGGTTGACAGCAGATGGGGCTTCTAGCCCATGTTGTACTATGTATGGAGCTGGGCTTTGATAATAATAATTTGGTAATACTACAAATACAATATCGTAGTCTACTCAAGTCTGCTGCTTCTGGTGGTGCCTAGCTAGATTATTTCTGATAGATGGATTTGCACGCAGTTGTATTATTTTCTTGTGTTTTTCAAGACAAAGTTCTGAAGCCTTGAGAACACTTTAAGGGTGGGTTGGTCGGGTTTTTGTGGTTTTTTTCCCCCTCTTTAACCTTTTCTTTTAAAATAGAGAGAAAATACCTAAGGGATTACATTTTAAAACCCTCTTGACTTAACAAAATATTAGGGTTAAAAAGTCAAGAAATGTAGTTCTGAATTAAACCTTTTTTTAGTTTGCTTTAAATGTAGCTTCTGGGGTCGTTCCTTAAAATATAGTCCTTAGCTAAATAACTATATCCTATTACCCTAATAATAAGAACTTGATTTGGTTTAAAATACTCTAAAATTGTGTCACCATCCCCTTAATTTACAATAATTGTAAGACACCATTAATCTTGTAGTTTTCCTCCCCACTGTATCAAAACTAGTACATGTTAGAAGGGGGTGTAACCTGCAGTTTATAGTGTTCCTTGTGAGAGTATCCAAAAAGGAACACCAGAGGTACTGCAAAAAGCAGGAGAGGAAGCATATATTTTTATTTTTCTTTACTGACATGGAGGTACAGTTCTATTGCTCAAACCCCTCATTTTCCTGTTGTCATTTCGCATGTAGTTGTCTTTCCCCAGCCATTGTGTCTGATCCTTTACATGGCCTTTGGAGTAGTTTTTTGTTCTTTTGGTTTTGTTTTTTTTACATATTGGAACCCCGAGTTGACTGTAGCCTTGAGACGTATAAAAGTAATAGCTTGGGAAAGACAAGTTGACAGGTTAGTGGTAAGATTTCCAGTTAAAGCCTACACAAATATCAGTGGGACAACTGTACCAGCTACTGAAGTAGTTACAGAAATTGTGTGCAGACCATAACATAGATTTGCATGCAGAAGTTTTGGGGTAAGTTTTTTAGATTTTTTTATTTACTTGAAGTATGAAAAAAAATCAAATAGGAGAGAAAACTTTAAATATCACAGGTCAGATAAAAGCATATGTTATTGATACTGTACACAGAGCATAAGGTGGCCATTTTGCTAAATTCTGTGGGAACAAAAAAAAAGCCAGGAAACTCATGATAATGTTTTTTGAGAAATATATTAAGAACTAGACTACTCAAAACATACATACATATATATGTGTAGGGACATCCAGGAATATGGTGTAGCTATACATGTATATATGTTTATCTTAGTCAAAATGTGTGACATTTTAAGTAATGGACGTGAGAGATTCATTAAGGCCAATTAGTGCAAATGAATTCATGTCATTTATATCCAAGGAACTAACTGCACTGTGTTATAATTTGAGGCCAGTGTCTCATCAGATTTTTAATGAACTATAATTGATATTTAAGAATTGGACTGCTGTCCCTTTGTAAAAACTTTCAGCGTGGTTTATCATTGCAGTGTCTTTCTATGTAAATAGGAATGTGTGAAATCTTAGAAAACTTTCTGCAAATTTTTCACATTTTTCCCTGCTGTAGAAGGGGTCTCACATGCTACTATATAGCTTGTATGAAATCTTCCTAAAGAGCAATTTTGTCTGTGAATGCATCCCTCTGGAAGTGGGTAAACGTCTGCATCAGAATAGTACCATTTAGTACATGGACTTTTGAATTCACTATAGAAATGGATTCCCAAGCTTTGAACTCACGCTGCACCAGGAAGGTGTTACCTGTTTTGTTGCAAATAGTTGTGTCCTACTTCTGCATGTGCTTTTGTTTGCTGGAGATGTCAAGTGAATAGGAATCACTAATGTTACAGGTATTTGTAGAACATAATGCATAATTCAGAGACTATCCTTATGCCGTTTAACACTTTCCTAGTACATGTTTGTAGTGGTGTTCATAGAACTTCAAGTTTTTTGCTCTTAGTCTTAGTTGGGATGAGTTTGTCTTGCTGGAACTTGAGCCCTCTTGGTTTAAAGGCACCACTGACAATCTTCTGAAATCCATACATGAAAATCAGTTGCAAAGACCTTGCCTGAAATCAGAGCCTTAGAGGGTGGTCTTACTTTCCTCTTAAATTTGGTGACATAATTGCATCATACATAGTAGAATAGGTGTGTTGGGTTTTCTCCTTTGCAAGCAGTGACCAGCTAGTGCTTTTGGTATAGGATTTCTAAAGGCAAAGAAACAAAGCCAAACCACTTAAAGGTTTTTTTTATGATTCTTTTTAAAACATAATTCAGTTGATTTGTATTTCTTATATTTGATACAATGACCTTTTAAATTCTTTTTATCTGCCACTGCTGTATATTTAATGCATACTTAAGATACTCTGAGACGGGGGTTTTGTGAGTAATGAGAAATTCTTTGATAATCTTGTGCATTCTGCATTCAGTTTAGAGCAGATTTGAGGTCTAATCAACCAAACACTTCTAGACAAATTTGGAAAGAAACATCTATGAGTACTCACAGATTTCTGCTGGTATTGAATATTTTTTGAGCACAAATGTAAAATATTTAATTTTGGACCAGCTTTGAATCAATTTACTTTGGTTGCTCCATCTTAGACTTTGTTGCTTTACTGTTTTTGGATAGTGTCAGTGACCAACAAATACAGTGGAAAGCCTATGGTATCAGATGGTTACATAAAACGGCTGGCCACTTCTGAAAATGTCAGTCACGACCTTCCTGTTCCACAGTCCTGTTTTCGGTTATGCATGGACACTGCTGCTAACCTGGCTAAGTATCCTCTGGAACGTAAAAGCTGTAAAGCAGATAGGTTTCACAGGTGAAAGACGATGTTGTGTACAGTTACCTTATTGACTTTTGTTTGTACATATTTGGCTAAATTTCACAGTCAAGCCTTGAGGTGAGGCAACCATTCTAGAGGTATATCTTTGAAGTGTTGAAAGAGTCTTGCTACTCTTCTAACATGACAAATGGAGAGTAATTTTAAAATTGCTAGATAAATGCTACCATTAGGTAAAAAGCTAATTCATTGTATCTGTCCAAGGGTATCTGTACCTTCGTAATGTATAAGCAAGTTTTACTGTTGGAATCAACCTTTGATAATCACCTTCAGATGTGTTAACTTTGCTATGTTTTTACAGCATGAAAAATAATTGCATGATAAACGTTATATATATGATAAACACTTCACAAGGGGACTTCCATGCCTATTTTTTTTTTCTCTTAACCTAATTCCTTGAGTAATGCAGGGTTCCCTTCAACAAAAAAGTTGAGAAAATGAGGACTTTTCTCTAGCTACGCAGTGTGGCTATTTGTATTCTGCAGTGATACTTAATTCTGCATATATTTGGAATGAAGCATTCCAGATCTGAGTGTAGTCTGATGTTAATTAAATGTCTTCTACACATCTGGTGTCAGCTGAGAGTTTTGAGCCAAATGAGGCATGTTAGATAAGTTGAGTAGGAAAGATATTTCTTATAGAACTAAAAAAATAACTTGTGTGAAAGAATAATTTGGAGAAAAGGTAAGATTAACTCGGGTCAAAATTCAGGTTTATTTTTTATAACATCAATTTAAAAAATCATGAGAATATTCAATATTTGCTTAGATGCCATCACTGCTGTTTGGGATACCCTGTTATAAGAAAAGCTCTCTCTCCTGCTGTTTACCTGAAACAATTGCAACTTTTCAGTTTTTACAGTATTTCTGACTGCCTTTACAATATTAATTTTTTGGCTACCTTCTTAAAGAGTAAAATATAATTTAAAGAACAGATAGTCATTCCTTGAGAATCGCTTTTGTCTAAATCTGACTTGGTCCTGTTGGTAAAGGCAGAGTAATTGTTTCTAACTCTGTAGAGATTCCTAGGTCCAGTTTTAAATCATTCTGGAGCATTCCCTTTTTCTCTTTGCAGGGTCGCAGGCAATCCCAAATACAAAATAATCCTCTTCTGAACATCTCGTGTATGGATATTGTACTTTACATGTGATTGCATATTAAATTGTTATAAATGTGAGTGCGCGTAGATGCTGACCTTCTACCCCACAGTGCTGGAGCAAGTTATATGTGCTCTATGTTAGGGATTTTTAGGACAAAAAAAGTTCCAGCCAGTCTTGTGGTGTGATATGACCCTTCTTAGTGACACACCACAAGATCTAACACAGAACTGCAACAGACATAGGTGGAACCCCATTCCTTGGAGGAATTAAGAAGTAGGTAAAACTGCATTCCTCCCAGTTGGAGGAGACTCAGAAAGGCAAACATTATTAAAATTGGTCAGAGCTTGATCAAAATTGTGGAGTGAGCCTTTCTTCCTTTCTGCAAAACTGAAAAGGACTAAGTAGCTTATATTCTTGAGAAGCACTCTTCACAGTTCTGTGCCCACCTAACACCATACTTCGAAAGATTTCTTCAACTGTGATTTGGAGGGAAGAGTCGTCCTTGAATCAGCACCCTGACTTTCCCTGTGCTAAAGTTTTTGCTAATTGGGAGTTTCAAAGAGGCTATTGTATTGGGGTTATATAATTGCACACACAGACTGCAGTTGTCTCTGTCATGAGGTCCATGCTTGCCTTGGAGAACAATTTGTAGTGTGAATGTATATACCGCTGTATGATTGACTCTTTTTAAAATGAGGGCAAAACAAGTAGACCTTATTTGGCCATGTTACAAAGCAGGCAAACTCCTTTATTTGTGTATGTGAGCTCTGTGCAAATAGGTGATTGTTGAACTGCATACCATTGTGAATCGGGAATCTCTTCCTGGCTCTTACTGCTTTTCAGTTTACTCCTTTGTAAGCCACATTCTTACGTGACCTTTTCATTGGCTTGAACACAGACCTTTCCACACTGACAGGCTTGCTATTATTTTGTGTATATATATATGCATTAAAAAAAAAAATCTCTATGGAAAAGCGAAGGAAACATTGAGATTGAGAATTTTTACTTGCTTCTTAGTATCTTTAATAAACCTTATCAGTCACGGTGCTGAGGGAACTGTAAACATAGATCTAATGCCTTTTTACAATAATTTGTTTTTGTTAATAGCAATAGATAGCATGAACTAAGTAAGTCTCTTGCGAGCTTGCTCTTAACTCTGTCTAAAAGAATGGGAAGCCACTTAAAGTACTCATGCTACATACTTTCCATTGGAGATTAGTTATTGATAGAAATATCAGTATTTATTTATTTTCACTTCAGTTTTTACTAGGTCTTGTAAGATTGTATGGCTTAGTAAATTCATTTTTAAACTTTAAAGGTTTACCTGTATAGCCTACAGGTAGAATTTCAAAACTATCCCATAAAATTTTCTTATGTGTAATTATAAATGTTACTTATGTGTCTTATCCTGCAATAACTGTTCATGCATACTGCTATAGGGGTGGGGATCTGCAAGGTGGTAAAAGTTTCAGCACCTAATAAAAGCATATTGAACTTAGAATGTGGTAGAAATGACTTCCTTCATTATGGGTGCCATTTATGCAGTAAGTAACTTCCTTGACGTAGTAGTTTTCTGCAGAGCACAGAGTGCTGGAGTTTTGGACAAACAAAGCATGATTATAAGTAATATACTCTATATTTGTAATAATCACCGAGATTAATTTTTTTCCAGTATGTGGGGAAAAATGGTTTAGTGTTCTGTCTGTCTCTGAATGCAGTGGAGTAAGAGGGCGTGTTATGTTCAGTCAACACAGTGAATCCTTAGGACTTCAATGTAATTATATCATCTCCATATATATTTTCCTTAAGTGTACTTCGTTTTTCAAAAAAAAAAAAAAAAAATCTTGATGTACAAATAGTTCAGGTAATTCCTGATATTTGAAGAGGCTGAATTCCCACCAAAGCTTCCCTGGGTCTCGGATTGTTTCACTCTTCCACTCCGTAAAGGGATGGGAGGTAGAAATGGCTGGCAACTGTGCATCTGGCTTTTAAAAGGAAATGTAAATTTATAGTAGGCATTTAGTAACAAATTTTAATCTCTTTGGAGTTGACAAGCCAATAGTTTGACATTTCCTCAATTTCTACAGTTAGGTGTGTAAGGGGACTAATCTACCTCTCTACTGTGTAAATTGTATTTTATCATTCATTCTATTTTTTTATCTAAGGTTATATTTAGACTGTTCTCACTATTTTAAGGTTACATAATTTGAAATTTTTTTTTTCAAATTAATTCCACATTAATAAATTTCAAAGCTGACTTCAGAACTGACCTTCTCATTTCTAGGTTAATATTCCCCTTTCAGATTTTTGGTGAAGTTGTGGTTGCAGTCCTGAGCTTTTAGAAGTCGTCAATGTGAAAAATGGCACAGTACTTTGTAATAGCTAAGGAAAATGCAATAAAATACAGACAAATAATTTTCTGCTTGAAAGTTTTTTCCAGCTATGCCACAGAGTGAAAATCAAATGTGTGGTGGTGATTGGTTGCATTTTGATTAACTTTAACAAGAATTTACAGCAATTAGTTCCAGTTTGCTAGACTCTTGCCCGAGTCATAAATCCTTTAGGATTTGCTGGACATCCTGAACAACTGAGTGAAGATTTACATTACTTTTCTTTACATGTTGTTGTTTTTGTTTTTTTTTTTTTCTCAAACAGCAGTTTAATGACAAGTTCTTGCTCTTCTGATGACATCGATCAGGAAGAAATCCAGCTCGCTTTGCAGGCTGCTAAAATTGCCACACGAGAAAAGATCAGATCCAGATTTCATGGCAGTAATGACCTTATTCACCGTCTTTTTGTCTGTATCTCAGGTATAAGAGTAGCCTTTTGTGCTGAATGTAAAAACTATTCATCCTTGGGGTTTATTGGTGCACATAAAGTTATGGCAGAGCTATGTAGAGGACTGGAGATGAAGTGGTGGGAAGACAATGTTTTGGGGCCTAAGTTGCACACTGGTCTAGAAAGACCTGTTACCTGGGTGGGAACTTACAGAAACACAGATGCAGACTTCTTAGACCTGTAGTGATGAGGAGTTTGGGCATCCAACAGGTTTGACTTTGAAGCACTTCTTTTTCCTTGATGATGCCCTGTGTGTTCAAAGGAAGAAATTTGTTGCTGCAGTTAGATTTTGTTGCAAAAGGCATCTTTCCACGTTTCCTGCAAATGGCAAGGGAGACATGTATCAAATTACAGGTAGTGTAAAGGCCAGAATGTAGTTTGGCCATTATGGAAAATCAGTTTAATTTGATGTTCAGTTTTCATTCCAAACACAAGCAAGTGATCCCCTCAAAAATAAATATGAGGCCATTACTGGTAGCAACAGGCAAATACTTCTTTTAAAGGGTGGTGTAATAGAAATGCTTCACCTGTTTTCTCAAATTCCTAAGGTGTTGCTGACCAGCTGCAGACAAATTATGCTAGTGATCTGAGAAGTATCTTAAAGACCTTGTTTGAAGTTATGGCAACCAAACCCGAAACAGAAGATAAGGAAAAGCAAAAGAAAGGTAAAGAGTTCTAAACATTTGTTTTCTATAGTGAATCTCTGCTAGTAGCCCATTGGGGATACACGAACTATTTTACAATTTCCTTAACATTTTGTTAACTTCTTGACAGGAGTCGCTGTACAGTGATTTGACCTAAATTTAAAAGAAAGCATGGAGAAGTGTAAACAGGTTTAAGTCACTGGAAGTATAGGTACACAGGAGTATGTCTTGAGACAAATGTTGAAAGAGTTAAAGCCTTCAGAGTGCATCTGCGTATTTCTGTGTTCCTATATATAACAAAACAGTGGTTGTAGCCCATATAGTCATAACATAATGTATGCAGGGTTTGGACTTCATAAATGTGGGTTTTTTTTCCCCCCTGACACTGTTTCACACCAGATATGCTTTAATTCACCACGATGCATATCTTTGATCTTGAAGTTTAAATAGCTCTGTGAAAAGAGCAGACGATAAGATGAGAATGCTCAGTAAGATGCTGAAATCTGGCCTGTCTTGAAGCAATTGCAGAATGCTGAATTTGACTTCAAAATGGAAAAATACCTACTTTTGAATTCGGGATAATTAAGATAACGGAACCAGAACTAAATCATGAGCCAATGCAAGAAATTTTTTCCTCTGTCACCATTTTGATTAATATTTTTTTCAAAGAGGAAAGTCTGCCAACTTATTTAAAAATAACTATATCATCCCAGCAAGACTGCAGTTACCTTTGTCCTTTGTTATGATTAGAACTGTCAGCATCTGAAGGTGATCAGAGCGCGCTTTTTTTTGTCCCTTTCCTCATGATTGGAAACTTTTGCTTTCCCTTTTTCTCAGTTTTATTTAAAGGCTTTGAGGATTTTGTATGTAAAGCTTAAGTTAAAAGTTTGTTAAAAGTTAGCAGAAGTCGTCCAATCCAACTCTGCAGTGGGATAATTCACAACATGCATTACAGCTGTCTTATCACTTATGGTGGAAAGTTCCACTCCACTCCTATGGTGGCAGGATGTCATGATGTGAAAAGAGACTGTTTTTTTATTGGGGAAAAAAAGAAGGCATTAGACAATATTGCTAAAGAGGTTCAAAGAGCTCCTGAATATTCAAATAAAAGCAATAAAGAAGCTGGAGCTGTAAAGAACTAGCACTAGGAAATCTGTTAGTCAACAGTACTTAGCTGGAATAATTTCTAATGGATTAATTATTACATTAAAAGAAAAAAGGTGCAGACAAAAGTAAGAATAAACAAAATGAGCAAGTAAAAGCCAGAGAATTTTGGAATTAAGTTTCTCATTGGTATATGCGATTTGATCCATGTGATTCACCTAGGGAATCTCTGGTTGTTCTCATAATCTACATCGTTGTAAAGGATCCAAGTTAAGAATTGGGAAATAAAATATAGGATGCAGCTAAACTGCTAGAAGAGGACTGTATGTCCTGTGATAACGGCATCTTTCATTTCTGTTACTCCAAAGAAGAATAGAGGAGACTTTTAAATCACTATTTGTGTCAGGGTGAAGAAAAAGCAAGAAGTCTAAGAAGGTACATATAGATGCTACTTTATTAAATCCCAGAAGTCCTAGCATGAATATTTTAAGTGCGAATGAAAAAATATGAATTTGAGTACTTTTTGGTTTGTTTTACAGTTAATCAGAGCTTAAGGAATGCAGCATTGGAAGACTGTGCTTTATGTCAAGAAAGTATATCATCCTCAGAACTTGCAGCAAAAGCCAGAGATGGGGACTTTGAAGGTACTTTCTTTTTTCTGAGAACTAAAATGAGACAACACTGATGTATAATAGTTATGTGTCAACAGTGCAGAGTCTGGCTGGAGGCTGTAGCGAGCGGTGTTCCCAGGGTCAGTACTGGCTCCAGTCCTGTTCAACTTGTTCATCAGTGACCTGGATGAAGTGGCAGAGGCACCCTCAGCAAGTTGGCTGGTGACACAGAGCTGGGAGGAGCAGCTGATTCCCTGGAGGCTGCGCTGCCATTCAGCGAGGCTTGGACAGGCTGGAGAGTTGGGCAGAGAGGAACCTCATGGAGTTCAGCAAAGGCCAGTGTCAGGTCCTGTGCCTGGTGAAGGATGATCCCACACACCAGTACAGGCTGGGGCTGACCTGCTGGAAGGCAGCTCTGCGGAGAAGGACCTGGGAGTCCTGGTGGGCAGCAAGTTGCCCACGGCCCAGCAGTGTGCCCTCATGGCCAGCAAGGCCAATGGGATCCTGGGGGGCATTAGGAGGAGCTTGGTCAGCAGGTGGAGGGAGGTGATCCTCCCCCTCTGCTCTGCCCTGGTGAGGCCGCATCTGCAGTGCTGTCCAGTGCTGGGCTCCCCAGTTCAGAAGGGACAGGGAACTACTGGAGAGGGTCCAGCAGAGGCTACAAAGATGGTGAGGGGACTGGAGCGTCTCCCTGATGAGGAAGGGCTGAGGGAGCTGGGGCTGTTTAGCCTGGGGGAGACCGAGAGAGGATCTTACCGATGTCTACAAATACCTTAAGGGCGAGTGTCAAGAGGCTGGGGCCAGGCTCTTTTCAGTGGAGCCCAGCGACAGGACAAGGGGCAACGAGCACAAAGTGCAGCACAGGAAGTTTCATCTGAGTATGAGGAAAAATGTCTTTCCTTTGAGGGTGACAGCACTGGAACAGGCTGCCCAGGGAGGCTGTGGAATCTCTTTCTCTGGGGACATTCAAAATCCTCCTGGACATGACTCTGTGCAACCCGCTGTAGGAAAACCTGCTTTAGCAGAGGGTTGGGTTAGATGATCTCCAGAGGTGCCTTCCAACCTGACCATCCTGTGATTCTGTGATTCTGTAGTTAAAAAAACAACCATTAAAATGAAAAGAGAAAACATTTAAAGTTTGGCTCTGGAAAGAGAGTGTAAGATGTTGTCATAGTATGGTTTAGAGACAGGTGATAAAACTAAGCATATTTCTTTCAGATTTTTGTCTGATGGCCTCATGCAACTCTGATCTACCAATTGTCATATCCAGTATGAGTTTCTTTGTATCAGTGGAGAAAGTATAGTAAAGGTTTTAATATTGCATATATTACATCTGACAATTTTCAGAGGGCTACACAAAGCCCTAAGCAAGGTCTTCTCAGCCACATCTAAAGGCATCTTACATATTGTTTGCTGTATGTGGGGGTGCTCCTTTTTTCCCGTGGTGCAAGTATCTTTCATACTCACTTCTGTCTTTGATCAAACTATTTTGCTTATTAATTTCATATTCTTCACCATATTACTTCAAAGAAAAAGTTAGTTTTAGGTAAGTCTGCTGAGGTTATGTGAAAAAAAGTGCATATGTAAGTCTGTTTTCGCTGGGATTCAAGCATTCTGAGCCCTCAAAACTTGTTGCTTTGTGTTTTCATCTGAGCTGCTGTGGGAGTGCTTAGGAGTTAGTTATGCAATAGCCCTAGCATGGTAAACATATAAAAAAATGGATTGAAAGATATTAGAGCACTTGCAGTCAAAGAATAAGAAAAGAGAAAGTAGATGCATGAGATGGAGCAAACAAGAAAGCAATCAGCTTTGATCTTCAAGGCTAAGTGGTGGTTTCAGCACACCAGGAGCTCAATTATTGGAGTGGTGGTATCTCTGTGGTCAAGTGAGAAATGCAAGACAGCTGTCAACTGTGAAACTGTGTCTGAGCTTCCCAGAAATTCAAGTGTGCAGTAATTTCCCTGTGCTTTAAAACTTTGATGTATCGTTGTCTGTTTGCCCACATATACTACTGTTCTTCCAGCGAGAGGTTTTGAAAGCAGGATGACTGAGAACTGAGTGGTAAGCAGTGTATGTCTCTGCTTATATGCAGAGGTGGGTGACCAACAGGAAATAAATGTTGGTTCATGTAATTTGTAATAAAGATCAGAAATTGGGGGGGAAGAGATGACAACACAACATGACTCTTAAAAGGTTAGATTTTAGAGTAATGCGATGTATTTGTAAGTTCTTTTGTGCTTCTATAAAACCCATGGTTTGCTTGGTAACCTTTCTTCTGAAGCTGCAGGCTAAATCATCTCTAATCTTATTTATTTAGAACAGCAGGGCTAATTTATGTATTACGTGCTGTAGAAATACTATCTCCTCTGGAGGAAAATTATTTGGTGCAGATAAAGAAGCGTTCAGTAGTAATTTTAATTGATTTTTCTATTGTGCCATAATTCAGAATGTCACAAAAGATGCAGTAAAGAACATATCTTTAAGCAAAATCCTTACCATGTATAGGCTGTATTGGAAAAGAATGCAAGAGATTATTCATTCTCTACTATTTCAGTTCATATTCTTTGGTTTTGAATCAATGCCTGATGCTGTTGGTGAATCTGACTTACAGAACTTAAATGCAGGTTACTCTGAACTGCAGGATGCTGAACAGCCTCAGTGATCTATGTATTTTGTTGAAGCGAAGTCACTTCACTTCCCTGGCCTGTTACTCAGATTTTAAGGTTCTTCAGCTTTCCCTGGCATTTTCTATTGGCACGGGGAAGGTTTTGTCTTTTGAGGAGTACAGCCTATGGCTTGGGATGTTGTTTACTGAAATAGAGGACAATAGTCTGGATGCTTAGGTGATGTTGTGGCCATATAGGAGTATGGTAAAGGGGAACCTTTGGAGTTACAAGGGTCTCTGCAGCACCCAGGCATTATGAATCAATTATGTCCCTGCCCTAAGTGAATGGTAAAACCCAACCTGTAGTATTAATAGCACACACAGATAACTACAGCAAAACCAGCCTTGCCGGCACCTTTGTCCAAAATTAGCAGGTACTTCACATATGCCTGTGTGATAGAAAGCAGAGCCTTGTGGGATAACCAAGTCCCTTTTGAATAAGTAGACTTGGATGCCAGAATGAGCTTGGCTACCTTGGCACAATGCTTTCCCCTGCTAACACATCGTCTAAACAGAGCCAGTTGGCCAGTGCTCCCGCAGGTCTCTGCTTTTGATACCTTGCTTGCTCACTGGGAAGGCTTGGGTGTGTCAAAGTCAATCGCCATACAGACTGTCTAGGAGTCTTACTTGGCTTGTGTGTAAGCAGTTATGCTGTAAATAGTTTTTGCAGTCAGAGCTGTACTGATTTGTACAAGTAGATAACTACTGTAGTCTGCTGTTACTTAGCCTTCAAATTTGCTGATGGGTGGGAATTTTCTGTATCACAAAGAGACAGAGGCTACTAGGAAACATGGAGCCATTGGAACATGCTCTGCCTTCCAAACCAGAACACACCACAAAACATCTGCAAAAGGAGGCATGTGAAGTGGGTCAATTTGTTGAATTTGTGGGAACTGCAGAAACACCTGTTCTGTCCCCTCACCTCCAAGACATCACAGATCCCTGTCCCTTCAGATCACAAATTGTCATTGCTGGCAATGCCATACAGACATTTTTTCACTGAGGTATGCAGTGATAGCTAATGGGATACATGGTTTTGCTGTGCCTAAGACATCCAGCATGAGGCATGAACTTAAAGCAGTATTTAAACTTCAGCAGCCATGTGCCTTTTTCCCTTTATAACTCCTCACCACCTACCTCATTTTTGCTGGCCACTGTGGAAGCAATAGCCCCTGGATTTGGGTGATGTTTGGGTGCAGGTGGAAGATCTCTGGTGGTTAAGGCAAGGCAACCTTTGCACGAACGCTGTGCCCTGTTTATTCTTGCAGCAAACCTGATGAGTTTGTGCTCCAGGCCAAATCTGGTCCCCAGGCCTCCTACAGGAGCACACCACAGTTATCACGGCAAATGGATTCAACACAAAGTCTGAGCACATTGCACCAATCTGTTGATGCCATTGCACCAAAATTAATTATATCCGTCTTTGTACATCATTTCCACACTTCAGGTCACTCAATGATTTTGACTGGAAGTGAAAACAATTTAGAGCAAATGAGCACATCATTAGCTCCTCCTCCCTTCTGCCATCGTGGCGGAACATGAACATGTATCAAATTGAGAAAGTCCAGCAAGCTACCTGCCAGGAAAGCTTTTTCCAATGATCAAGTAAATCCCTCTTACCGAAAGTACAGAATGTTTAAGATTGCATCCAGTCAATGGTAATTTAAAAAAAAAAAAAAAAAAAGCCCAGCAACCTGAACAAATAAATGAATAGTTTGGAAGATTCTACTGAAGCTTCCAGCCTCTACTCAGATTATGAAGATGAATCACTTGTTGTTGTCAGATTTCTCATTCTTACTGTATACAAAATCCACCAGCTGGTCTGGGTCGTAAAACAAATATGAATGTTTTTTTTATGAGCTAGCTGACATTGGCAAGGGTATAAGAGTTAAATCCTGTGACCTTCTGAAGGTTGAAATACAATAAACTAGAGATTAATTGGCACTCCAAAACAAAAGGGTTTTTGAAAGTGCAGATGAACCTATAGTGTATATGTTCATGCTTGCTTTCCTAAAGCTCTAGGACTCCTTTTTTGAGGAAGCATATGTATTTGTACTTCATACATTATAAAAAGCACTGTGTTTTTATAGGGAGAGAAAATAAATACATTTATATTTTCCTAGACTGTAAGACTAATTTATGCAATATTATATTTAAATATAGTAAAATTCTATGCTCTGGTTATATGATGGAGAAGATGGCCAGTGGGGACAAAGCTCTGTATATAAACTCAAAGCAAATTGTAGTGAAAGCTGCTCAGAAAAAAGTAGGTTGGGCTCTTTGCTACCAGTGGTGCTTGCTCTGAATTGCAGTAATGGCAGAAGGGGCTTGTGTCCCAGGACCCGTTGGTACTGCCTTTCTCCATGTCCTGGTGAGCTATGGGCCAGCATGGGCAGAAGGTTATCAGGAAGTTTCTGACCTCCTGCTTGGGACAAACCACTGTTGGATAATAACCTGACCAAGAAGTTTGCACAGCGCTGAGAGCGGGCAGCATGAATCGCACACAAATTAAAGGAAACCTCCACATTTGAAGATGTAAGGAAATTACTCTTAGCTAACCTAGTATAAATGTGTCCCTGCCAGGACAGAGCTGCATCATTCTTAATGTGTGTTATAGCTTTAAAAAAAACACACATCAGGGAAGTAGAAGTTTGATATCTTTCTGCCATTTATGTGTCTGGGATTGTATTTCTAGCCCCAACAAATAAGTTGTTTTCTATTTGCCAACATACTTATGCATAAATATACGTGCACCCAGGGTAACTTTATTTTTTGTCTTGATTTTTATGTATTCATTTCTTTATCAGCCTGTAACTGTGATCAAGCCTAAAGGCCCTGCTAACCATATTTGGGACAGTTAAGTTTATTCTTGTGAGGCTGATGATTTTAATAGTGAACTTTGGCAAACCTGAGTTTTGACCATGTATGTGTTTTGGGGTAATGTATTACTCAGTAGAAGTCATCTGTTGTGACTGAGGAAAGGTTAATATATTTAGTTGTCAATGTCATGAGTTATAGGCTGGCTAAGAAGATGAGTTATACTTCTCGTCTGAGGATAAGCATGAGACATCTAGAAATCGGATGATTTTCCTCAAGGAAAACCAGAAATCATTATGAATCTGTTGGTGCTCCATGAAAATATTTGCTGTAGCGTTTGAGCTCTTTCTGCAACCATACATTAATTTTCACTCCTTATCCCTCTGACATCCATGCAGAGCTGCCTTGCTTGCTACCACCTAGTTATAACTCCAGTCATAATGGATTTGCTGTGGCTGCCAGTACAAATACCTGTTTGTGCCAAACCGTATTAGCATCTGTTTGCTGCACAGCAGCACGCTATTTCTCCTTGATCCCTTTCCATTTCATAATATTCCAGCCCACCCACTTTTGTCTAGTCAGAAGTCCTCACAGCCCTCCAACCAGCAGCACAAGCACAATTTAGTAATTTATGGTCTTGTGCTTGTGCAATAAGAAGTCACAAGGTCAAGAAAACCTACCTATGCTGCTATGTGTGCAGAATCTAATCACTGTGGATCTAGATTTAGCTGTCACCCCTAGCTGAATGCTTCAATTTTTCTTTTGTCCTCCACACGCTTATGGCTACTTTATTATTTATAATTATGACCAGCAACATTTTCTAAATGAAAGAAGTTGAATTGTTGCACAGTTCAGTGGCCACACATACTCTGTCCACATAAACTTTTTACTTTTTCCTTACTCAGCAGCTCTGCTTACACTGTGTGAGAGAAGAATCTAGCATCAAGTTTTCCATATTGAGGCAATGTTTTATAATCAACTGCACATATTTAATCATGTGTGTAAAATTACAGGACTTTGCACAGTTTTTAGGTTGAATTGCTATAATTTGACTGACATTTTGAGAACTTGTTCAGAGCCTTTTACAGAGACCATTCCTCTTTGTCAGCTCTGTGGGGAGCCTGTTGAGACCATTGCAGGAGGAGAAAACATCCCAATAGGTACTGTAAAGCATGGGCTTATTCAGCTGTACAATGACGTAACTGGGATTTTGATTTAAGTTCAAAATCTCTTGTCCTAAAGATACACGTATTGAGTATTCATCTTGTATGTAGATCTGCATTACTGACTCACTTCTGGGCCATAATGATTGGTAGTTCTTACAGAGAAAGACTCTTAGTAATGGTGATGTGGAAGATCCAGTCTCTGATTTAAAGTAAAGATTTGAACCCTATTGCTATGGAGGTCAGCGTTTTCTGCCAGAGTTGTCCCATTTTACATAAATAATTATTTTCCCCAAAGAATGCTGATCATGTAGCCGTACAGAATGGACACAGGATGTCATTGTTCAGGGTTATGTTAAATTGGGCAGAGCAAAGGCTTTAGCCCAAGTCTGCAAAGCTCTGTGCTTTGGTGAAAGCTTTCTAGATTTGCACAGAAACTCCATCCTAAGAGAGCTGTTTGACAAGAGCTGTACTTGAAGCTAGTAAGTCTGTACCTCTTTTCTTTCATCCCTGACGTTTTCATCAAATAATGTTGAAGCAGAAAATTCACTTTTATTGAAAAACTTTAAGCCAGCTGTAGTCAACACTGAATCTACTGAGCAAGGGTCAAGATTACTGATACAGTTGTGTCCTAGGAATCTTATATGAAAGTCAGATTGCCCAGAATGACATGCAGAAAATCACATGTGATAAGGGACAAAAAAGTTCACCTTACTGTGGCAGTTGAAGTAAGCGGTAAAGTCATGTGACTTTAGCTTTCTACTTTCTGTACTTAAAACTGTGGGAATTTACAATTCCTGCTTTCATCAGAAGAGCTACAGCGAGCTCATCTGACCATTTTCACAGCTGTGAGGGTAATGCGCTTTGACATCTGCAGTGGTTTAAGTTCCGCAGACTGCTGTAGGAGCAGCCCTCTTAAGGTTAGGTAAAAGTATAATCAAGGTTATATATGATGTGCTCTAAAATCTAATACATGTTGATGCAGGAGGAGCTTTCAGTTTGAGTTCTGCATTAGAAATATATAGTATATAAAAAGATGCAGAAAAGGTCTTTTCTCTGAATTGTCTGGCCATAATGCAAAAGTCATGACAAGCTTAGGGTTTAGCAGCTGCTCTTCAACAGGGAGTCTTGGTGTGCATGTTTTCTACCAGAGTATAGATTTGCTAGATTAGGCCTTCTGCAACCTCAGACAACTTCTGGGATTGTTTCTCTTCCTGCCACAGTCTCTTGTGTCTCAGCATCACTTAAACTTTCTGATCTAATGTTGTTTTGGTCAGCACTGTTGGTGACTCTAGGTCCAGGCTCTCTTCCTCTAATATTCTGGGACACAGAAATGTTCTCAGATGAGATGAGACTGCAGGAGGTCTATTGCACATACTTAAGCAGAATTAGTTCACATGTGGTTTTCGACAGTTTACGGTGTCTATGAGTTGATCATTATTATGGTTTTCTTAAAGCTCTAGCGTTTTGGGTTTATGTGGGATTTAAAACTTTTTTAAGAGCAGAAAACTTTTTTAACTAAGGAGGATGCATAGACATGTAACGGTGAATTCTGAAAGCTACAGCATAAAAAAAAAGACCACCACAGAATTTCATTATTTGAGAGATTGTAATACAAGATTCTTTAATAGTTAAGAGCTGAGAATACTGCTTCTCCTCTTTAAATGTCTTTTTCAGTCTTCATGCCATTTACTTTTATCTTGTGCCTTTTCCTTTCTCTAAACTTGTTTCTTATTAATTTAAATACTGGTTTTTCTTCCTTTCTCTGCCTTTTTTTCTGTACGTGCTTTTAATGTTTTCCTCTAAAATTCATTCCTGTAGTCTTTCTCGTTAATCCCTTCCCTCCCTTCCTCCTCCTCTTTGATGTTTGTGCTGTGGTCTTCATCTGTTTCCCAACAGACTTCTCTTGACTCTCATTGCATGATAAAGCAGTGGGCCAATTAGCCCAGGAACAAGGTTTTCCCCTCCATTCCCTGTACTAATCCCCGAAGCACAGGCAGATAGTGCTTTGGAGACAGGATGTTTCCATTTGCTGCTGCATGCAGAGCTAATGGAGCAGCGTAGTCCAGAGAAGGATTGTAACATAAAAAGCCTGTGGGTGCGGTGCTGCTGCCTGGCTTCCAGCACATCTTCAGGCTCATGCTAGGGGGTTAATTTGTATAACTCACTCTGCTCCTCATCTTGAAGCTTTATCCCCTCTTGAGACTGTTCTTCAGAGAATATTTCAAAAACTTGTTCTATAAAAAGCCTGATGACTCAATCGTTAATATATGTAAGTCAGAAAGGCTGCTCCCAAGGTTGAGCGAGATGAGGCTTGTGAAGGGGACCTAGGGGTGTGATCCTGTTGCCACTGGGGCTTGCATGGGCTCAGAGAGACAGTCATTGAGGGCTTCATCCTTCCTGCCAGTGTGAGCAATTGGGCTCCAATCCAAGCCTGCATTTAATCTCAAAGTGCATACTCTCAAGACAAAGCCTCTGTGTTTGTGTTTCAGTATAAGGACTTTTTCGGTCACAACTGGAAGCAAAGGCATAGGGCTAATGGCCCCAGGTTTCTTATTTTGATGTTATTTTAAGGCTGTACCACTGTGTAATTTTGGGCAAGACATTTCTCTCCTGGTTTTTCCTCACACGCTTACAGGCTGTAGCTGGGTGATGAGGATTAAAGCAATTAATGTTTGTACAGCATTTTGAATGTTAAAAGCCATTACATAACAAAATGTTACTATTTGGGGGTGTGCTGCAGTGCAGCAGAGCTTGGTGCAAGCAGTTGGCATGTTAGAGGGGCACTGAAACCCAGAAGGCATGGGGCATGGGGCTGGCCACGTGGCCCTGTCAGAGAGCCTTACTGCTGTTGAGCCACCGTCCGGGGAAAACGTGCCCTTTAGCTCACTCTACTGATGTGTTTATGTAGTCAATCAGCTGATGTGACACCAGTGTGGAGGTAGAAAGAGTCTCTCCAGTGTGGGAGAACATTCTGTAGAGAGGGTTATACTCTTCCTCTACATTGAGTCTCACTAAGTTGTGATTTATTTTCTTATGCAATTATAAAAGCAAAGTTTGCAGATGAATTCATCTGGCAGTCAAATAATTCTGTAACCATGAACTATAGATCATCTGATTATTACGAGTTTATAAGGACATTATTTGTCAAAATAAACTTGCTGTTATGGTTGGGGACTTTTTTTTTTTTGCCATGTTTATTTTCGCACTGGAGGCAAATCCATACAAGTGCAATTAAAAAACTTTTTTAACATTGCACTTCAAGGATAACAACAGACAAAAATATATAAAACGAAACTCAAATGGTAAACACCTGTTAAGAAAGCTTTTTTCTGTTGAGGAGCTCCACAGTTTTTGTGATGCGGTTGTGTTGACTTACAACATGCCTGGACTAATCGTGATCTAAGGGAAGGAGGTACTAGCTGCTGCAGAGGTTGCAGTTCATATTGACATGCTGCTGTTTGTACAAAGGGGGCCTGTGTTTTGTGGCTTTTCTGGGAGTGTTAAAATTAGTAACTAGCTGAACGTGGTAGCCCACATTATAACACAGTTGATAAAGCATTGGCAGGCAAGTGGGCATCTTGCCAAACCTGCTTCTACCAGCTCCATGTTCATTTGGGAGGAGACCTGGTGGCACAGAGCTTGAATAACATTGTAAATTTTCCTGTTTCTAAAATTAGTGAGAATCAATGGGATAGTTCAATCCCTGAAAACATAATCAAGGCTATGTCATCTAATGGCAAGTTTTAAACAGAAATGTCATTATTGGCTTAATTATTTTGTTTGGAATATATGTGAGTAACCCAGGGGACCTCCTGGATGGGGAACGTGGGCATGCTGCTCCAACATCATCAGACTTGCCATGGTTTCAGATCAGAAATTCCTGTGAAAGTGATAGGAAGCCTTCAAAACTGACATTATAAACTGGTATTAGGAGTAAGTTTCATTGGGCAAGTTACATGTAATAGCTAGGGAGGTTGCAGAGAAGGAGAATAATTGGAAAGGAAAATCTCTTGATTTCATTGCTATTAATGCTTTGCCTTAAGCTGGCAGTCCTGCCTCTCCCTGCTGCTGAAGGAAAGCCTGCCTTTGAGGTAGGAATTTGTAGCCTTGTGTCCCCACAGAACATTTTCTGGTGAACTGTTCCCAAGGATGGGGTGAAGGCTGCTATATGCAGTCTCCTTGTTTTCACCACATCGGTCATTTCTCTGCACACAGACTTTTTGGTTGCTGTCCCTGTAGCTGTGGCCTTTATTAGACCAGTTCGTTCATTAAGTGAACAATTGCTTCCTTAAACTAGTTTAACTTCCAAAATAGAGGAGCCTGTAAAAGCTGAGTCAAGATTTAAAGTTCTCTTTATTAATCTGCTTTTTGAACATTTCCTGCATTGAATGCTGTATCCTTTTTACTTTCAATTTGATAAATGTTGCAATGTGACAAACACGTGAAAACTGGTCATGGTTATGTTTGAACAATGTAGTGGATTTTTCATTTAATTATCTTCTTTCTGCCTGTAGCTGTAGCCCTCTTGACCTCTGCATTAACTGCACCATATATTCTGCTGTTGGATAATATGCTCCTTGAGGCAAGCATCTTGCTTGCCAGGCTTATAAATCAGCAATTGCATGGGTTGTATACTGTAAATAATACTTGGAGAAAAGCTGCATGCAGGGAACCTGGGTAAATATGTCCAGCAGTTCATGTTTACTGTGTCCATGGATTCCTTCCGGATAGAACTGCTTTGCCCTTCATTAGATTTTTAACAACTTATTTAAGCAATCGGCTACAGCATTTCTACACTGGTAATTTTAGATTCTCTGAGGTCATGTCAGCCCTTCACTAGCAGAAGCAGCTCAACAAAAGTGAGCCTAATACTTTTTGCTTTGCCAAAACAGAATCATTTCCCTGCTTGGCTTTTATGAGAGGCTAGAGAGCTCACTGGAGAAATAAGCAACTGAAACATGCTATTTGGGATAACAGTAGACTTTTCTCTCTGCTAAGTCTTGTACACCTGATTTTGTGGTTTTACTGTAGTTGCTGGTGAATTCCATTGAGTCGTAATAGTTTAGCAGACAGTAATCAGGCTTTGAGTTTATTATGTGTAGAGTTGCTTGCTGCCTAATTGCAGAAAAGCAGTCAGCCTTTCTGAGGGAGGGCTGAAGAGGCTGGGAATGGTCTTGGCTCAAAGCTTGTATTGATGACTGGTTGCGTTGACCAAAACCACCTGTGATCCAGCTCGACTTTAGTAGTCTCTTGTCTTCATATTTCATGTTGCTTATCTCCTTTTCTCTGCCACTTTCATTTGAACCAGATATATTTCATGTTGAGTCCCAAGCTGCTGTGTGCTGTTTCAGTGCTTGCTGTGCTCTGCCCGAAGGGAGGGCCGGGCAAAGAAGGGGGTGTTGAGCCCTCCCAGGCATCCTGAACTCACCTAGTTGCCTGTTCGCAAAGCACCTTGAGGAACTCGGATGAAAGCAGCTGCTGTTATATTTTACTCTCCCTACTCCCTTGAGGATCTGGTAATTGCATGTTTGTTTTTATTCCCTTTTGATTTATGTTCCCTTTTGTTGCTGTGTTTCTGACAGATCCTCCTGACTGGGTTCCAGATGAAGTCTGCAGTTACTGCACTGCGTGCAAGGCTCCTTTCACAGTCATTCGCAGGAAACACCACTGTCGGAGCTGTGGCAAGGTAATGACTCAGTCAAACATGTGAGAAACAAGCCGCCAGAGAGAACAAAAAATTCACGTGTACACAAACTCAGCTGCACAACACAATGTGTGCACTTGCCCAGGGTTTTCAAATCACAAGTGGTTTTGTATGTCTTGGCTGTCAACTGCTCAGCTTACGTTTAGAAAGTGGAAGGGAGAGTCATGACTACTCTACAGCAATAAACATTTGTCTGCTAAAGCAGAACTCACTGTTGAGATCCTGGAACCAGTACCCCAAATCCCGAGTTGCTCCAGACGACTGCTGTAAGCTTTAACAAGCTGCAGCAGCAGCCTGCACTGTGAGGGGTGATGCACAGCTCGGCTGCAGGGATGGTGTGTCCCTTTGCTTTCTTTCTGAAAGCAATTCTAAAAGGATGACTGCGGTGCGTAGGGCTGCTGCTTTGAAAGTTTGTGGGGGAGGAACAGGGAGCGAGGGAGAAGAATGCAGTCATGTGCCTCAGGAAGCCAGAAATCTGCAATCCCACTGCGCTTGGTTGCTTGCTGGTGTACAAGTTAAAAAGGAAGAGGGGACAGAAGCTATTTTTGCTAACTTTGTAGCGTACTTGGCAGAGTAGGAACTTTGGAGATAGTCACAAATATTCCCCTAGTCTGTCTTTAAAAAGGGGAGAGAGATGCTTCTTTTCATCTCTGGTGGAGCTGCCTGCCTTCCCTGTGACCTGCAGAGCTAGACGGGCCTGCCTTGGCTGATGTCAGTGCTTGGGCACCCGCACCAAAGAGACAAGGCACAGTCACGTTCATTGGTCACTCGGGCTATGAGTTGCCTGCGACAGGCTTTCATTTGCTGTGCTGAGGGTGGTATTGCCAATACACAAAAGCCCAGCGTGTAAAATTTTCTCTCTCCTCTCTTGACATTAATTTTGTCCCATCGAGTTATTTCAAAGGAGCTTAAGTGAAATCTCCCTCTTGTTTTCCAGATCTTCTGTTCCCGCTGTTCCTCCCACTCTGCTCCATTACCTCGTTATGGTCAGATGAAGCCTGTCCGTGTTTGCACTCACTGTTATATGTTCCATGTCACTCCTTTCTATAGTGACAAAGCTGGTATCTGACATATTAAACTACTGGTGTGTCTTCTGGAGTCTTACATGGACTGATAATATTTGACCAAGCCAAGAATTAACTTGAAAGAGGGACCCCGTGAGGGCATGTAGGCTTTGACATCCATTATTACAAATTTTGTAGAGACAGTTTTTATTGCATTTTACTAAGCTGCTAAAGGGAAGTATGAAGAGTCTGTAGTTCTAAGGCTACAGTACTGTCTTCCATAAATTTATAACATTAATGTTACAATGCCATATACAGAACAAATGCACTGTGTGGAAGGAAATAGGGCTCCGAGAATGAACAAGCACCGCTGCTTATCTTACATGCTAGGAACAGAGTAGCCAGTTAACTAGTCCATCCCAGCAAATCAGTCCCAAAGCTCGGACACTTCTGTGCTCACTAGAATACCAGCATGGCTGTGGATATCAGCGCTCTCCCTCCTGCTGCAGTTTAACTTTCCCATTACTAGTTTTTTGCTACCTATGCTAGGATTAATTAAAGCAAAATTATTTCCAATCCATATTTGATATTTACAAAAGCAAAATTTTCTGTGAATCACATAGGATGCACTGAAGGTCCTGAAGCAGTATATTTCTGTTGCCTTTCATTTACCGAGCAGAGCAATAACTCCAAGTTGTCTTCTAGAAATTAAGTTTTACAACTTCCAGTTCCATATTTTGGAGTTCTGGAAGTATTTATAACCTGCATCACTTATGCTAAATCCTGTTAATAAAAGTCTGACACACAACCTTGGTTTCCATATCAGCATTTAAAACTTAACAAACTTCAGAGGGAATGGTTACCAAATTAATTAATATTGAAAATACATATTTTTGAAAGTTTAGCAGCAAAATTCAGTAGATGTGACAAACTGTTTTGCCAATGCCGAGGGTTTTTTTAGATCGTTTTTAAAAGGCAAATATATAATGATATATTCAAAAGGTCCTAGAGAATGGTCAACCAGGGAAGGGTACTTGCTGTCCACATTTGGCAGAGTAACTGTAAAATATTGCATACTGTTACTTCACTCATGCTAACAACTCGGAAGACATTTGTATTTATTTGAAACACCAGGGATTAATTTTTATCTCCACTTGGAGCGGAAAGAAATAAGACTCACATGGATTCATGCTATGATCTTGCACAAACTATTTGCAGTAAGAGCTCCCTGAGCACTGAGGTTTCAAAGGCGTTTGGGCATGCTTTGAGTTAGCCACATGAAAAGCAAGGCAGTGTGTGCTGTGGTTACAGAGGAAACGAGATCAAGAGCTCTTCGCTGTAGCCCCTTTCCTGACTCGCAGTGTTACACGCTGTGTTTCAAAGTGATAAATACAAAAAAGGATGAGGAAGTTGTTTGCGGTATCATGCTCAAGAAAGCTTGTCATTCAAAATGATAAAGCAAAACTGGCCAGTGGTTTTTGTTTTTGTTTTTTTAATATTATTGGTGGGGGGGAGCGAACAGGGACATTCCCTTTAAGCGGTTTAATGTTCAGCGTTAATGAGCCATATTAAGGGTACAACAGTTTGGCACTACTGTCGTTTTGAATCAGATGAAACTCCTTCACTTAGTTGATATGACAAGCCTTATGATGCTGTGTGTAGACGATGTCAGCTATGATGTGTAGTCTTCACCTTATTTATTTTTTTTTTTAATTATTATTTCCCTGAAATCCTTCCCATGGAATTCTTGAGCTGGAGTGTCAGCATTCACCAGAGTTTGGAAAGAGGCATGGGGCTGGGTGATTGGTGGGAGGTGGGTAGTGTGGTACAAGTGATGATACTTATTCAGGCTTAAATCTCAGGCTTCACATTGCAATGATTATTGCAGTTTTATTTTTAGAAGAAAAAAAAAATCAAATTAAATGCATCTTTTATAGGATAAAAAAATACAACAAACTTCAATTGTGAAATAAATATGCACAAAAGTTGCTTCTGTGAAAAAAAATATCTTATTTAAAGGACTGAATATTTATTCAAGCTTGTTTTTATTTTGTAAATGCTGTAATTCAGAATCATTTCCATAAATATGATATTTAAAGATCTCAGACACTATAGTTTCTTATGTAAATACAGACTCCTATTTCTCTTACTGAAAAGCACAATGACTATATCAATACTAATATACATTTGCCTCAAGGAAGACTTTCATCTTGTAATCTCTTCAGATAATTAAAGTGTCAGGACTTTCTACTTCCATGTGCTGGTTTGCTCTTTCATTTTGGGGTCTGTTTACATGGAGTGACAGCTGCCACCCTGGCAAACTGGCCTTAAGTCTTTCTCGCTTTGCAAATAACATGAAAGAAATGAGTTTAAATTTGAAAATGGAAGTTTCCTGTACAGAGAAGGGGTTGTAAATCAAGACTGGTATACTAGCCTGTCACTTAATATTGCCTTGTGCTCTCTCTTGCCACCAGCTGAAAATCTCCCTTCCCAGAATATCTTGTGTCAATGGCCACTTCACACATCAGGCATATTTGATCTGCCCCTGTCACATCTTTTTGAATAATCTTGTCGGGGGGGGGGGGATGCAAGTCTGCAATGAAAACAGCGCTCCTTGGATTTACCTGCACAGTTGTTCTTAAGAAGCATAAATGCCCAGTACTGATTTGTGCTACTCCTTGTATGAGATATAACTGTTGGAGGTTTTATGAAAATTAACTTTATTTTCCAGAGGACTTAATGCATGGCTCTGGGATGCCATTTCACTTGAGGAAAAAACATGTTGCATCTGTATGACACTAGGATCTGGGCTTCAGTGGTGCAACAACAGGAAAATTTTATGGGAGGCCTGCACACAAGTTTAAGACGGCATTTGAATTAACGTATGTAATATTTATGGGCAAATAATGCTGCCTTAAGGTGTGCATAAATAAATGAACAGTAGGAATTTGTCGTAAAGGGGCTTCTTAAATTAAACTTAAATCTTCTCAGGGTTTTGAGGGAAAAGGGGGATGTCTTTTCTCTAAACCACAATGATGTGTTCCACAGCGGTTTTCCTGTTGGGGATACCCCAAAAAGAGCGATACAGGATAATAAGGTAAGAGCAGCATTGCCATAGGCGGCAGGAATTCAGCTGGTGTCGGGCTCTTCTGTATGACACGTTCTCTCTGAGTCAAGGCTGTTATCAGAAAAAACATTATTACAATAAACTTTGAAGTTACCCGTTCTAGATCTGTACAAATCGTACAGCGTTTCTTGCTTGTAAAAGGAGGTGGGATATCACAGCTCCCCCTGCAATGAAAGGAACCTCAATAAAAAAGAGGTGCTCCAGAGAACACCCCTGTCCAGAAAAGTTAAAAATACTTAAGAGCTGTCAGACGGAGCAGCTCAGTGAGGAAGAACCTGGATGGAAGAGATTGGAGAGGAAAATAACCTTTGTGTCTGTTGCCTAATCTGGGAAGGAGGAGGAAATCGGGGTGCATGCACGTGTGGTTGTGCCTGTACACGGGTGAGGGGACATGAAAGGTGGGTGGTGGAAGTTGTACAGTCAAGTCTCCTGCTTCTAGTGCAGCCCCATCACAATTCTGCCTGGGAGCTGGAGGAAACCACCAGTGCTCAGTGTCTTGTCTCCAGCTGAACTCACTGTCAGTTTATGCAAAGTCAAGGCTGCTGGGTCTGCATCCTCCTGTTGCCGTGGCAACCCCTGATAGCATCTCTCCACCAAGTGCCAAGACTGCAGCACTCTGTTCCTGCACAGGCAGGCACAGAGGCTTCCGCTTTCTGGTTCATAGGAGGGATTGTGGTTGCTCAAACATCTTTATTTGTAATGAGGATTTATGCTGCAGAGTCAGATGCTTACTGTGAACTCTGTATTCTGATGATAATATTTTACTGAATTATGCTTTATTTCTGTTGCTTGTCTGGCAGAAATCTCTGTGGGCATCCTTCTGATTGCTTTTGAGGGCTCCTTAGCTGTTTTCCTTTCCCTTCTTTCACCTTTTACCCCACCCCATCACCCAGCTTTCCATTTGTGCTGTGTATAAACTAGATGTCTTACGTAGCCTCCTTGCATATTTTACAGATAACGAAATATTAGATGCAATATAGACAATTCAAGGAGCTTTCGTCCCTATTGCTTCCTGATCTTGCCCTTCATGTTCCCAGGCACAGGCTCATTTCTAACCCTCATTTGGTGTCCTTGTACCTGCAAGAGCATCCTGCCACACAGCTCCCTCCTGGCTGCCTGTGCTGCCGTGGGACTAGCACTGAGGTGTTTAAAGTCTTGCCAGTATTTCTTTACTTTGTGGAGGAGAAAAGGCAGATAATAAATCCCAGGTCTTAATAGCTGTTAGTAAATTATAGATACTGCAAAGACTATTTTTTTCATTCAGCTCTTCTCATTGCTCTTAAACCAAAAAAATGGCAGAATATTCAGCCCAGAAGGATGAAGAGAAGACCTGTTATAGCAAACGGGGAAGTGTGAAGATGATGTTCTAATGAAATAATTGGTCTCTTTGAAAACAAGCTGTAATCGCATGTGCTAGGAATGCTGGGGCTCATGCATAAAACAAACTGGGCAATTAGTCTTTCATGAACTCATTTCATTTCTTGTTTTCACTAAACATGAAGGCTCTGAAGTGTAACGCATGATTTTCCCTCATGTTTCACTCAAAGGTATGAAGTCGATTTGCTTCTCATTTTTCTCTCTGCAAAGAACCACCAGCCTGTTAGGGCTCTGACTGAGCTTGTCTGCAAAAGAGAAACTTGTGCCCCTGGAGTGATGCAGCCAGCTGTGGGGCCTCCGGGCCTCCTGCATGCTGCTGCCCAGGCTCCAGAGCCTCACTGAGGGGGGGCTGTGTGTGCCCCTGGGCACTAGGCACCTGCAAATGGGGCTGTTGCCCGTGCCCAGCTGCTGAGTGATGCTGCCGTCTGCTCTTTCTCATGAGCATGAGGTGGCTGACACAGCCCGGGATGCGAGCGACCGCTGTGTCTGGGAGCAGCAGAGCCAGCCAGCATTTACCTGCAACTACCTCAGACATTACAGAGATTTTATTTTCTGAAAATAACCCCATGCCAGCCGCTCCTGCCACTTAAGCAAGCACTAAACTCATGTCTTGCTCTAGAAAGTCTTATTTACATATTTTTGCAGTTCTTCACAGGGCCATAAAACGTTGTTACTGCCATGACTTTATTTGCTGAGTTAATAATAAAAAAAAGAGATAAAACAGCAGCGGGGAGGTGTTTGAGGTGACCGATTTCTAGGTAATATTTCAGCAGTGACCATACTTCAGGTTTTTAGCTGGAATTGGGCTGCAGAACCAATGGGCTTTTCAGTACAGGGTAAGATGCTGAGAAGAAATAGTCCTGAATAGTGTTTCTGCTGGTAACTTATGCTGTCCTGTAAAACATGCTGAAAATATCCATCTTTCTTAAAAGAAATGTCTGAAAACAGGCAGTTGGAGAAAGTCATCCCTCATCCTTCAGGGCCTGGGATGATGACTCCGCCTTGGGCATGATCGTGAGAAGTCACTGTCAGGAACATTCAGAGCAGTGAGACTGCCCTGGCTTAATATTAACAAATGACTTGCACCGTGCCATCTTCCTTTGTGTTTGAGGAGCCTCTGAGATCATGTTCTGAGGCACCTGATAGATAATTATTTTTTTCTGGCCAAGACCATTTGTGATTGTTGCTTTGTTAACAGCTTTTCTGTTTATTGTGTAGCAGTAAAGCCTGCTGGGTTGGGGATGGTTTGTTCTGGTTTGTTCTTTTTTTAAAAAAAAATTAATTTCAGTTTGGCTTATCTGCAGAAAGCTGGAAATTATTAATTGAAGATATAAACAGAAAAATAATCACTTTTGCAAGTTCATAAATACATTTAAAAGGGAACTACCCTGTGATCCCTTGACTGTCAAACAGAACCCCAAATAGTTCAAAAGTCCTGGATGCTGGTCTCTGAACCATCTGGTTTTGTCTAGGAGGACTTCTTTTAGCTAGTGGAAAGAGTAGTATGGATGGATGGTCTCCGGGGAAAATGTCTCTAGTGGGGAACAAAAACAAAAGGCTTGAGCCAGTGCTTGTAACTCATGTTTGTCTAGAAATAACTCTCGCCTAATTTTAAACAATAATTTAAGGAAATTTCTCCCTACGTAAAGAAGCTCTGTTCAAATAAGATCCAACCAATGTGGGCCAAGTGTATTAGAACAGAATATAAAGCTGCCACAAACTCCTATGGTGACCAATTTTATAGCCTCTAATTACTGCATTTTTGAGAGTTTGTTTCAAGACAGGACATCAGCCTTGCTTGGAGAGCAAAGTAGGAAAACCTTGCCCAGCTGTACTCTTGAGAGGAGGTTTTCTCCATCACATTAGCTCCTCACATTCTGCTTTCTACTTTTTCTCTCACTTTTTTTCTCTTTAAAGGAATAAATTTGGAGTTAAGACTAAAGTGTCAGGGAAAATACTTCCATGTTTCTTTCCTGTAGGCAGCATTTGAAACGTGGCTGGTTTTCTGTGTCTGTCCATCTCAAACTCATGTTACAAAAAGTGAAGGTTTTAGATGCAGTCTTGCATTCAAATGCTGCCTCCTTGTAACTTTTGTCTTACACTGGAACAAGAACAAAGTAGTTTCTGCAGTAAAGAAAACAAAAATCAGGCTGGTGTAAAGTGTTGAAGGTTTAAGGGGTTCTTGGGAAGCAACTTTTTGGGAGTGCTTACTAAAAATAAAAGTAGAGAGCTAGCCTCAGTCACTGAAAGGAGGATCCCACAGGTGCAGCTCTGTGGTGGGGACCCAGGATCTGGCTCAGCAGGAGCAGCTGAGCCCTGGCCAGGCTGAAGGGAGAAGCTGAGGAGGAGCCAGCCCAAGGGATACAGCCCGAAGGGGATTTTTTTTTTTTTCCCCACTGTTTTGCTAAAATCAAATGCCAAGAGGAACATGAGGTGTTGTCTTTACCTTCTATATTGAGGGTATTTTCAAGCAGCTTGGAGAAAAATCCAGTCAAGCACATTGGGTGTGTTAACTTCTATGTTGCCACCCAGTGTTAACAGAAGTACTAGTTCTTGGCAGGTGGAGGGAGACAGCAAGAGGCTGTTGTCTTTTTGCTATTGATTGTCTTTTTAATCTATTTTCTGCGTGCTTGCTGTAGTAAGAAAAAGTGTTCACTTTTTAAAATCTCAAATTCCCATTCATACAACAAATAATTTTCATAATATGGTCTAATTGCATAGTGCGAATAAATGCCCCATCATTAAATAATATTAGTTTGGTTTTAAACAGAAGAATCATTAACCCTAAATCAAGGCATTACAAAAGCGCTTCCTCTGAGTACCAACAGCTCAGAAGCCATTGAGAATACCAGCGCGGTCTGATAAAACCCTCTCTGCCTGGCGTGCCACTCCTGGAGGCTTTCCAGTGCCCTCCCAAGCTTCAGATGTTGTCACGGCATTAGCTGCCAGAGGAAATTGCATCTTGCCAAATCATATCTTCATTGCTGCTCTGGGTGCTGCTGGGGTTCAGCACTGATGGCGCTCTGAGCCTCTGCAGGGTTGCTTTTATTTGTGATCTTTATAAAATGGTTTAAGCACCTGGCAAAAAGGAAGATGTAGCTGAATGAGGGAAGGTGTTGAGCTAGCATACTGCTAAACCCAGCGTTTCTGTGTATTTTGCTCTGAGGGAAAAGCTGTGCAAGGGACTAAGGGACCGGGAATCTTCAGCGTTGTAATCTATTGAATGTATCAAAGAGAAGACTAATTGCACACACAGTTGACTACCCTGTAAATGCCTACACTGGGTGCACAAATCTGATAAGCAGGGCTCCTCTGCCCAGCTGGCGGGTGTCTAATGGGAACCAGCGGCCAAAAACTGAGCCAACTTGAACAAATCCACCTCAGAAAGACGATGCCAATTCTCATGTGGGTAATGAGCTGTTGAAAGAGAGAACTAATAGTTGTGGTTACTTATGATAATTTTTAACATTACATCAGGGCCTTCCTACAGGCACAGCAGTGTGGCCACCTGTGTTGGTACTAAGGCAGAAATGAATGCTCAGTGGGGCTGCCCTGTGCCAGAGGTCAGGGGCGGTGCTGGTCATGGTGGTCTCAGGTTTCTAAATCAATTCAGGAATTACCAAGAAGAGGGATTTTTCATGGGCTGACATGCGGGAGAGATGCAGCAGCCCAGGCAAAGCCACTTGGCACTCCCCATCTCCCCATTTCACTCTGGAGTTAATACTGTGTTGGGGCTGGAGTCATACTGGCATGGGACTGTTATAAGCGGTAGGGAAAGAAAGGTAACGGGTCAAACGCAAGGAAGAAGGAAGCAGGGGGAAATACATTGCCATTTGGGAGCCCAGCATCAAAACGAGAGGAAGGAAAATCCTCAACCACAAAAATCTCCCTATGTGCAATTCATAATCAGCTAAACAACTGAAATCCTCAGTTTGCCAGCAGCAGTTCTGCCCTTGTGAGCTGGCTGTGATTTCCTGCAGTGCTCATCAATGCTGCTGTGATGCTGAAAGCATCACCCCTGCAGAAGACCAAGCTGGGCTGTGGGTGCCGTCAGCATGCCATGCGTGGGAACCAAGTAGGGTTGGGTGTATAAAATCGCTGCTCTCCCAGACCCAGACTACAGTTAAAGAAGAAAAAATCCTTCCACTTCATTTTTCTTTAAAACTGCTGAGTGCGACTCTGCTGCTCAGCTGAGCCAGCCCTTGTAGCTGGGCCTTGGGTGATGGAGGCAGCAAGCTGGGATTTGAGGAGCCGGTGAGTTGTGTTCCTGCTCCTCGTGAACTTTAGGTTGGTCATTTTGGGGTACAGGTACAGTCTTTGCAGCCCCTTCTAGGAGTGCTGCATCAGACTTCAAAATCCTTTCTGTGCCTTGGTTCCTGTGCCACAGGGCAAGAAGCTTGTTTGCCTTGAGGAGCTGGGCATGGAACACGGTGGCCAGCCCTGCACAGACATTGATTGCGGTGAGGTACAACAGAAGATGTAAGTAAGCGTCCTACTCTAAAGGGATTTATTCACTTTCTAGAGATGTGTCTGGTGGGAAGGGAAAAGCTTGTGGGAAATGTCTATCCTTGTCTGTACAAGAAGGGTGTTATGCCATGTAAATTGAGGCGTGTGGTGGCTCTGAGCTCTAGCTCGAAAATCACAGCTCCTCCTGGTTCTCTGACAGTGATCAGTCTGTGTAAGTTCCCTTTGCCTTTGGCAGGCTGCTTTTATTTTACAAGTGATCTCTGGCTTTCATTTGGCTTGATAAAACTTCCCAGATCTCCAGGACGCATCAAGCATAGGCACCAGCGGTCAAGGTGGACCTCTGAAGGCTAAATTTTGCTGTTGTCTGTAGAGGAATGAAGGCAGTGGGGTGATTAACATTGATAACATGCAGCTGTGGCCTTGCCTCGAAGGCAGTGGGGTGATTGACATGGGCTATGCGCAGCTGTGACTGGTTCCTCCTAAGTAGTTAAATAGCTCTAAGGGGTATGAAAGAGGAGCTCTGGATGAAGAGAGACCCAGAAGAAGCAGAGGGAGGAGAGAGAGAGTGCCCTGGATGTAGGAGAGATGAGGAGAGGCCCGGGAGAAGCAGGGAGTAGAAGGGAGCCCAGATGAGGAGAGGCTGGCTGGAAGAGGAGCCTGGAGAAGAGAGAATACTGATGCAGCAGAGAGAAGGAGCAGGGTGGACTGACCTGAAGAGGCTGAAGAAACCGCACGGATGGTAGATAAACTTTTGAAACCTTGTGAGGGATTGGTGGCTGTGCTGTGGCAAGGCGTGGGAACTACTTATGGAAGTTAACCTGGTATGGGATGGTAAAAACCTTGTTGTAGCTGGCTAGTTTTGACGGTGCTGTGACACTAGTCTCCATCGCTCCCATCTGGGTCTACAGCTCCAACTCAGCAGGTATTTACTGACATCGTGGGGTGGCTCAGCTCATGAGGGTGCTGAGCACTGGCTCACTGGTGAGGTGTCAGAATGCCCAAAAGAGCAGAGGACACCTAAAATCTGCTCCCAGGGACTGGCTGGGGAGCTGAGCCACCATGCTGGGCTGGAGGGTGTGGGTCACAGCTGCCGCTTTGATGACAATATTTGTGTCTGGAGATCAGTTTCTTCTCTGGGTAAATTTGCAGAGATTAATTTGTTTTGCTGAGATGGTAATGAAGCAGTTAATTGCACTTAGTAATAGCTGGCTCTGCCTGGCTGCTCAAAGCATCTTACAGGCTTGCTGCACGGATCCTGGGCTGTGTAAGCACATCCAGGCTATCTCCCGCTTCCCAGGCTGCCTGGATTTCCTGGATGCCTTGTTGGCTTGTTTTGTTCATTCCAAACACACATTTTATCTCCACGTTTCGCCAGCCCTCAGTGCTAAATGTTGCTTGCACTGATTCGCAGCATAAGAGGTGCCTGTGCCAGCACAAGCTCCTCCTGAGGATGCCCAGGCACTGGAGCTGCTGGCACAGCACCACTGGGGTGGCCCCGGACCCGCAGGAGCTGGTGGTTGTGCTGCCAAATCGGCGTGTTATTGCTGCTGCGTATGCTTCCTGCTGCAGCTTCTCGCTCTCCTCCAGTGTTTTGGGTGTGCGGAGCCTCTGCCTTGTGATGCAGTCTGCCATGTGCTAGAACATTTCCCTTCCTTTCCAACCCCACCGATAAGTCCTTGTCCCCCTGTTCTGCTGGGGTGTGATCTGCTGCTCTGGCATTGAATCACACAGCTACAAGGCTGGGGTTTGTTTTGGTTTTTTGGTTGGGGTTTTTTTTTTTTTGGGGGGGGGGGGGAGGGGTTGATGCAGGGTAGTTTCTCCACTGGGGCCTTTGAACTTTTTTTAAGGTTTGGCCTGGTGTCCTAAAGTCATCTTCCCACAAAAAAAACCCTGTTGCATATTCAAAATGCAGCAGAGCTATTTTTTCCAAGTCTTCCTGCCAAATCATAATTTCTCCTCTAATGGCCCAGTAGCTTGGGGTGGGGAGGAGACAGTGCTCTCACCTACAAGCCTGCTTTACCTGCTGGGCTTCGGCTGGGCCGGGTCAATCATACTTCTAGGTCAAGGGCTGGAGCTGTGTGGGAGCTAATTTGCAGGGGGTGAGTGCGTGAGTGCCGGGTCCTTCCCTTCTCTGCTTAACTGCTGTGCGGTAAAGCTGGTGCTGGGCCAGGTGCACATGCTTCCAGCTGCCGGGGAAGCTGCAGCCCCGCGGGGCCCTGCTCACTGCTCGAGTGTGAAGTTCAAGCCCTTTTTCAGTGCTCTGTGAGCCCAGCGGGGACCACCAGCTGCAGCGTGAAGCTGCTGAGCCTTCCATGGAGGGAGCCACTTCCACGGGTGGGATGAAAGCAGCAATTCAGGTTTTTACTTCTAGCTTCTGCGGGCCAAAATGCAGCTGACACTGCCCTCGCCACCACATCGCTCTGGCCCGGGGCTCTGTCTGTCAGCCCCGGGGATATGGAGGTGGCAGGTTTGGCCCTGTAAAGAGCTGCTTCTGGTGCTGTGGGCAGGCAGGCAGGCAGTGGGTGGGAGGCAGCAGGAGCCGGCAGCAGCCCGGGTCTGGCAGGGGGACGGGAAGCGGGCAGGGTCAGGCAGACACGGGCTGGCAGAGACAGATCGGCGGCGGGCAGGGGCGGGCAGGCGCAGGCTCGGTGTGACACCGTGCGGCCGCCGGGCGCAGTGCCGGGGCGCGGGCAGCCGGCTGCGGGAGGGCCGTGCTTCTGCCCCCGGGGCGCGGGGGGCAGGGTGCCGTTCCTGCAATACTACAGCTTCCAGGCTTTTACAGTCCCGTTAACCTCCGGTCTTATTTAAAAAAAAAAAAATTAAAAAAAAAATCGATTTTTGCTGCCAGGCGTGTTCAGCCCCCCGGGCTGTGCCGGCGCCCCCCCCGCTGGCGGCTGGCTTGGCGGCTCGTCGCTCCAGGCGGCAGCGCGGGGCGGCGGGACGGGCCTGAGGCCGCTCCGCTCTCCTCCCGCGGGCCGGCCTTCCGTGGCCTCTCCCGGGGCAGAAGGGCCTGCGCCTCGCTCGCCCGGCCACGAACACTTGGTCTCGGCCTTTTCCCTTCACCGTTCTCTGTCTGCGCTTGCCGGCTGCCTGCCTTGGCCCTTTGGGGAGCGGCCCATGAGCAGCAGGGGAAGGCCTTCGGCATGGCGCCGACCCCTGCCCATGCACAGAGCCCCGCATGCCGGTGGCACCAGGAGCTGAAAGGCTGGGACTCCTCAGAAGATAACGGTGTTTTAAGGCTTCCTCGTTTGTTCATTTACGCCAATGAGTATTTACCAAAACACCCAGGTCCCCAGCCCGGGGCACCATGGTGTGCCATGTGGCACTGGGCTCCTGTCCCCACAGCGCCCGTGGGGCTGCGGCGCTGGCAGCAAAGCCCTGGTGCGTGGCAGAGGCGGCGAAGCAGGGCCAGGCTGCAGGGCTGCCGCTCCCACCGGCCACCACGTAAATACCGCAGCTCTTCCTTCTCCTCCGCTTGCAAAGCGCACCGTTAACTTGGCTTAAGACTTCCCTGCCGGTTTGCAAACTTGGAGAAATATTGTTTTCTTGCAGAGATGAGTTCTCCTTGCCAAGAAGGTTTTAATAACTCACCGTGAAATTTATAGCGTTTAAATTTAAACCACACGTGGGAAAGTAGAGTTGTAATAGTTTAATCCAATTTAACCTTGAGCGATCTGTTCTGTGGCGCTCAGGCAGACAGTTCACACCACAAGTGAAATTCCTCTGTGGGGTGGCAGACAGCAGCTCTTTCATCACGTCTGTGTCCTTTCCGAAGCGCAGAGGACCAGGGTTGGCCAGCTATGTCCCTTTGGCTAGACTGGTTTGTCTTTCTGCTGGTCTCTTCCTGTGAAATAGCCAAAGTCTGGTGCAGCTTGGAGCTGGAGCTTGGAGCATACCCCTAGGAGTCTTGCTCTAGCTCTCGTATGTCCCAGTTGCATGTTGCCTCCTTTCTTGTCCTATCACAAGAGGCAGGCACCTTTCATGGGTGATCATAGAAACGTATCTCTCTGGGGAGGCAATCTCCTGGGGATCTCCCCGATAACCTCCAAGGAGATGAGGGAGTAAGGTTGCAATGCCAAGTAAATGCTATGGATCATTAAAAACCAAAGGGAAAAACAAACACTACACTACAGCACAAAGAAAAGAGTAGGGCTGCTTATGGGCAGTGTTAAAGGCTTAATGATGTTTAACGAGTTGTTCAAGTGTCCCTCAGCAGCCAGCAAGCCAGTGTCACTGGTGAGGCAAAACAACACAAGCTAAGAAGCTCTGACCTGCAGGGTACCATCACATCTATGAATAAATGATCCCTTGATCCTGGTAGGGACTGTGGTAGGACTATGGAGCTCACTGTAGCCAGTGGTGGTGGAAAACTGTGTTATAAAACTCAGATGCTGCCTTATGGTGAGTGTGTACTTGTGAGTGCAAAGCTCAGGAGACCACTGCCACTGGTGCTGGGATCTCTAGAATAACAGAGCATTAAAGTTTTACACCCTTTGGCTCCGCAGCCATCCATGGTTGGGGAGAGTCAGCTGCATCATGGTTCCCAAGCAGCTCTGCCACTGAATGGTTCAATGTAGTGATGCTGAGCTGAGGAGCCATCAGGTCTCGAGATCCCCTGCCTTTCAGGGTTTTGTCAGCTTGCTTGTATGCTTTGGTGCTCACCTAGGCAGCTCTGTTGGACAATCAGAAGCTCCTGTACTGTGGAAATGGTGACTTGCTATTGTGTCTCAAAGAAATTAAGGCAACAGTTGTTCTGATGGGCTGCTTTCCTCTCCAAAGCACCTAGGTCATACCCCTTGGTTCACGGAAATGCAATGGTTACAAATCACGATTAGCGTGCATTCAACAGCTAAATGTTGAAAGTTTTATTTCCATTGACCTGTTTTGTTTTTTGTAGTAAAGTCAGGTTGGGATCAACACTGTTCAAGTGCAGAGACCTGAAAGACCAAACATACTTTCATAGCACGAGTGAGACACAGAATTGGCAAAAGCTTGTTGAGTGGGGATGTAAAATGGTTGCTGATGTGTGGATCCTCCCCCTGGGGAGGATGCACTGACTGCATACAGAGGTGTGTTGGTGGCCTAAACCTGGGAAGGCTGAAGTTCTTGCATGGTGTCCAGCTAAGGCAAGGAAATTCAACGGTAAGTACTTATGGTTGTAAAACACCTTTACATGTTGCATCCATCCACAGCAGTTAGGGTTGTTGTAGTAACAAGAGCTATCTTGCTTAGCTTTCCATTGCAGTCCATAGCAAGCTATGCCTGTTGGAAATGGGCAGATCTGATGATTTTCCGGGTTGGCCAGGCGGAGAATAGAAATGTAGGCTAGATCTGTCATGGCTGACTTTGAGGTTGGAGGAACTGTGTGAATGGTAATGCTGTTTCTGATCCAGCTGAACCAGCTGTGTTTGATGTGTTTCTGCACAGCTATCCTTGGTGCTGCTCTTTTTGGAGATACCCCAGCGAAAAACAGGTAACAGCAAATTCTACTTTTTAGATGTTTTTTTCCTTTCCCTTGGGCTTGTGCATTTAACAGAAGATCATCACATAACTGGCTTTGGTGAGATTTGCTTGTTTGCTTTTTATGGAGTAAGTGAACTTAGTAGCCAAATATTCTTTAGACGTGTTGGATGTGACATGGTGAGACCAGAAATGGGTTTCATCTTGCATTCCCTACCAGGCAGTTTCCCAGGGAGGCTGACTGCTGTCTGTGCAGCTTAGGTTGGAAACTTTGGGGTGGTGGGAAAAAAAATAATCCCCAAACCGGATTCCCTTCCAGCTTGCCAGGTGTGCCAGGCGCCTCAACTGACTCACCAAGGCGGAGGTTTCCAGAATGACTAATGACTGAGCAGGCATTGATTTTTGCCTGTCTGATGGGATGTGTCTTACAAAGTCTCCAGTTTCCAGACTGGGTGGGGTGCTTGCCCTTTGAAAATCAGATCCATGTATTGTGTATTGAGTTGGCTGCCCCAAAAAAGAAACTGTAACCTTGAGATCAGGTAAGTGTGTCAGTAGTAGGCTTCAGGCTGCCAACAGGAAGGTGCTGAGGCAGCTACTAAAGCTGCCCTCGCGTGCTCCCATGCTTCACTGTTGACGTAAGTAGGGCCTGAATTACAAACTAGATTTTTTAAAGCCTCATGTTCTGATGTAAAGGGTTAATATACTCTTTAAAATGGAGTTTGTTTCCTCCCACCCCCCGCCAAGGGTAATATTTGTTCTCCTGTTGCCACCTTTCTGCTCTTGAAGAACACGTAAAATTGCCTCATGCTTAGGCCTGGCCGCTCAATGAGGCTTGAAGTTGTTCTTGATCAGTAGCTCCCTGTCAGCTCCACAGGAGGCTGGAGCAGACCCTAAGGCTATTGTGAAAACAAGAGCATTGCAACATTATATGTTATTTCTCATGGTGGCTGTGACTGTTTACTCCTGAACTAGTGTCACAGAAGAAATACAGAAGTTAATTAGATGTCTTCCGATGCAGAATGCGCTGTTGAGCACTCACCTGGTTGACAGGAGTGGCATCATACCTGATCCAAGATGAGGTATTCAACTGGTGTAGGATTGGGGAAAGCCCAGGTCTGGCTTGTAAATCTGCTAAGCAAATCTGCTGCCCTACATGGTGATCTCCCCTAAGGAGCACACATTGGGTGTGAGGAGACGTGGCTTTGCATTATTTTTGGCCTTTCTTATATTCTGCTTCGTTATTCTCTGAAACTGATTGTATGCCACAGTGTGCGTGTAGTTTCCCTGCTCTTTGGTGGCAGCCATCAGCACAGAGGCATCACGCCATCCCTGTTCTCTGCCGTTTCACAGGGCATGGCAGTGCTGGGCTGCCGTGGACCTGGTGGATGCTGTCCTAGGAGATGCGCTGGGAGGCAGGTGGTTTTCCAGCCCCATCTGGGGATGTGTGTCCTGCTTGTGAGGTGGGTCAGTGGGGCTGGGTGCTGCTCCTCGTTTAACCCTCCTTGGGGCATCCAGGAGCAGCTTCTTGGCCCTAAAACATGGGACTATCTCCCTGTGGAGAAGAAACAGGGCCTGCTACTGTAACCCAAGAAAAGGGTCTTTCCACTCCTCTGGACTCACAGTCACCCTGTAACCAGCTGTCCATTGGATTCCAGGGTCAAGTCCTTTTTGGGTGTTTTAAGACTAATTTTTCCTGGGTAGGGACAGCAGGGAGAGTTTGGCACAGTCACTGTGGACTGATGATACCAAAGGCATCTAAGTAGCCTCGATAAATATAACCGTGATCAAACCAAGCAGTGTTTTGTGGTCTGTGCACTACACCGGCTACAAACACATTGCTCATCAAGCTCACTTTTTCCTAGGAATAAAACTCCAGTCTCAGGCAACGGAGGATGGAGAGAGCATTAGGCTTTTAAGAAGCAGACTTCAGACACTGCATCCTCAAATTTTCTGCCATTTAGAATGTTTCCCTAAGGTTTTACCACACATAAATGAAATGATAATTACAGTATTTTAATCCAATTAGCTCCCTTCATGATCTGGCAGGTGCAAATTGGAGATGGATCAAACTTCTTCTTACTGTGGATTATGCCTGGAGCCTCCTTAAAGCTGTTGTCTGCCCCTGTGTGTACATGCTGTACAACGTGTGTTACGGGGGAGACTGCAGCGAGGTCCTAAATTATGTATAGCATATGAATTATTGCTGAAATGCATCACTAAGACTTCACTCATCGAATGTTTCCAGATCCATGTGAGCAGCATGGGAAAAGCAAAGAATTTGCTTGCAGCATGGGCAAGGTTTTCATTTGCATGGATTTAAATGGTGTGTGTCACTGACAGAGTCACAGGTCACCCAGAGTTAACTTAATACATGCCCTTATATCTTGAAGGGAATGTATTTTTCAAGCTTTCATCTGATTAGCATGGAAATTACACTGGGACGTCTCTTTAAAATGGGTGCAGAGTTGAAAAAAGAGATGATCTTGATGTGCTATTTAAAAAAAAAAAAAAAAGTCTTTGAAGGCCAGTGCAGCTGCCCTTCCACAGGCAAATCTCCAGCTCACATCTGGGAGAGCATCCCCTCTTCCTCCCGCCCACTGAAACCGAGCAGCGAGCCCACCCTCTGCAAGGACAACATGAGGGGGACACCTCTGCAGCCAGAAGAACGAAGGTGGAGGTGGCCTAAGCCAGCAGCATCCTATGGAGGACAGTTTCACGCTGCTTTTCCTAACACCTGTGGATATGGCTAAGCCACAAATGGTGGGAAACTGCCTGTTAAACCCCCAGCTCCAGACAGTGTGCATAACAGTAGGGTTTTCCTCTCCCAGTGCTGTCCTGATGTGGCCGTACTGCCTCAGGGACCCCCACAGCCTATGGAAAGGATGAAGAAATTGTCTCTTGACAAAACTGAATGGGGCCATTTTGACAATGTTATATCTCCCATCTCTCAACCTGAGGCAGGAACAAAATGACACCTTTTCTTTTACTGTTTTGTTTTCATTTATTTTATGGAAGAGACTTTTGATGAGGAATGACTAAACCTCCAAATCAGCCAAGTTATATGGTTCAACTGTCCCTTGAACATATGGGTCTGTACTGGCTGGGCACCCACCTTTTACCACATGGATGCAATAAAGGATAACTTTCTTATCTTTGGCCTATTTTGAGTGGAGAAATATTTGTTTTGCCATTTAGCTTCTGATTTCCCCTTGGAGAACTGCTGTCAGTCTGCACCAAAAGAAAGCTCTTATGGCATTGGAAATCTTCACTTCTTTGAAAAGGACTAAGCAAATATGTGTCAGAATGAGGTTTCTTTTGATAGTTGCTGTTCAAATCCCTGCATGCTGACTGTATTACACGTCCTTTATGTTGCTGTACAGCCATAATCTCCCATCTTCAGGACAGGTGGAAAGGGAATTTAAAGCTGCGTCTCCTTCAGTGTTAGCACCGAGACCCTGACTGCAAAGGCACCGCTTGCCCGTGAAGGAGGAGGAACCAGTCCCAGTGAGATTCTGAAGCTGAGCTGTGAGGGGTGAGCCACAAATCACATGAAATAATAATAAAAAAAAGGTACTAAATATTTTAAAACAAACTGGAGAAAGTGTTTGCACATTAACAGTCTGTGAACATAAGGTGGTAAAATCCTGCCGGCAGTGGTTTAATCTGCTGTCAGGTGTAGAGACGCAGCTGCTTGGTGTGAGAGGGACTGCAGCGGCGCTGAGGCGAGCGGGGAAGAGGTGTGTGTTTGAACAAGAGCTGTACCATTAACATGAGCAGTGGAAATGCTGCAGAAACCCTGGGACAGACAGGAAGGACTGTGCCTTAAAGGCTCTATATAAGTTTATTGCTCAGCAGAACTGTGCACGTAGGAATGTATATTGAGGGGGGAGCGAAGTACCAGCTGGAAAAGATGTTCTGGGGGGCAAAGTGCACCCTTTCATGCTCTGTGGTGCAATATGGTTCTACTTTTCATTTCCAGGGGATGGAGGAATGCTGTCACCTTGAGTCGGGACTGAGATGGGGGTAGTCTGTTACCTGGTTTGACTTTGTGACTTGACGTCCTCTGCTTCAGCTGAAGTTCCCCTGTCTAATGTGGGGGTCAGACTGGCCACTGCTCTGACCATCCAGAGATGAGGTGCAAAGTGGGGATGTCAAGAAGCAATTGTGGCTGAGAAGGTCTTTGCTTCTGCGGGAAGAGTTGCGGTGGTGAATGATCAGATAAAGATTTAGGTTTGCAGTCCTAAACCACCCCATGAGGTTGGTCGGTTTGAGTTCAGCTCCTTATCTCCACATGAATTTTTTATCACAAAAGCACAGACCACAAGCAGCAGAATCCTTGGCAAACTGAGGAAACCCATCCAGGAGAGAAGGAAAATTTCCCATGGTTGGTGAAACCAGAGTCAACAGAAACTAGGAGCAAGGCAAGGGGCAAGGGAGATGAAAGGTAAGATTGCCTCTAGGTAAGGCCAGTAAAATAGTCAGATTTGAGTCCCATAACCAGTTTAGTGAATTTACTTGATGGCTGCCTAAAAACTCATGTCCTTCCTAATTTTAATTTGAAAATGAAAATGAGGCAGATCTGGAAAAAGCTCTTTTTTTTTTTTTTTTTTTTCCTCTCTGTTTATCACGGTGGTCTATCCCAGGCCTCCTGCTGGGAGGGCCTCTTACCTTCCTGCTGTGCCAGGCTATGAGGAGGTGGATTAAAAAAGCCTCTCCTTTGGGAATAGGTCCTTGTCGAGTCATGCCAGCTGTGAGGTTTGAGGGAAACCTTTTACTCATCCAATGTTTTGAGAGTGTGGAATAAATCTGTTCTTTGGGCAAAGAGAGAAAGAAGTGGCTGCTCCTTTGTTTGCCAGGCGATGGCTTGCAATGGCTCTGCTCATTTGGGGCATCTCCTTACAGACAGTGGCTGAAATGTCACTTGTGGAGTAAGGCACAGCCCGTAAGGTGTGACTGTATCGGGGTCCATCTTCCCCATGTTGCGCGTGAAACAGAAGTGGATGCCAAAATGGTGGTGTTTCCAGGGACCGTGGAGATCCCACAGTCACGCTTGCCTTTTCCCCACATCAGTTACTTAGGAAAGAAAAATAAATCCTCGGAGCCATTTCTGTGGGAGCAGCCCTTTGATAGAGGCAGCTGCACAGGGGGCATCTCCCAGTGATGCCCTCTGAACACGAGAGGCTGGTGGTGACTGTTGGCATGTGAACGTTTGAAGGGCTTCTCATTCCTGTCACAGACCTGTGTTCTCCTGGGAGGCTCCTCCTTTCCTTGCCCCTCCTTACTGCTGCTGAACTGTGCTTCCAGGTGTCACAGAAGGACCAGGACACGGCTGTGGTCGCAGAGGTGGAGAAAACACCCCAGCCACTACACCAGGTGAGGTGGCAGGAGTAGTAAGCCCCACGACAACTCCCTTCCGCCTTCTTGCTCTGCTACTTTGCTACCCTGAACATCATGCAACAAACCAGAGCTGCTCTGTGTATGGTAAAACTAATCCTCCCCCAGGCTGGGCAGAGAATGCTACCTCTGTGCTGATGGGGCAAATTTCTTGGTCGTGTCTTTCGTTTCTGCCTCTTCTCTGAGTTCTCAGGAAATCTGAGCAGTTCGGTGTTTGTGAGGCTGCTTCCTGCGGCGCGCCCCGCCTGACGTCGGCCAGCGTGGGCTCTGACGCACCCCGGCAGCCCTCTCGCAACCCCTGGCACCGGAGGCTGATGCCAAGACTTCTGCAAGGCTCACGCTGAAAAAAGAAACCAGATTCTGGTACCGACCAGAGAAAAGTCGGTTAAGGATGAGGGGTTTTGTGAGGTGCCTGTGGTCACTGGATGGGGAAGGTGGAAGTGCTCTAGGTCCTTGTTCATTTAACAGTGTCACATTAGTGGGGAGAGGGGGGTTAGGGTCCCACCTGGACCTGGGCCTTGGAAAGAAAAGTCCTGAGAATACTTTGGCTGAGTTTGGGCAGCAAGTAACCAACGTGCTCCCTGACTAAAGCCTTAAACCCAGAGAGGCCTCTGGCACAGGACTTCTGCTTAACTGGGCTGCCAGAATTGCCATCTCCTGACTGCGTGACATGGCTGCATAAATGTCCTACATGACCGGTCAGACATCTCTGGAGTCTGCAGTCCATCTCATCTCACAGGCGCTTCCTTCCCTCCGCTGTGTAGGGAAACTGGGGTGCCTCCAGGTGGCAGCCCTGTCCACTCAAAAAGAGGGGTTTGGTTTTCCCTTGAGATGACAAGGAGACATCGGTAGTGGAATTAGCTTGGGATTTAGTCCACCTTAGCAGCATGTTGGTGTGATGATGCTGTATGTGCTAGTAGTGATACTCCCTGCTTTCATACAGTGGTCCAGCACCTGTAGGACTTGTACCAAACCAGAAGATGTGGGGTCTGCCAGCCCACGGACAGGGTGGGCAGACTGACCCCCCAGCCTCTGCAGCAGCCTTGGTCCTGCCCGGGACCTGCTGGCAAGAATCATGGGGGCGGAAGAACGAGCATGAAACCAAGCACAGGCTTTAGTGATTGCAACATTTAATTGACTGGTTACAGACAGGAACCTGGAAATACAATGTAAAAATATATTTAACTAAAAAAACCAACAACAAACCATTGAGAAGTAAAAACTGTGGTGGTCTATAGAAGCAATCACTGCCACTGGCAAACAGCCTTCTGGAACTGGCTGGTAAGGTCAAAGTCTTCTGTGCTTGGGGCATACCTAGCAGCTATTGGGGAGAGAGGTGGAAAGCTCAGGCTTCAGCCATCTCTGCGCCACCAGGATTTAGGTGGTTGGGCACCACAAGCAGGTTCTTGGTGAGAAGTCAGATATCTACAGGTGGCAGCTGAGAGGCTCTTTGCAAAACCTGAGCTTGATCCCCTTGATCCAATCAATAACACCTTGAAGGACTTCTTAAAGGAGTTTAAAATAGCAATAAGTTGACAGCAGTAATGAAATTTGGGTGTTCCCAATATTTACAGCTCAGTTTCTATTCCCCAAAAAAGGATCAAAATCCAAATGTTTTAAGGATCTATCTAGGTCATTGCTCACAGGTGCTTTATGGTATTCAGGAAAATGCCCTGTTTTCTGACCAGAAAGAAGACTTGTAGGTTGATCATGCAGATTTGAAGTTTTGCTTTAATGCAGTGAAAAAGCAACACAAAGAGCTGGTGTCTGAATTCTGGTTAGTCTAATGATAGAAGTCCCTTTTATTCATGCTTTTATTTAAGGATGAGGTTTTCTTTCTGTCACAATGCACAGAATTATTTCTAAATTGTGTTTGAGGCTTCTAGCAGAAGAGGTTAACTAACGCTGTGAACTCATCCACCCAGGGGAGCTCTGAATTAATATGGTGTTTGAGTGGGGAGATCAAAGCACTGATACCAGATGAAATGCTATTAACAGTTTTGCACAAACAAAAATCTTCCAGAAATTTCAGTGCAAGACATTGGAACTGAGCAATGGCTGTGGATGGGGAAAAGGTGGCTCCATCCCAGTGCTGGCTTTATTTGATGGTCAAAGCAAAGGCTGACGGGAACAAATCATTCACCAGTTGTGGATGTATTGGCCATGGTCAAGTCTGTAATGTATCATCGGAGAAGTTGCACGGCAGGAGCAGAGGCAGCATGCTGTGCTGTCTTCTCCCAGATTCCCTGATGAAGACAAATGCTGAAATGTGTTGCTGTAGTTTGGATGTTCCAGCTTCCCAGCTTGTACTACAAGCCTCCTGCTTATTTTCCCACATTGTATCCCACTAAACAGTTCAGGAAGCTGCTCTACCCAGTGGTCGTTGGTGGAGTTTTTTCCCTCTTTTTAACTAGAAAGCCACCCATCTGGCAATGTTCCCTTCCGTTTGGCGGTTCTGCTGTTGATAGTAAAAGTCAAATTCTTTAAATAAGCTGAATTTGATTGCCATCCTTTCATCCCTTGTTGCTTTGCTAAAAAAAAAAAAAAAAGTGTTCCAGATAGAGACTCTGCATTTTTTTCAAAGCCTGCATATCTATCTTACGCCAATATTTTCCTAACTCCACAACTGAGATCAAATCAACAACTTATAAAGGTAGGCTTAGGCCAGTAATTAAGCAAGAACTCTAGGAAAGAATTAAGTGGGATCTACAGCATTGGCCTGTCCTTTTTCAAATGCCAAGTTTATATACGTGACCATGCATTTCAAATGGGTCAAAAGAGCTTGGTTGTAAGTACCCAACACATTGTTGTGAATTAATATTTAATCAAATGTACAACATAGGGCCGAATATTAAGCTTATCTTTGATTTTTACTTTAATGATTTTCTTGGGTTTCTAAAACCCTCTGAAAATACTTCAGAGTATTTTCATATTTTATGTTATGTAATTATATAATATTTTAAAGAAACTAGATTTCATAAGTTTTACTCATATGATATATTTCTTAACTGCGATTAAAGCTACTGAGAATGTAAATCTACAAAGGGAAATCTAAGCATGACCTCATCAGCATAAAGTATGTGGGAGACTAATTTAGTTACATCCCTATTAGTAATGACAAATCAAATTGTTCCTCCTGTTAAATCACTAATATAGCAAGGTTTTGCAACTCAGCACATAGCACACACAATAAATCAGTTCAGGCTGTACACAAATACTGATGACTGCTTTATATCTGGGTTAGTTTCTGGTTCCAAACTACTTCAGTGCAGTTCAGTTGAGCCATCCTAGTTCCCTTAATACCTGGAAAGAAAAAAAACAAAGTTAATCTCTACTCTCATGTACCGTTTATTAAGCTCTCAACATCTATAAGCCTGTAGCTGATGGCTTAGCAACCTCTTTGGGAGGCCCAGCTCACCTGATGCGCTATCGGCAGCTCTGCCGTTACAGGGGAAGGGGGTGGATGAAATGAGGTCAGGCAGTGTAAGCTTACCCCGCGCCGAGGGGCGTTCGCTCCGCTCTGTAATGAAATTAATCAAGGTCGTTTAATTTGATCCTGTTTTATTGTTATAACATGAACCTATAATTTGAGGTAGCTCAGAGAGGCACAGTCTTATCTGTAATTATACCTTTATAATTACATTTATATTTTAAAGTAAACATTTTCATGTATTGCCGTAAATAGACTGTGTATGATAAAGAATAATGTTCTCTCATGCTGCTTTTCAGCCAGAGCTGCCTTACTGAAAACACGGGCTGTAAATGAGATGGGGGAGCGACTGAATTCAGTCAGTTGTGTGCTGTTTAATTTGGTTTCATGCGAGTGTTTTATGTATCTTACGTGTTAAGGATAAAACTGAGCTTAAACCCCTATGCAGGCCCAAAATCAAAGGCTAGGACAATTGAAAGAGACAAAGAACAACTGCTGTTTAGTCACGTTAACTTTTAAAAATTGCAAAGCCAAGGCAAAGAGCTTGTCTTCAGCTGGCAAAGCTCTAGGAGTTTGTGGCGGCTGAAAAACCACGTGCTGGAGACACCTCCAGACAGATGGCTGTGACAGCGGCGAGCAAGCAGCGAGGGACCAGCCCTGCCGATCCTGCAGGTGATGGTGAGGAAAAATTGCATTGCTTGTTCTGTGTTTAGCATCTCACTTGGTGAGACCACGATGCGGGTATGAAAGCACCTTTTGTCTGCACAGCCAATTTGGCTGCCTCCATTCCCCCCTGGGCTCTGCTCACCAGCTGTCTCTGCGGCATGCATATGAGCTCCCTCCTGTCTCCGCTCTGGAGCAAACCAACTGGTTTATCCCAAGAAGAAACCTTGACATAACTGACGGTGCTTTTTTCCAGGGCTGCCCAGACAGAAGAAGCTGTGATGAGCTGGACCAGACTTTACTCTGGACAGTCCTCCAACCATCCCAGGAGACCTCATGCCCACCAACCTCCATGCTCTGCTGCAGAACCCAAAACACCTTCAAATCCTGCTGCAAAAACATGATGCTGGCAGGCTGCCACCCAATCCTTTCATTGTTTGGAGAATTTCTAACTTAAAAAAAAAAAAAGGGGGGGGGGGGGAAAAAAAAAAAAGGTCCTTGATAAAATAATTATTGACCAAGGGTCCATGGGGCTCTGTAGGGAGCTCAGAGGAGACCCAGGCCAAGTGCTACACAGTATGAAGGTAACCATTGCCCTTCAGAGAGTGCTGGTCCTTAGCGGTGTGGACACATGCCAGCCCATAGCAATGAGCAATGAGTTAATGGTGCCTCCCAGGCATTTTCCTAAGCGGCAGCGAACAGCAGCCTTTGCCAAGTAGCCAACACTCAGCATTTCCTTTCTTCTCCCTGAGATATTTCTGGACTTTGCAAACCTCTTCTTCCCTGTGGCTCGGTGCTCCAGCAGAAGAGCGGTGAGGACTCTGGAGCTGTACAAGTGGGTGCCGCAGAGGCAGGTGATGCAGCAGGTCCACGAGGACAGGTCTGCAGAGGCAGAATAAGGGCACCAAGCGTGGGGAGCCCAGAAGGAGGGAAACAACAAGCCTGTGCAGGAACCAGAAAAATACAGTGACGTTACTGGAAGAAAACAGCTCGGACATGAATCCCAACCCTACTCCATTTTGAAGGGAATCTCCTGAAACATGTAAGAAAACTAGAATTTATGCTGAACAGTTGAAAAGAAAAAGTTGAAATGTTTTTAGCGTGGTAAAAACTGAATTCAGAGATTTAGTGAGAAAGGGGGAGTGAAAGGGTCCTGAGTTCTTTACTTAACAATAACCTTAATGCAGCTACCAGCAATATCTTGAATGTATGTCACCCTCCGCAAACTAGTGCCAAAACTGGGCGCTAAACTCTGAAGGGCACAGTTGACACCGCCCTCAGGTACCTCTGGCTTAGCTCTCAGCAACAGACATTTTCCATTTCTCATCTATATTTACTTCATATTATATATATAATTGTAACTAAGCATCTGTCTATACTTGGCTTGTTCCCCTCTCTATTTAAACATGTACCTGAGAAGACTCATGAACAATTTGCAGTGAAGCCAATCATCTGTCACCAGCAATAAAAGCATTGATAGAAAATGTTCCAGTACATCCCTGCAAAATGAATATGTGAACACAGATTTGTAAAAGACGGACTAGAATTGAATGACAAGGGACCCGAGAGGTGCTGCATGAACAAGCCACACAAGAACCTCAAGGCCCAGCCATCAGGTCAGTGTGCCTTCTTTTAGCTTGCCACAGTATTTAGAAGTGACACGGTATTTTTGCAACTTTTATTTTTCAGTTTCTCATTTGTGATGGTTTTATATGAGACCACTGCTATAAAAATATTTGCTCACCTCCAGATAAGAAAAGAAATTGGCTTCTCAAGATGTTTCAATTTGAGCACCCAAAACCAATGGTCATGCCTGAAAACTTTGTCGCCTTCACTTTCTGTGTTGTCCCAGGATCCTTCAGAGCAGATATCCCCCCTCCAAAAAGTTGTGTAAACACGTACAGCCAAGTGACGGGTAACTGGACTCCATCAGAAGAAACTGGAAGGGCTGGAAAAGCTTTTTGTGCCTTGTTTCATACAAAGTCTGGGCTGGTTGGGGTGATATCAGTGGCTTCACTGGCACCACCTCCCAAACTGAAACCCATGGTTTCCTGGTCACTCTTACTCTTCTTCAGCATCTCTGGTAACAACACATCAGCAGCAACCTTGGCTGTTTGAACAGAAGTCTCCTGTCTGCAGTCTGTTATTAAATTCTCTTATGTCTTTATTAGATATCAGATGTGATGAAAGAAGGTGATGTCTCCAGGGAAATCTTGCATGAGGTGTGGAGATGGGATGCTAATGGACTGGGGAAGACAGAAAGTCTATGAGTATAATGATCTACTAACACCCCTGTGAGAGTATCAAGATCCAGATCTCTTTTTTGGTTGTTGGTTTTTTTCCTCCCCAGTGGAAAAGGCACTTGGGCAGTATATAGAACAAAGTACTTATCTCTCCCCCGCTCAGTAGTGCTCCTTCCTATTTTAAGGATGTTTTGGTGTCTTTGCTTTTTATTATTTTGCCATTCTGCGATCTCTATTCCTTTTATGTCACCTATTGGTACAACCGATGAGTCTTTCTTTCCATGTGACAGCTTCATTTCTGAGAAAAATGGCAAAATGACTGCAGAATCAGCATTTTAAGAAATAGTTGATTAAACAGGAGAGGGAAAGAAGGATCCAGACTGCAGGACTAAACCCTGAGGAGCTGGTGTGTGGGTGCCAGGCAACACCGTGGGGGCCTGCCCAAGGCAGGAGGAGCCAAACCCAGGGTAAAGAAATAAATAGGTTACAACATTGCACTGCATTGCATTTGTATTCCTTAATTTTAAAAATGTTAAAATAGAGGTAGGGTTGAAAGAATGTTTTTTGAATTATTTAAGGGCATGTGCTTAAAAGCTCAGAAAATGCAGAGATAATGGCTAAATCTATATGGTCAGGAATGTTGTGTCTACGTTAACCTCAGCCCCTACCCCTCCTGGCATGTCCTGGATGCATGCACACGTCCTGCTCCTTCCTCCTTCCCAACAGGCTTCTTGTGAAGGTCTGCAGATGTATTTATGATACCAGTAGTGTTCATAAAGGCCAGTTTTCATGCCAGAAACTCTCCTTTCTTTCACCATGGCCACAGGCTCCCCCCATGCCATTGGAGCTCACACCAGGTAGGTCCTGCCCCCCCACCCCTTTGCTCTGGGGCTGCTGAGGCCAAGTCCCAGGAACACCACGGCTGTGCTTGGGAGCACAGGGCGAGAGCGGCTGCCTGGGAGAAGGGCCATTCATGTGGGCTTCTCCTTAATGAACCCTTGCAGTTTGCAGTATGGCCCGAAAGATGCCTTTTCAATTGGGATGAACATTAGGCAATGTCCCTCATTCTTAGAAGTCTGGGATGTATTTGAGGATTAAAGTGAATTAAAACACCCTGGAAGTTTAAACTGGGTTTTTCTTTTATTAAATATCCAGGGAACCAAAGGGGAAGGAAAAAAAAAAAAAAAAAAAAGACTTCTTAAAGATCTCTTTAAACTCATTTTTAGCTGTAAATTAATTAGAAATTTGTGGCTTTTTCTAACCTGGAATGCATTCTGCACTGCTATGCTGCAGCCCAGGGAAGGATGTGCTCTGCTCTGTCTTCTATATACGATAGAAAAAGGATCTTCCCCTTCAGTGCAAATCCCAGCCAAAGCTACGTGGGACGAGGACAACTGGTTCTGCAAGAGAAGTCCATGTACTCCAGGATCGTGGCTCACACCCATCTTGTCACACTTTCAGGTCTGGCTCCAGTTTGCTCTCCGTAAGCAGCTTTCCCCTGCGTCTCTCTGGGTGGGTGCACATGCTCACAGTGCAGTTGGATGCTGCGCACACACACACCCCTCCCCTTCTTTGGGAAAGCAAACCGAAGTGCAGTTTGCTTTCAGAATACATCTACGTTGCAGCTGTTATTAGCTGGCGCTTGGGCTCTTCTGAGCTCAGCAGTCAGAGGCAGCTGCTCGTTAACTGCACAGAAACCTGTGCCTTTACGAGGAAGGTGTGTTGTCGTTGGCCGGGTGGGCTGTGTTTCTTGGATTGCCTCAAAACTAGTTTTCTGCTTTAACAGACCTGAGTGGCTGGTGATCTTAACATTTTCTCTAATTGCTGTTTAACTTCAGAGCTCTTTTAATGTGTGTAGCAGTAGTACTTGCAAAGAAAATATTCTACCAGAATTTAAATAATTAAAAAAAAAAAATTATCCCAAGCCTTTACACATATAGGGAGAGACTTTAACAGGTGCGGAGGTTTTTAGGCACTGGGTTTAAAACAGCATAAGCACAGAAACAACAAAATTGGCCATAAGGGCAAGAAAGGTGGTGTCCTGCGACCCAGAAAGCAAGCAGTCTGTGCAAATTTCTTTTTAATGGATTTCTTAAGGTGTTGAAGGAGACTTGTTGGTTAATCTAACCTAAATCTGAGTTTAATTCCTGGTTTGCTACAGCTTATGATGATGATGATCAGGAGCTGATGTAGGATTGCTGGAAATGGATAAAGTGCTAGTAAACCCCATGACGTTTTAGCTTTGATTTGCCTAAGCGCAGGATCAGTGCGTTGACTGCTGAGCTGCAATTAGGACCTGGCTCTCTTCTTGCAGGAACCGGCGTCAGGGTAAATCTCTGATTCAGCACAGTATTTTGGCACAAGCCGAGCACTAAATGCACAGGCAGGACAGTAAAGTCTCTTACTCCTTTGTAGCCCACTCACACTGCCCGGAGCTCTGTGCACACCTCTCCACAGCTGTCCCTTATGTATGAGGCTTTGCTCTCCTGCCTTCAGACCTATGAAGAGTTGGGAGATGCAGGAGGGGTGGCAGACCTGCGGAAATCCCGGTCCTCCCTCCTGTCCCAAAACCGAGAGGGAGCACCTCCAATGGAGGTGACTGATGTTATAACCCCACAGCAGAACCGTAGGCAGGCACCTTTTCATAGCCTGCCCAGGCTGCAGGTAAGACAATGACCAAAATTGTCCAGATAACATCCAACTGGAGATGTAAGGTTTTGGCTTAAGGAAACTGTATGCCCAGAAGGTCTGCTGGGGAACAAAAAAGCCCAAGAAACTACAAAAAAACGTAGGCGCTCCACGGTGACATAATTGTGTGACTTAGCAACAGGGCTCCCATGGGGAATAAGGAACGCATCCAAGCAAACCAGTCATTTATTGCTGCAAACCCTGGCATGGGCACAGAGAGACCTGCACTCCTGCAAACAACCCCTCAGCAGGGGCAGCTCTGCAAATCTTGTCATCTTCTAGGAAGTCAGTCTTGTGTCACGTCAAAAACCCTTCCTTATTCCTGATGCCACAAGTCAGTGGAGGCCAGAGGATGAATGGGGCATTGCTCTCCACCAAAGCATCCCCAGGGGTCTGTGTCTGCTGGGGCTAAGCTGAGCTGTGATCCTGCCCTTCGGGGAAGCGGAGGAGCTCGGATCGGTCTCAGCCTGGCTTACATCTTTTTGCACTACCAAATACATGTATTCAAATTTTCCGTGCTCGGATGTCTACAAAATAATACAACACCCCTCCTCTGCTCGGGTTGTCTTTTATAAGCACTCAAGAACAGCGTAAACAACTACCCCATGCTTACCATGAATCATGCCACAACCGTTCCCCTGCAGCAATACAGATAAGCGCTCCTGCTGCAAGCCCTGAACACAAATTTATCAGCCAAGTTTCTCTCCGTTGGCACGACCCTTTTGTGATATCATACATGAGCCAAATTAGTATTCTTGGGATGGCAGGAAGTGCTTTTTTCTCCAAGTATTTCCGCGAGCAGCCAGGCTCCGGTGGTGCGACCGACCCCACCGAGCCCTGAGCACAAGGAACAGCTTTTCCTGATCTCCTTCATCTGTGGCTTGGCTGAAGGCTGGGGTTGGCAATTGCAGGCATGCTATGCCTTTTTTAATTTATTTTTTTTTTCTCTGAAAGAGTTGATTTGGGATCTTGCTTCTGTGTTTTCAGGGTCTCCACATGCCCTTCCCTTTCTGGCCATCAGCTGCCAGCAGGGCTGCAGGAGCTGTCTGAGACACAGACTCCTTCAACAATGGAGCAAAATGATTTTTTCCTAAGTGAAGGCCTACCATATAAAGTGAGACTTACCTCAGCCGCTGAGTTCCCTTGTGTTTTGGCTGGCTTTTAAATGTCTTGGGATGTGTATCTTTATTTGCAAATAATTTTCACTGAGAAATGACTGAGGGCCTCTGGATACAGCTGTTCTCTAAAATCAATGACACTTCTGAGCCATCAACGCCTCCATCCCAACTGTAACTCAGCTGTCCTGTAGCAGTTAAATGTAACCAGGAATTAAAATACTGGGTTTTGGGGGGGGTTGTGTGTTTTGGCTTCTTTTGGGTTGTGGGTTTTTTTTTTAAATTCTCACTGTGAAGCACTGAGATTTTATGTCTTTCTATCTTTGAGTTCAAACTAATGCCAAGGGAATCATTCAGTGAATGCTACTAAATATTTGTTCAGGATGGGAACCTCCAGCACTGCTTCAACTGAAAGATTTTCTTCTGTGCAGTCTTGACTGACAGAGTTGTCCTCTCCTTTTGTAAAAAGCATATTTTCATGCTGTTGTTTCAACAAGACTTGAAGGTTTTGCATGCCTGGGGCCATTGTGTAGCTACTGGAGCTCTGCTCTACTGGCAAACTTTCTTCGCTTACAGGTTATTAATACTTTCTTCATTAGCATTTTAACATTGCAAAATGAAAACCGCATACATCAGTGATGGACATTGGAGATAAGTTTGTGAATGTAAAGCATCATCAGTCATGACAATGAGCAGGTAGCAAATGTCTGCTCTCTGCTCCACCCCCAAGCAGTTGCAGGTGGTCCAGCTGTTCGTCAGCCTGGTTTGTAAAGTACCAGGTAGCGGTATCAGCCCAAAAAGTCTTTCATCATAACATTTAAGATCCTTTCTCAGGTGTGTCTACTCTTTTTGTCACCCAACACCCTCTCCTGATTTGTAAAAGTGTCTGTATGTAAAGTAACTGTAAAAGTGTTAATATGGCAGCTCATACGAAGATGCCCACAGCTTTAAAAATATTTAACTGCCCTTAAGATGCTAGCCTCATTCTAGGGGGGAATCACCTTCTTTTCCGCTTTCTCTTGTCTGTATTTACTCTGTGTGGGCTCACCAAAACCTGTTAGCAGGAGCCATCATCTCAGGAACAAGGGCATGGGAGTGGACACATACCTACGGCTGATCATCTGGCAGAACCTCTGGTGCCAGCTGTGCTGGCTCGCAGGTCCTTCCACCACTGGCCAAGCCTTACAGGGCTGGCACCGCCAGCCCCGTTGTGCAAGGGATGCGGGAACTTGAAGGGGAACAAAATGGAGGTAAACGCCTTGCAGATGTGAAGCAGAGCAATCAGAGCAAATCTTCATGGGGCTGCATCTGTTGGTACCACAGGCCAGCATGAGCAAGTGTTTCCATTTCTCTGCTGGTGTGTCTGATGTTCAGATCTATCTTATGCAGCGCAATGTCTGCGGCACTGGAGCAAGTATCCACACCTTTCAGCAGAGGGTGTCTAATTAAGCTCGTGAACACTAATTGCTTAGGCTGAGTGCGGATGGTAAGACACCCTTTTGCTTGGGAACCATAGAAAAGTTACACGCTAGGGCTGTGCAAGCTGAGAAATGTGTAAATAGAACAGATAAATTATCCTCTAAGTTACAAATGGGCTCAGAAGCAGAGCTGCGGCCAGCCTTTGCATTAGATGGGAACAGCTGCATACACCAAAGCCTCCAGATTTCCATAGAAACTTGGATCAGCCATAGATTATCTTCATTTTGTAAATGTTTTAATTATTATACTATGATACTGTTCTGTAGGGATTGCAATGCTGAAGCCAAGGCTCCGTGGAAGCCACATTTTAAAAGCAGTTTCCCTAGACCATATTTTAAGGAAAGCAATGCTGCTTTAGGATTAAGACTTATGGTTTCTGATAGATTCTCTTTTTTTTTTTTTTTTTTCATGCTGCTGCATCCACTCTTTTAAATAAATAAACTCCCACTGAGCTTGCTACTCCAGTGGGACTGGATTGAACTTCCCAGGCATGCATGAATTATAAAGTCAGATATATGTTCCTGCGGAGAGGAGAATTACTTGCAGAAACCATCTACTGATGCACGTAGCCTGCCTCAGTCCCTTGAAAAATAAAACCCTGGGTGCGTGCGGGTGCAAAGAGCCAGTGCTGCACCCGGACGGGAACCAGCCCTGCATTGCCCCACAGAGATGTGTCACTCCCCGGGTGTTGCAACCGCTCTGCGTTGTGGCCGGGGAGATGGCCCTGCAGATTGCGAAGGGGTTGACAGGATGTGGCTTCTGCGTGCGCGGCAGCTGCGCCGGCGCCGATGTTTGTAAGATCAGGTACCGCCGTGGAAGCGGAGTCCGGCAGGCGGCCCCGGGAGATCTGGTTAGATCAAAGGCTTTCCCACGGTGAGGGCCGCCGGCACGGTGGCAGCGGTGAGCGTGTCACCGATTCCTCCCCTGCGCCCTGGGGTCTGTGCGCACCCCAGCACCAGTGGGCTGGAGAGGTCGTCTTTGCCTTAGCTTTTGCAACAGCAGCCTGAGGATCCAAGCTGCAGGCGTTGCTGTTGCTTGATGCCGTAAGGTGTATACAGGTTGTCCCGGTGTGGTGCAGACACAGGTGTGAAGGTGCCCGTGCGGCTGGGAGCATGCCCCCAGTCTGCCCTGCCTGCGGAGAGGGGCTGGTTGGCTCCAGCAGTGGGTGCCGCCACCAGCACTGCCCTGCTGGTGCTCTGCCCTGCTGGTGCTCTGCCCCTGCCGGGCTCCTCTCCTCGCCCTTTCCCTGCCTATCTCCCGGGGATGCAAGGTCCTGAGAATCAAACCTACCCCTGTGCTAGAGAAAATGCCCCTTAAATAACATATCTGCCTGGGACAGAGTCAGTCCAGTCTCTCAGACAAAGTGAAGCTTTTTTTTTTTTCCCCCCTCATAGGGGATAATTTTGCTTGCCTTTCCCTGCGGGGCAGGTGGGCAAGGGGGACCTGAGCACCAAACGCCCAAGCCTGCTGCTTCTGACAGGTTTTGAGCCAACCACAAGTCAGTGGTTCTTCGTGTGCTTTCTCTATAAAATGTTGTGTTTTGCTGTCCTGCATTATAAGGAGCAGAGATGCTGGCGGGTGGGCGATGGTGCAGCCAAGTGGTCACATCCATGTTTCTGCAAGAAGGTTTTTGCCCAAGCTCAGCAAACTGTGAATCAGAGTACAGCTCCTAACAAAACAGAAATCCTCCTAGCCTGTGCTTTGTTAGTCATTGATTGAGGCAGTGTGATGAAATACTTGGCCCTTCTCGCTGTGATAAGCGCTTTATTTTTAGACTACCTTTTAGCATCGCTTCAGCAGCTGGTCCTGCAGGCTGGGCTGTCGCCTCCAGCTCTCAATGCACACGCAGACCCTGCTGTCAGCACGTGCTGGACTGTTGCTGAGCCCTTCCAGCTCCTAATTTACACTCCGGGACAAGATGTCGCTGTAAAACATTTGCTTTGTCTTGCCTTTGTCTTCCTCTCACCTTTTGCTGCCGTGCTGTATCTTGCCATGACTTTTTGCAGAAACAATTTTCTGGTCAGCTCCCCAAAAAGCATCCTACATCTTCACTTTTCTCCAGTTCCTTCCACCAAACTGAATATTTTAGGGGCACTTGAGGGTAATTTGTTAAGACAAGAAAATGCCTGGCAGGATACCGTTCTGTGCAGAGGCAGCCGCGTGTGCAGCGCCCTACGGCTCTGCCTGCGATGACAGAAACCAGCCGGCTGCGTGTGCCTGCTGACAGGGCTCTGGGTGAATGCTTAGGTGTCTGCTCTGGGTATCCCAGGCGATCCCAGTGTGTCCCAACCGAAGCCCACGTCAGCATACGGGGGCTGACCGTTCCTGAAAGCTGCCACCAGCACGAGCAGCTGCAGATCCCTAGCTTCTCCAGCCTGGGATGCTTTGGAGCTTTTCTGGCGGCAGCGCAGTAACAGCACCAGGGATCGGAAAATTTGGGACCGCTATTTTTCTGCTTGGAAATGCCGATGTGTTGAGAAATTAATTCTCTTGTAGAAATGGTTTGAATTGGACAAAATTACATTTAAATAGGAAAAACTGGTAACAAGCAATTTCAGTTTCTATTTTGGAATGGTTTGATTCAATGTCTTTCAGTCTTATAGAAAAAGATAGCATATGATTTTAAAGGCCTATATCAGATTTCATAGGCACCAAACACTTTGATGTACCTGAAGTTAAACAATTTTGGAATTGCATTCCATGGCAAATTCATTACCTGCTTTTGAGTGGAAAACAAATTCCAAACCAGCAGATTTTTCCCATAAAACAAAAAAAACCTTACACCTGTCTCCCTTCCAGCTCCCCATTCAGAACAAAATATGTAGCTCTGTTCCCTGCAGGAACACAGAGCTACATTTATGACCAGGTTCATCCTTTTTGCCCTACATCTCAGGCTGCTGGATTTACATGTGGGATTTCTTAGACATGCCAGGTTGACCAGCCACGTGCTGGGCAGATGCGTTTCACTGGGGCGGTAATTCAGAGGGGTCCAGGACCCAGCAGATTTCCTGAGCCTGTTCCCATCTCCTGCCCTTTCCCAGTGGCACAGCAGTCCCTGTACCTTTGCTGCCCCATGATTTCTGCTGGCACTTTGGAGTGTTTCAAGGTCTGCACCAGCCTGTGAAAACCCCTTGGCAGCAGAAAAGGTCCTTAAAGTCCAGCCAGACAAACTTTCCCAACAGAAAAAAAGAAGTTTCCCTGGGGCGATAACTTAAAGGCATTCAGGCACAGCATCCTCATTAAGCACAGGTGAGGAGAGCAAGTCTACCTTGTACAACACTCACGTTTTCTCCCAAGAGCTTTTCCGTCTTCCCCTGCTATAGCTGGTCTTCCTCCACCCTCTTCTTCACCAGTAATTAGATGTCAGACTACAAAGGTGCTCGTGGAAGGACTCTCAGCCACCTCGCTGCATCCCGCATGCACTGGGGATCATGCTCATCATCATTATTATTGTTATTATTAGTACAGTAGCATCTAGAGAGCTCAGGCATTGTGGCAGGCATTGTGCAGACGTGTAGGAAAATGTCAGTCTTTCCCTATGGATATGCAATCGACAGCAAGATTCAACAAGAGGGAGGCAAAATTAGAAGGAAGGGTTGGTGCAAGGGATGGGCAGCCAAACTGACCACTGCTGCTCGCTCTTTGAAGCGTTGGATAAGGTCGATAAATGGAAATGGGCTCCATAAAAAGTCATTAAATGTTTTAAAAATTTAGGCTAGTTATAGCCTTTATTTATTTACTTTTCTCAGCAGTACAATTTTGAAAGGCTTTGAAGTCCGGTTTTCTGAAATCGCTTGTGTGACCAAAGTCCCAGAGACTTTCAGGGCGATGGGAACTCCTGGATCCCTTTGCTGCTGTAAGAAGCATCACAGTGTTTCCTCCTTTACATAAAGATTTCTGAATACTGCAGCTGGGGACAAACTTTTAAAATTAAGATATGTATGGGTGGAGAGAATGAGGGTGATGCATCTAAAAAAATCCCAAAACTTTATCTAAAATTTTCAATTTATATGGCATTTATGACTTTTTTCAAAGGTGATGCTGCTAAGCTCTTTATAGACCAGTAAAATGAGAGTTTATGTGAAAATGATTTTGACACTTTAGATATTCTAACAAAACATTTCAGCCTATATAGGCCTCTGCCCAGTTTGTGTGTTTATAGGTATTTTGGGGGGAAAAAAATAGCTGCTTTTAGCAGTATGTGAATCTCTAAGGACAATGTTCACTAACACAGCTTCTGTAATCAGCCACGATGCCCCTGCGGTCAGCACCATTCTGATGCGTCGGTGTGCCAGAAATCCACGTCAGTGTCCAGGAGGGATGACTAGGAGGGGTTACCGCATGTTGAGCCGCAACTGAACAAGAGCTGAGGTATTTCCTCAGCATGATCTGTAATTCTTACAGAAATCAAAGCTAATGTGTGGACAGGTGGAAAAAACCCAAACCCTCCATGTCTTTGGAAAAATCACCAGAGTGTTCAGGGCCTGTATTGGAGAGTTGTTTTTCAAGGAGCCTTAATGTGGTCCTTTTTTGACAGCAGGAGATGTTCGTGCACATCCTCTTCAAGCGCTGATGTCCGAAATCTGCCCATCAAAGATGCAGTGCTGTCAAATCACAGGAAGCGGCAATAAGTTGATCTCAGTAGGTGGATATTTTCCATGCAACTAAAAGTACGACATGGGAGCTTTGCAGAACTGCAATCCTGAAAAAGCTTGACCGCTCCCATTCAAAGGCAATAAATAAGAATTTTTTATTTTGTCTTTACCACTGATAAAGGGCTCGTGTGCCCCAAGGGAGAAGGAGCAGAGGGAGAAGCACTTGAAAATCTGGCTTCAGTAAGTTGTTCCTTAAATTCAGTGAGTCATGATTTTCTTTTGGTGCATGTGGCGCTTTGTGTATAAACTCCAGCCCAGTCAGAAAAATATCTCTCAGTTATTCGTGAGAGCTAGTAATGGTTTCCCAAGGATTAGTTCCTCCTAAAAGATACTGCCTGCATTCCTTTGGAAGATGCCCTCCCACAGGCCCTCTCTTACAGTGCTGCACTAAAAATAGTGCTCAGAGCTTCGTTGCGACAGCTCCATGTTGCAATTTTTATGGTTAGGTAGGTGAAATGACTTTAATTCAGCCAGCTCCATTCACTTAAATTTGCATGATAATGTTGTTAATTATCCATGTATTTCAAACCCAATAATGATTTCACAAAAAGATAAGACAGGGTCCTGTTTTTCTTTCCTTATATTTTAAAAATGCGCATAGACTTTGCATAATTAAAATGCTGCTCTTTTTTTTTTTTTTTTTTTTTTTTTTCCTCCCCTGGAATGGAGATTCGTATCTATTGCAGGTTGAAGTGCAAGCTTGTCTGCGTGCTGGGATGCTGTCCTCCAGCTGCTCGCTCGGCATGTGTGCTCCAGCAGATCTGACTCACCGTATCTTGCTGCCACACTGGTGACTGAAGGAAGCTGCTGGGAATGTAACTCTGATCCAGGTTAATCATCACTGCAAAAGGCTGTGCAAAATGAGCTGCTGCCCGGCTCCTCTGTCACTTCGCTCCAGGGTGGCATTGGTGGTTGGGACGGGCAGCAGATCGCTGCCTGGAGAGCAGATCTTTTTTTTTACCTCTGCGCAGATAAACCAGCTGATGGCAAATGGCGCTTCCTCATGGGCTGCCGCTGTCAGCAAATTCGGTCAGTCTTTGTGGCACATTTAGTCCTTACCTTTCCTGTGGTCTGTGTGGATGCAGAGGTTGGGGCAGGCTGGAGCTCCTGGGTGGGAGCAAGTGCCCTCGACAGGGATAGGGCAGGTAGCACTGGGTGTCCCTCAGCCACCGCGGATGTTCAGCCCTTGCCTAACCACACACCCCTGGAGCAAGGCACTGCCTTAGACAGCCCCAAAACCCTTCCTGGCCCAAAGGAATAATGAACACAGGGGATATTTTTCCACCCACCTTTTCTTACATCTCTTTTTAGCGCATCAGCCCACAGCTTCAGAAAACGTAAAGCACTCTGTCTTTTCTGGGTGAGAAAAGAAGCACCTTTTTTCCATTTTAAAAATGGCCTTGTGGAAATGGCGTTGTGCCCCTGCTTCTCGGTGGTATGGCTTGGTCTGAAGTGCGCTTCTTGTTCCTGCTCCAAAAACCAGACAAGATGACCAAGGACAGAGGAGCGCTCCCTGTGCCTGTGCAGGAGCAGGCTAGTGCCTAGTCTGGATGCCAGGTAGATGGTTAATGAGATTATGGCATTGGGGAACTGAAACTATTTCCTTTGAAAAGGCAAAAGATCAGCTCTGCTGCTCCCTTTCCACTGTTGACTTTGTTTGTTTTGCATAAATGGTTACTTGGCTGGCATGTGGTTGAGTAAAAAAAAGGTCCCTTGGCCCTTCGAGATGAGGAAAGACATCCAATGTTGAAAGGAGGTTGTGAGGAGGTTCAAGAGTTGTCCTCCCCCTGGGAGAGGGAAAGGATGCTCCTGTGGGGACCTGAGTAGTGCCCAGCACTCCCGACGCATCTGAGACAGACAAAGCTCCATGTCTGCTAGTACTTGAACCAATGTTAATTAAAGCATTTTAATGAGGATGTTTTGAGAACTGCATGTTAGTCTGTGCATGCCCTTCGTGAAATATTAAACATCTCTGCCCTTTCAGCAGCGTCCTCCTCCCCAGAAGGTCTTCCTGCAAATGGGGTTTGACGCTCCTGATAATTTCACAGCTAAAGAAACCTGGAGAAATAATCTTCTACAAAAATCTTAATGTGATCTTTGATGTTGCAGTCAAAGAAGCACATGCCAGAAAATGTTTTGCTTTCTTCAGTTCATCCTCTGGTAGTGTTTGTTGTTATTTTCCCGTCAGGCATGACAACAAGCAGCTGATTAACTCATTAGCCAAGAGCATCAAAGTGCAGGGTGAGAGCATGAAATCTGCTCCTGTGTCCTCCAGCCGCTCCTTGCAGCTCGGTGGTTTCTGCAAGGCCTGTCTGAGGCACAAAAAGTTCTCTCAGTTACTCACGGGCAGAAGCGTGCCCTGTCTTTCTTGAGTTCCGTCTCCACACTCAGGGACCGTAGCTGTGTCAGAGCATCTCAGCCTCTGTCCAAGAGGACAACCCAAGCTCCAGCCCATGTGTTCATCATCTAGTGGTCAAAGGTAGCCCCACAGAATGCTGCACACACCCCAACCCGCCCCTGAAAAACATTCTACACCCTATGCCAGGAGCTCATCAGGCCACATTGCGTGGAGGGTCCCCTATGGAGAACCACAGCCATGGGACAGTGAGGGAAAGTGCCACATGGTGATGCTCCAGGTTGAGAGACCAAACATCACTTGGTGGGCAGGTGATGTAGAGAGCACACATGCAGTTTTTCAAAACTGCTCCTAACTATGCAGCTCTCTGGAGCTGCAGGAGCAACTGGTAATGTTGAGTTTCTCTTGCAGGTCCAGGTCATGTGGAATCATACTCAAGACAGTAGTTTGCACCTGAGTGCTGCTGCTTTGCGTTGAAAGCCACCACGGTATTTGCTCCCCTAAGTGGTGTGCTCCATCTCAGTGTGGCTATTGCCCTGCCTTAAAAAGACCAGCAATGCCCCAGATCTTGCTGGTGGAGGGTAAGGTGAACTGTCTGTCATCTGTGTACACCTGCAGCCCTTCAGAAGCAAAGGATCAGCAGTTTGCTGCACTCATGGTAAAATCTTGCAGACCCAAGGATGTCTACGCAAGCCCTGCAAGCGTGGCACAGGAGCACGGCAAGCCCATGGCCTCCCAGAGCGCTCCTGCACAGCAGACACGGGAGAGATCACCAGCAGGACCCACCAGGTACCCGATGTGTCTTGTTTTCTACCTCCTCTCACTCCTACCCCAAGGTTATGGCCTCCCATCCTCTCTCCCCTTCACTTCCAACGCAAACTTCCTTTTACACCCCACCAGCTTCTGCCTCCTCCTTGCTTGCACACCTTGACCCAGCACCTGTCCCCCAGATGTGCAGAGCCCAACAGGACCAAGCCAGCTCTGCCCAGGGGCCTTACCACACTCTGCCAAAGCCTTCTTGGCTTTAGCAGCCTCCTAGAACTTCCACCACCCATTAGGCATGGAGCGTCCACCCCACCCACAACCACCATGGTTCGCCTGGCTTCCTGAACACCTCTTCTGGCAGGAATCACCACAGTCCAGTGGGGCTTGAACGGCGCCCAACACCATCCTGCAGCTGGATGTCTGGGACGTGGGAGCCTCCTGAGCTGAAGAACGGCCAGGATTTATTGGCAAGGCTGGGTTCAGGTCCCTTATGTGTGGCACTGTCACAAAGGGAAAGGACCAGATCTTGCAACTGCAGAGCTAAACGGGACTCACAGCTTAGCACCGTGGTTTTCTCCTCGAGCAAAGGTCTTTGCAAGGACAATGCTCACATTGGCAGCGCTGGGGGATGGAAGCTGTTCCTGGAGAACTCATCAGCAAGGTTGATGGGTTGGCAGTGTAACCAAAGGCAAAATGAAAAAGAGGAGCGTGGCAGGATTAAAGCATTCTTACATGGCTGAATCCCCTGAGTCCCAGCCCTGGCAGCAGTGCCACTGCTGAGCTCCTGGTTCTCCAGTGATGCCCTCGCTCCCACAGCCTAGCCGTCCTGTGGCTTATTTAGCACCAAGCGAAAAATCCAACACTGAGGCCCTTTATTTTGCAAGTCTGCAACACCAACACGCCTCTTTGCAAAGACCAGTGTGCACTTGCACACCCACCACGGGCTTCATCAGCACCTGAAACCCTTCCCTGACATGGTGCTCCACAGGAGGCATAAGGAGATTTAATCCCACATGAAGTGACGCAAGGAAATGGTTATATTTTTTTCCCCTTTACATAAGGAGCTGCCACAGCGCTCCTGAGAAATAGATATCCAACGGCAAGCCGCAGGCAGTGTCAGATGACAGATACATGTTTAAATAATGTCTTTATTCCAGTTCAGCTGAAAAAATAACTATTGAATTTGGGTCTTAAGCCAAGAAGTACCTTTGTTTCTGAGTGCTCATTGATTGAAACATCTTGTGCTTTCAGCTGGGTTCTAATAAAGACATTGCATTACCCTTCACACACAGTATTCAAATAATATCTTTATTTGGGAGGAGAGAGGAATTTAGAGAGTGACCTTAGTGTTTCTTGAGATTTGAAGAATTTCACCCAGCCTAGAGAAACTCCTAAACTCAGGGATTTCTGCTAGAACAGGAAGTTTCTCCCACATTGTTATCCAGCAAAATGAGGTCTGGATTATATTTAGCCCCATTCATTCAGCACAATGAAAAGTAAGACTCCAGCCAATTTCTTTAAGCAAGTTTATTAATAAGTGGTAGCTGTTTGGTGGCTGGTCATTCTAGGTGGCTGGGGAAGAGGATATATGCCGCACAACCTCCCTCCCTCTGGACGAGGTTCCCCATAAATTGGACCACTTGAAGCACTTTATAACCTCTGTGGGTACCTGTGCACGCCTGGCAGCCTGGACATTGTCCCAGGTACAGCTCCCAGCCCCGTCCCACTCATTCCTGCTTGCTGGCCCCTGCTTCACTGGAGCTGCAAACAAACCATCAGGGACAGTTTAGCAGCTTTTAAACTGGAGTTAATCTTCCAGGAGCTCCTAACTAGAGCCTCCAGGTGGCTCTGTGTAGGACCGTTGACCGTGCGGCTGCTGAGCGAGGAAGCCCCGCTTGCTGCAGGTACTGCAGTAACGGAGAGACCCAGCGTATGGGAGCACACGAAGGTCAGGAGCTGGGGTCAGTGAGGGCACCTACAGCCTGGCTGTAAATTCTGGCTTCATCCGTTGCTTTCTGTCTATCCAAAGACAAATCGCTTGGGGTACATCTCGGCTGAGGGCTAGAAAACAGAACTTACGGTAGTTTTATGCACGACAAACTTCATGACCCCATAACTTCACCTCAAAGTATCTGTAGCATGTTTAGGATGTGCTGAGCTCAAAATATCTCCTGCCTGTGCCCAACTAATTTAGACTATGTCACTTGAAGTTTGGGCTTGCCCTAAAGGGCTGAGGTCCTCACCACCTGCTTCCATTTGTAGTCATCAAGGGGAGAGGTCTGGAGCTGAGTGTCCCTGCAACATCTGCAGCAGTGGGATATACTCCCCTTGAGGCCCCAAACAAAATTCAGGCAATACGATGTCTTGGCTTTGCTTGGACCGGAAAAATTAGTTGCTTTCCTCCTACAGGGAGTGATAGTGGAGGCGACCTCTGTGCTTCTGTGAAAGTACAGCAATATGTGGCTGTCCTCTCTCAATCTAGGAGCCATGGTAGCGTGCCTTCACAGGCTATGGGTGCAAGGGAAGAAAGGACCCAGGAAGCAGCCCGTGGCAACCACAAAACAATGCAGCTGGAAGTCAAATGTAGAAGAAGGAGTGGTATCAGTCTAACTTCTCCCTAAAAACCGTAGATGTCCATGTAGAAGAAAGAAAAATTCTCTGGTACTCTGGAAACCAAACACGAGTCCTGGGAAGGTGGTGGTCAGCGTGGTCTTGGGTTCTTTACTGAAACAGCTGGAGCAGTTCATTCCGTCGGTGCCCACCTCACCTTCTTCAGCACCCATCACATCAGCATCATGGCACTGAGACTTCTCAAAGCTCAGCAGTTTGCACAGTTCAGCCTGAAAACTCAGGCACTGCTGTGAGCCATGTTTCAGCCAGATTTGGAAGATCTTGGCCAAAAATACTGCAAATGGACTTAACTATCTCTAAGGACGGCTGACACTGTGTGCCATCAGAGCACGGCGTCTTCAAAATGGGTACAAGGTAGATAGGTAAGGCCACCTAAGCCAGCCAAAAGCAAGTTATAAAAGTACTAAAACATTAAGCCACAGAATTTCTTCGAATTCTAGCAATTTTTATGTATGTGTATGGTTGGCGTTGCTCTGTTATTCCTGCCAAGCACTCAATTAGCACTTGAGTTAATAAGATGTTTTAATGGCTGTTAAATTAATCTCTGACAGTAAACCGAAATCTCTGAAATTAAACCCTGACAATGCTTTCCAGTGTTTTCCCAGGGAAAGATATTCTTTCAGCCCAATTCCTATGTTATCTTTGTCACTAATTATTTGTGTTTATTCTCTTTACTACGCTTATTTGATTTCATTTGAACTTAGATGCAGCGATAGGGGATGTAATTTGGCATTTTCCTCTAATGTGCTGAACAGATGAGGATTAGGGCTCTGTGGCTATGAGAAAATGAGTCCTCATAATCATTTGTTCAAACAGAAATCACGGAGACTTTTTGACGACTGTCATACCCCCTTTGATTTGCTATTCATCAGTGCTTTTCTGAGTGTTTCACAGAAACCTTTGCCAAAATGAAAATATTGCCAAGAGAGGTGAAAACATGGAGCAGCCCAGGAATACCTGGGAAAACGTTTGGACTGACCTGCACCACAGCTGTTTTCTTCTGATGGTCTGACAGTGATCCAGGCAGGAAAAAACCAATATTTTGGGTGTTAGCTCATCAGTCACTCAAAACAGCTAGTGTACTATAAATAGAAGGAAAAATGTCAAGTAAAAGCAATATGCAATATGTCCAAAACCCAGGGTTTTAGATTGTTTTGACCTGAAAAAATCAAAAGTACAAAAGAAAACCCGTGATCTGTGGGCAGTTCACAGTTCTCCCCTGGCTGGGGCATGGAGGGTGACGGTCGCCTGCCCAGGCTGGGAGCAGGGTTGGTGCATGGTCAGGTTCTTGTAGGTCTTGGTCTGAGGTATCTCCCTGGCTTCGTTCAAACTGATGCTTCTGCTGTGAGTGGAATAGCCTAGGGCTGGAGCTGTGCTGACAGAAATGAAAAGCTTTCATAAAATTATGTCATGCGCTGAATGTGCCAGCTTGTCGTGTAATAATAGCTAAAACTTTCTGTAATTAAAACAAGTAGCTAGCTATGGTGTCTGACTATGATCAAAGCTCTTTTGTCTGCTTGGACAGTTGGCACGTGAAAGGTTTTGGCTTACATGGAAAATACTGTTGCGGTTTTTCTCTTGGTTTGAAATGGCAAGAAACATACCATCTCGGATTATCCCTAAACTGAAAGAAAACAGTAACGGGAAACTGAGAAGCAGAATGTGCATGACGTAAAATGTCTACGATTTCTGGCAGAAGCAGCCCCCGTGCCCAACCATCATGCCTTCAGAGCGGCTGACCCGCTGCTGCAATGCAAATGGTTGAATCACGCCATTTTACATTGCTGCGGAGATGGGAATAAAGCTCTTCAGAACATTCCCAAATGTCCTGCATTGCCTTTTTAAAATAAGAATTGCTTTCGCATAACAAATATTTGTCTGAATTGTGACCAACCAGTCGTCTCCCCATTAGATTTTTTTCTCATTATTTGGATTGTGATTGTTTTGAGACATTTTATGGAAAAAAGCCACCTTTCTGCTCACAAGAGAAACCTACATTATTTTCCCATATTCATGTCTGGTTTTCCTATTACAAAATAAAGGGCTTGGTGAGTAAATATAAACTGCTTCTGTTCTCAAATTCCTCTTCATCTCAAAAAAACCCCGAACTAATCCAGTATTCTGTTGGCATCTCTGGAAACATCTACTTCTGCTTAGAAGTCTCTGGGAGGATAAATATGAAGCAAGTTTTGAAATAAAATAGATGGGAACTGATTGGCTGAGGAGCATCAGCCAATAATATAACCTTTAAAATATTAGGTTAGGCAAAAAAAAAAAATCATCTGAGGGAAGTGGCCAGCAGTGTATGGCTGAGCATTGGGATTTTTTCATCCCTTCTCCTGAAGTTCTGAGGCATATTGTGGGAAGATTTGCTTCTTCCACATCATGTGTGCAATCATGCCTTTTTTGTGTTTCCTGTAATTTCAAGTTATATCCTGTGAACTTGGTGGGCACAGGCTGAATATTGCCCCAAACTGAGCTATGTTTGGTGTGGGTCATCTTCTGTTCTTGGGCACGGCTGACAAAATGGGTTCTACCTTCAAGTGTCACTCTGCATGCAAGAGTGCCTACCCTCTGTCGCTTCTGACCAGAGATTTTTCTACCTTTGCAGCTTGTCAGAGACAACAGGCAATCTTTTTTCCTCCTGATTTGGATATCTGGCTAATGAACTGATCATCTTGGGCCACCTCTGTGTCAGAGGGCAGAACTTCACTGTGAATGGTCTGAGTCCACCTCTTCAGCCTGTGTGGTCCTTGAAGCAACTCCAACTCCATGGCTGGCGCTTTTGGACCCGGAGCAGATTGCAGAGCATGCAGGACCCACTCACCCCTGGAGGTTTAGCAACATCTACTGGCAAATCCTGCTGATGTCTGTGAGGATCTCCAGTGGTTTGCATCTTGGTGATGCCCCTTTTTAGACTGCACCTTCTCCGCTTGTCATCTTGGTTCCATATAGTACTGTCTATAGAGCAACCCATTGGTTGCGTGACAATTGGTTGCATGCAAGACAACCTCTTGGGCGCGTGACAATTGCTTTTCTGGTGTATGAGCAGATGCTTCCCAAGCATGGAGACAGCCATCCAGGATGCTAGTAAGATGTGCCCACATGGGCATTTCAGTAGCACAAGATCTTTGGTCACTACAGAAACAAACCTTCATCTCTAACTTGACAAACCACAGCACCGTGCAGGCTGCAGGCAAAGGTGTCATTAACATATCCAGGGACATGGCCTCCAGGTGACGACAGACAGCATTACCAGCGTGTGCAATAGCAACAAGCAATGTGCTGTGACATTCCCCCATCCCTGGCAGGAAGCTGCTGACCTACGGAGCTTTCCTATTAGATTAATTTATACACAGCTCACCTTCAGCAAGTGCTTTTAATTGACACCCTGACTGATCTGCCTCCCAGGGAAGATGAGCGCTGGCATCTCGTAGACTGGTTTCTTGGACTGGAGATATTTGGAAAGAAACACGTTTACTGCAGATGGCAGCGCAGGAAAGTCCAGCCTGCCGTCCTCTAAAAGGAAGGTGTCAAAGGCTGTGGCTGGAGCTGTTTCTGCTTCTGTACTTGGTCTGATTGCCTGAAAGTGGCCACCTTGGTCCTGTGACTGGGATTTCCACTGCCTGTTTCAAAGAGCTCTGTGGAATGCCGCCTCCCTTTGCTGCTGTCCCTGTGCAGATCTCTGTATCCAAGCTTGTCTGCAGCTGCTTATGGCATTCGCACAAGGCAGCTCTCACCATTAGGACATGCCTGCTCCTCTCTGCAAAGGAACTTTTCACTGCCAGCAGAAAGGGACAAGAAACATTTACCTGGCACAAAACATTTGACTTTCAGTTGGTGATCTTACATGTTACAGGTGAAAGACTTGAGTATCTGCTGCAGCTCAGTTAGGGTCTGTATGCAGCCTCGAATAGATGGAGCATTGATGTCTTTACATCCCTCCAACTGAGATCTCACAAATGGTGATGGTTGTTATCCTTCTGTCTCTGGTACAGACAGGAGGGAAGGGTCCCTCACCAAAATCCCCATCATGCTGGTGGTGTTTGTCTACTCATTGTGCTAATGGGCATGTCGACTATACACATACCTCCAACCTTGCCTACCATAACCAGCCTCTCTTTTTGCATACGCAGACTTCTGTTGAGTTCTCTTGAGTCCTCAGGGATTCATTCCACTCAATGAAAACACAAAAGATTTGTGTTACTACTACTGTAGTTTGAAGTGTTTCTCAATATTGTATCATCTCACATCAGGATATGGTTAAGTAAAAGATGGAAGCTGTATTTTGAGCTGGACTGTAATTTGCATGGTTGCACAAGGTACAGGAATCCACTGTGCAGCTTAGCACCTTCTCAAGCTGAGAAACTCTAAAGCAGAAAGGTTCCCTGAAAACCAAAAGCTTAAAAAATGCTGCTATTTTGCACCATTTAAATTCTTAGGTGATGTGAGCGTAGTGCGGTTAGGGTGACGCAGTTCTAGTGGGCAGGACTAGGAAAATGGTATCTTCTGTGATGGTAACTGAATTTTTTCTGATATTGCTTTCTATATTGATTGATGCTTACCTTTCTTCCTGGAATGCAGCATATATATTTTTTTTTTCATTCACGCTTGTGTGTATGTATACATGCAGACATAGACAAGTACATATGCATGTGTTTGTTACATGTACACACACACATGGCCTGGGGGACCTGCCTATGTCTGCAGAAATTCAATTTGAAATCTCAACTCTGCTTACATTAATTTTAACTTTCAATGCTGATTAATGGATGTTTCACACCAGAAGAATGATCTCAGCTCCAGCTCAAGGCATCCAGGACCATCAGCACTGTCCTCTGAGCACTTGGCTTTTCATGTGTCTCTTCTGCTTGGAAAAAAAGAACCGAAAATCTCAAAGCTGAGAGAAATAAAGGTATCAGATCCTACTGCAGAGGGGGGCAAACAGCACCCCCAAAATGAAAAAACTTTGTCTACAACCAGAAGACTGCGTGGAGGCAGGTGAGCCACAGCTACATGCCGTTTCTTGAAAGACACCGGTCCAAACCCCCAAGGACTCAAGAAGCAGTAAGTACTCCCGGAAAGGGAAAGGCATTCAGGTATTTATTGGTTTTCAGAAATGTTTTTATTATTTGTTGGACTTTATGAGCATAAAGCAAAGGTGACTTTAAGAAGTTCCTCTGCAAAACCTTCATGTACGTTGATCCGTCACACAAGAGTTCCTAGGAGGGTGAAACTGGAAGAGTCCAGAGGTTTGAAAGCACTGTGGCTCAGGTGGAGCTGCTCGTAACATCCACAGCCTAAGCGTTAGATGGACCTGTTATAAAGGACCCTGTAAATAAAGATTTCTAAAATGAGTAACATTACTTTTAAAGAAAACCAGATGTATAACATTAGAAGAATATGCATTTTTAAAAAGCTTAATCTTTAAACCTCAAAAGCATACTCCCATGGGAGTCACTAAAGTGATTGCAATATAAAACCCCCAGATAAAATAATAAAAATGAAGAATTCCTGCAGGGAGGGATCCTGAGGTGCTTTGCAACTGTAAAGTGGTACAGAAAAGACTAATAATTATCAGTTTGCTGTGAACCTTGAAACCCCTGCAGTGAGGAATGGGGTAGGTTTCCCAGATGTACATGAATTACTGCTGGTTTGATATTTCCCTCCTCCTGGGTGTGCATAGTTTGATAATCTTCTACCAGCTTTTCCAGCAAATCCTTCCTCTGCTACATATGTAATTCAGTCTCTCCTGCTCCTCAGCTGAACCTGGTCCTACTTGCCTGCAAAATGACTAAGTCCTGCAGGTGGCTCAGAAGGCATTAGCTATGCTTCAAGGGTTTCTTTTTCAAAACTTTTGATTAAAATATATATAGTTTACCCAGATAAAATGATGGGGCAGTGGCATAAGGACCTGTAACAAACATGTTAGCAAATGCTAGGCAGGTGTTGTGGTCTACGTTACCTCCTTATAGAAGAATCAGAGTGAAGGTGACGGGTCATGTCTTTCTACCTCTGACTTCCACAGCCAGCTGTACTGTGGCATCTCTCCAGCTTCTGGCAAAACATCTCCCACCCAGACAATTGTGAATATGTTTCATGTGGTCAGAAAGTGCTGGAGAGACAGGCCAGAAATTCACCCTGTTATGCTAAACCCAACAAATAAGAAATTATCTGCATATAAATACAGTTTATGCTTTTCCACTTGAAAGGAAATCCCCTTATCAGCTCAGTCTCAGACGAAAACAACCAGGGACACCGTGAGCTGAGCCAAGTGCCCTTGCTGAGAGGAATCAGTGGCCTTCCCTGGCAACCGAATCCATGCCTCTGTGGCCCTTTGGGGAGGCAGTTTTACCATATTGTGTAAAATAAGTTGCCAGACAGAGCTGTTGAAGGGGAAAGTGGAGCGGGGAGATAGCACATGGCTGGTTTGCTCAGTCAGATACTGGGAACTGATGCAAAAGCAGGGAAGGAGATGTGAGGTTGGAACACATTTGTTGGGTCAAATGCCATTTTTTTTTTCCTTTTTAAGTATACTGTAGGCCTGCTGCTACTGAAATCAATGAAAATGTTGCTATTAAATGTCAAGAATATAAGAATCATTGAAAACTTTTCCTCATTGCCTGAATCTTCAAATTGTAGTCCTTCCTCCATTCTCCCTTTCTATGTATTTTCATCTCAAAATGCACTAAGACTGATGATGTCCTTCTTATACAGGTGAACACTACGCAGGTATAGGTGGGATAAAGCACTTTATTTAAAAAAACAAAACAAAATCAAAACACCCCAAAGTTCCCTGCTGCAGTAACACAAGGCTGTCTTAAAAATGAAAAAAGCAACCCAAACCCAAACATAAAGACCTCCAAAACCAGTTTCAAGGATTAAAAGGATGGCATGAAGCCCTGGTTAAACCCAGTGCTCAGAAATTCAGCACGACCACATACAGAAGTAGCTCTCTGTGTGTTCATCAAGAAGCACAGCCACCCCTTTAAATCATCCTAGGTCACCTCCAGGAAAGACACATTTTTCCATGTTTTCTGATGGCAAGAAAGGTGGTTTTCACCCCGGAAGATCAATGATGTGGCTGATACAGATAGAATTCAGCAACACCCACCAGTGGTCTCTATGCATGTCTCATACAGGGCTTGAAATGTAAATTTTGTCTGCAGCCAGCGTGGTCTGACAGACTCAGTATAAGATCAGAAAGTGGGAGCTGCTCTCCTGGAGCTGTCCTGCACCACTAAGCCACCTCCTTCTCGCCAAGGCTGTGCTCTCTGAGGGCTGAGCAAGTGCAGGCAAAGAACAAGACTTACGCAGATTCCCACTGGCCCCATCAGGATGGTTTTTAAAAGCCACCATGGTGAGTTGCTCTGCCCCTCTGGGGTGACTCCCATGCTTCAGAGCGATGCCAAGGACCCTGCGCTGGGAGCCCAGCCCTGCACCGAGAGCTGCTGAGCAGGGAAAGAGCAGCAACTAAACAGGACTGGAAGGAAAAATGCGCTGATAGCATGTTCAAATTTCCCTTGAGCTGCTGCCTACAGTTGAGCTATAAGCAGCATCAATCGAGCACAAACGTGCCTTTCCCAAGCAAGGGGAGCTGGGTGCCAGCTCCCCATGGGACTCCAGTGGGAGCCACGGCCCAGCAGCATCACCCGCCCTGAGCACTGACCCGCCTCCAGGTAAGAACAAGGCTCGCACGGCATTTTCACCATCCCTGGTGCCTGCCAAATCCTCTGGGCTGGCAGAGCATCGCTCTCCCACCCCAATCCTTCCCCAACGACCGGAATTAATTTCCCCCAGTTGCAGGGGGGAAGCGTCCGACTGCATGAGCCCGAAGAAACAATTTTTATATCTGGTTTCTGCTGAAACAGAATTGTTTTCCTGATGGCATGAGGTCGGTGAAAGTTCTCCAGCTGTGTCGCAGAGGTTTTTTTCCACAAAAGTGGGGGTGTTAACCGTGGTGGTATGGCACAGCTCCAGCTCAGCGCCCACTGCTCGGCATTCCCCCTGCTCCGGCAGCCGGGCAGAGCATCCCGCACTGTTTGAACAGCTGCCCTTCCATTTGGGAGGGGGCTGCCCTTCAGTCCTGGGAGAAGAGCTCATCTTCGGGATAGTTTGCATAACAATTAGCATTTGTCAGCTGAGATACGCCTGGTGAAAGAACACTGTTTATATTTTTGGGGCTGGAATATTTCTTGAACCACAAAAGCTAAGCTGAGGTGGGGACCAAGCCTGAAGGTGGGCTGATTTCATACGGCAGGTTGAGGAGTTGCTTTTGCATTCAGCTCAGAGGTAGACAAGCAGAGCTGCCGTGCAAGGGGGGATTCTTTAGCTCATAGAGATTTAATTCAGTTGTTCCAATGAAATAAATACATCCGCCTTAAACAATTGAAAGAGGTATTTACTGCCTGTGGTTTAACAACTGTATTAAGTCAAAGGGACCAGTCGACTAGAGCCTTATAATTCTTTTCTAAAGAGAGGATGAGAGAAAAGAATGAGACAACAATGCAGTATTTATAATAAAGATGAAATGAGTGGAACTCAGTGGCGCCAGCAGCCCCGGAGCTCCTGCTGCTTGGGTTAATGCATTTTGCATTAGCACGTCTGGATATCTGGCACTGGAAGGTCCCGAAAATGCTTTTACAAAATAGTGGCATTCTTACGGCAGCAGCATTTCTTCCAAGCACCACCGCTGACTGGTGCAGCTGGGCTGGGCAGCCCCTGCAGCTGGGTGAATCACCAGGAAGGTTTCAGGTGACTTGAGACCTATTTTCCACTTGCCTTCTCACAGCCGGGCTGCTTTTTGCTCTGCTCACCTCTGCATGTTGACAAGTGATTGCACCAAAAGGGCTGATACTCTCACAAGGCACCTGCTCAAGTAGGGGGGGGGGTATGGGGCAGGGGGGGGGGGGGGCTGGGGGATTGGCCCACAAAAGCAGCATCCCTGCCTTCTCAGGTTGTACTGGGGGGCTACTGGGCAGCTAGACATCATGGTGAGCACGCAAACACAAAATTACAGCTGTAAGTAGTTTTGCTTTGCATTGGTTAAGTGAATAACATCTCCGTTACAAGAACCCCTAGATCTGTATCCTATACTACTCCGTTACTCCAACAGTTAATCTTATATTTGCTTCGGAAGCAATACAAAATCCTCAAAGGAATTAATAGCCAGCAACTGCATGTCACTAGAACAATTTATTCTTCATTCTTTCCCCCAACAGACTGGACAGATACATGTCTCTCATTTCTTCCTGAAACCTGGATTTGAAAAACTTTGGGTTGCTGCATCTTCCCCTAACCTGGCAGAAGGGCAACATTAGCAGTAATGAGCAAAGCACAGCAGCACCCCAGGACAAACTCAGGGACAGGTGGAAAGACCACCTGGGTGTAGTGTCATCACAAGCAGATGGCAAGTGGTACCTCCTTTTTAATAACTATGATGATAGAAAGGGGAAATTCAACACCTCAGGGTTTTCTTTTGGTTTTGATATATACAAAAATTTCTTGTCCTAAGAAATAAGTATACCAGAAACTATTTCAATAATTCTTAAAATATGGATCTTGGATTTTTGTTATTCCTTCTGCCTAAGCTTCTCTCACACAAGGTTATCTCTGCACAGAAGCAGCACATTGGCCTGGTGCTAGAGGCTGCCAAAAAGTGTGGGAACAAGTCAATGAGGAGCGAGACGGGGAAAACAAAATAAATTTATGAAGCAGTTTTCCTGATGCTCGAGTACAGCTAAGAACAGGAGTTCTTCCTTCCAAAAATAAAGTTAATCTCAGCCGCTGACCCCCAAGTGCTAGAGCAGCGGGACTGGGGTAGCAGCTACAAGCTCTGGCACCCCAATCCCAGCCCGTACTGAACCTCATTTTCATGGGCACATTACTTTTGGCTTGATTTTTCAGCAAACTCTTTTGTTCTCAGTAGGACATGTTGGCACTTCACTCTACAAAATCTACTCTTAGTATCTTGATTTCATATATGGAAAATACTTATTAGCCCCATAGGATGTGGGCAGGGTTGTTTAGTTATCATAGCACAGTGCCTAGAAGCCATTCAGTGGTGGTAAGCCCAAGCCAAGCTGTTTTTCTCTCCTCACCCGCTCACACACTGAAGGAGAATGAGCATGTTGACTTCACCCAAACTGGAAGGTGAAAAGACATCAACACCTGCCTATCTTTTAAGACAACCCTGATGAGACGTGTCTTGCAATGAGTTCCTTAAACAAAGACAGGCAGAAACCTTCTGAGAGAATGACAGCACCACGACAGAAGCCTGGAGATGATAAATTAGTGAAAGTGTCTTCAAATACCACAGGTGGCAATAGCTCAACACCTGGGATATCAAGCAAAAGGGTAAGTGTCCAAAGCGGGCAGAGATCCCAGGTTGTGACACCCCACATTTAGGCTGTTGAGGCTGGTCAGGATACAGCTTGGATCTGGAGGTGAGGTCTGGACTGAGGTTTTGACTTTACTTGCTGCTAGTCAGAAACGTTCCCCAAGGCAAATGTAACTGAGTAACCTCCTGGTCAGGTTTCCAGTTCGTCTTTGAGTCTTGATTGGTGTCTGGCAGGAATGTGAAGTATTTAGCAGCAGGGAGTGTCCTGCTTCCAGGAGGATGTGCCACTGGCCTCGCTCCACGGGTTCCCTGGGGACGGGCTGAGCTTTAACTAAAAGCTGCTCTAAATCCTGCAGACTATTTTAGAGGAAGTTTGGACACCCTGGGACTGCAGGAGGTGCACATCAGGGCAAAGTTCTCCACTTCTTCATACAGAAAAGCCAAAATGTTGGCTCTGAAATTGATGCTAAAGAAAGCAGCTCTCGGAGCCTGTTCTGGGGTCTCAGGAAGCAGGACAGCCCCTCGTGTTCCTGCCGTAACACAGCCTCGGCACAGCTTTCTAGTGGGATGCATTTCAATGGTGTTTTCCAGCATCAGTGCTTTTTTGCCATCTCCCCATCTCCTGCATTACTACTTCTTTGCCTTCTTTCTAGTGCAACCACTGCCTCAGAGAGTCTGAGCTGGGATGGAGAAATGGCCATGGAGGCACACGGTCTGTGACAGGTTATTCTGATTGATGCCACTTGGTGCTGTCACACAGGGCTTTGAAAACAACGCGTCCCAGTGCAGCCACATTTATTTTGCTGACTGCTGTTCTCTGAAGCCTGGAACAGCTTAAGGCTTGGTACGTAGCCTCCTCCCCTTGGGACAGCGTATCCTGATATTGCTAAAAGGCCTTTTGACAACATGCATTATTATCCTTCCTGTGGGGGATGCTGGCGGCAAATGGTCAGTCACTGGTCCAGGCTGAGTAGATGTGGCAACAGGCTGTGCTGCGGAAGTTTTAGTTTCCCACCTTTGCTGTTCATGGTTACTGGGTGAGCTGGGGGCAGCTGGTTTCCCTTCCAGGCCGTACCAGGAGCAGCAACAACAGATCTGGGAGTGAAAGGTCTTGAGTGTCACTTGCTGTCCCCTCAGCTTGAAGAACAGTAACTCATTCCTTCAGTAAAAAAACAATCCCAAATAGCCCCTTATGATTAAATTGGCCTCGAGATGGGACAGCAGGAAACCCAGTGGTGTGATGGATCTGTCACTGTCCCCAGAAGTGACCCATGTGGATCCCACCAGGGAATGGACATTGTGCAGGAAGGGAAATCTCTGACATGCAGCTCTCCCTGGAGGTTAGAGAATCGCCCAAGGAAGCGTTTTGAAGAAAGCCTGGAAGAGCAGGAGCAGTGGGAATGCTGCATGGGTGGGATGCTGGGGATGGGGCACAGGGAGTGAAAGGGAAAGGTGCAAGATGGCCTCGTGCAGATGTGTGCTCCTACAAAGGAGACCCAAAACGGGGCTCCTGCCTCCCCCTACTTGCTGCACAACACGACTGTAAGCAGCTGTACCCCAGGAGCAGGGCGCTGCCGTGCTCTCAGGGTGTTCCCAGCCAAGCGGCCACTTTGTGAAGCTTTGGCAAGCCAGCAGATCCTGTGTCCTGAATCCTGAGTGGGGAGGCAGGGACTCTGTCCTTCAGAGTGCACTGTACATGATGTGAACCGACCATCAGAGGACACACACGGTTGTGGGTAGGTGTCGGCTGCGAGGGCAGCCCCAACTTGGGGTTTCCCTGCTTTGGGATAGGTCACTGTGTTGCCTGATTTGTCTCTTTTTATGTTTTTGCACGTATTTTCATCACTATGTGCTTTGCTAATGCAGTCACGTGTAAAAAACAGGCAGGATATACTACATAAAAACAGGAAAGATCTTTAATCTTAGGGTCATGAGAATGGCACTTGCTCTAGCAAAGCTACTTGTCCAGTCGCTTTACTTCTAACATACTTTTTTTCAGTACTGACAGAGCTTCAAGCCTCTGGATTTCAGCAGTGTCTCCAGCTATGAAGTTTTAGGTGACTGAGGGGTCAAAGTAGGTCTTAGGGGACTGCAGTGAACCAACAAATGATGCCATCACAGAAGAGCTTGGGATGTGCTCTTTCTCTCTTTCCATCCATTTCTCCTTTTGTCTTGAAATATGTTCAAGAGTCCCTTAATCAAATTGGTGTTTTTTGGTTCATTGCTCAATTTTGTTCAGCTAGTGAATATTAATTCCCCTATTGGGTGAAATAATTGGAATAATGCAAATAGATCCAAATAACAGCTGCAAACTAAATGATGCTTTAAGCACTTTATAATAAACAGAGCAAAATAAAATGAATACATTCATTTTAACACCTGAATTCATTGTATAAGCAGAATTAAGAGGCTGAAGACCAGAAGGAATGTTAAAAGTCACAATGATTCTAAATCTTGGGTCATGCAATTTGAACTTTGCTATTGGAAAACCGTTGCACACGTATGCTGTGCTTTAAAAATGACACTGATGACCCCGCAAGAACACTCAATGGATCAACTTCCCAAAATTGCATGGTAAAGTCTGTGATCAAAATATATCACTTCAGGGAGTGACTACAAGGCACAGACATCACTTACGGAAGTCTCCAAACCTCTTTAATGGTGCCTAGCCTTTACAAGTGCTTTTACTTCTAATTTACAGGATAGGATCACCCTTGCACAGGGTTGCTTACCCCACTTTGTCCGAGGACCAAGCCAGCTTGCATTTGACATGAACAGGGAATGGGTACGGGAGAGGAATAACATCTACACCCTGCTCTGCTGCCTGCTAACTGCCCGCTCTCACCAAACTCCAAGAATGCCACTTTGCAGTGTCAGACCACATGGAGCTTTTCTAAAGTTGCATTGCAGGTGAGGAGCAGAAACCCCTTGCTTCAGACTGCTGCATTATCAGAAAACTTCTAGAGTTTCTCAGGCATTCACCGCAGTCCCACAATCTGTCTGACCAAGGAAGAATGCCTCGCAAAGAGATCGGGTTTTATCCAGCGCCAGGTATGCTGATAACCCTCCTGAATCAGTCGCCAATCTCTGCCTGGTAAAAGCACTGCCCGTGGTATTTTTACGGAAGCTATTTTTAAACGACAGTGTGATATTTTGTTTTCTTTCACTCGTTTGTCAACTGGCTGTGCCACGCATCTGCTCTGACAAGAAACTTCCAGTTATTTTTCTCCAGCCCATTCCAGCTGGGATGGAGGCAGGGCTGGAGAAAGCACTGGCTGCAGGCAGGGTGAGCCCAGCAGGGAGCAGTGACCCTGCGAACCTCTGCCTGTCGGGGTCCCCCGTGTCAGGCTGTGGGAAAAGCCTTCCAAGTTTCTGCTGATTCTGGTGTTGATGCCGCTTTGGGCTGGTTTTCGCAATTCGGGTTGTGCTATGTTTAGTTGGGCTGCTGCTTGCATGAATGTTTGGATTTTGCTGGTTTCGTTTTTTTTTTTTCACCTGAATTGCATTAGATTTTCAAGGAATTACATTTTGAGATCTAGGTTCTGAACAGTCTCAAAGCATGAGCATCTAAAAATTGAAAATTAAACCCTGAAATGTCCAAAAGGTGTCATGTGTGGACAATTCACGTTTCATCTCATCAGTTTTCCCAAATGGAGATGTAACTGATTCCACCCCTTGATTCAAGTGCCTGGAAATTGTTGCATGTTCCATAATGGGCTTTACATTTTGTTTCTCTCAATAATGCATTACAGAGTGACACTGGTCACTTTCCATCCCCTGGGGGTTTCTTCTGGAGAAAGGGTATATAAAATGCCTGCTGGAATTTTGCTGATTCCCAAGCCCTCCACCCATAAGCACTGTTGGATCACAGTTGTCCCACAGTTTTATATCAGGATTGTCTAGCCCATCAAATCCAGACACAAATGGCTCACAGCAGATAAAACCCTACTGAGAAATATGGATTGTCTATGTGTGCGCAGTTATTGGATATAAAACATGCCTAATTAAATCCTGGGAAATTGCATCCTCTGGTTTTAAGTCCTCTGTCTGTACATGGGCCCAAGATTTCTGGTTTTACGCCTCTGAGTAATGTCAGGATTCATTCCAACACCTTCTCTTAGATATAGTATGTACAATACTGCCTCCCTGCAGGGCTAATCCCACAGACTACAAAATCACTGCTCAGGTAGCTCGGATACCTTTCCATCTCAGAAATGGTGCCAGACCCCGTCTCAGGCGAGGTGCCTGTCTCGGGGGTCAGTCCTAGGAGCAGAACTAGATCTTTACCAAAATTTTCTGCCCTGATCCAGCAGGTCCAGCAGCTGGAACAAGAGGGGGAATTGCATCCCTGCTTAGCCTGAGCTCTGCCAATTCCCACCAGTTATCGAGGCTGTTCTTTTAATCACAGAATCCAGTAGAACTGGATTGAAACCAACACACTTACTTTCCCATCAAGAATCTGACAGATATTCTAAAATCTCTTAAATTTTCTAGTTTCTAACCCAAAAGCCATTGGGAAGAACAGCTATAGTTTGATGGGGTAGATTTCAAAGACCCTAATAATTTCTTCTGCCTTTGGTTAAGATCCCTGAGGAAATAATAACAGAAGCAGTAAAAATACGTCCTTTATTCATCGTGGCTTTACGTCAGGAGATTACTGCTCTAATCATTAACTAGCCTGCTGCATTATCTATGAAAATTGCTCTGTAATATTTATGAAATGTGACCTTTGTTGATTCAATGTTACAAAGTGTTGGATTCATTCTGTTTGCAAGTGGAACAGATTTCCAAATCACTCTGCAATTAGTACAGTTTGATCTAACCAGCCTATCTCTGCATGGGGTAGCCTTCCACTGAAGCAGCAGGATCGCTGTCAGAAATGAAATGTATTTTCCATACCGCTGAAAGTAAGGCTGTAACACCTGCTTGCACTACATCATCTTTGGCAAAGGTAATTGCTGAATGAATATTCCCAGTAAGGGAAAACAGTAACCAGACTTAGAAAGCTTTTTTAATGAGAAATATTTCAATTAAAAAAAAAAGTACACGGCCAAAAATGTTTGCTATTTGTAATATTGTAAGGGGAAAGCAAAAGGCAATGGAACGATCTCAGGCCGAAATGGGCACTATTAGCCACTCTGCAATAGATACAGGTACAGCAAGTGACAACAGGAGGATTCATGAGCCCAGTGGAGTCGAGATGCTCTGGTGCACAATTCTCTATGTCACTCCCAAGGCCACCATCAGGAGGGGATGGTAAGTCCCTCCCCACCTAAAAACCACATCTCTGTGATCAACCTCATGCTACCATGAATTTCCAGTTCTCACAGCCATATAGGACGAGCTGTACCACTTCAGTGTATGTGGTATTTTGGAGGAGCAAAGTTTCATTGGAGCGACAAATGTGCCGGACGAGCATCACGCAGTGAAGCCATGTGGCACCACTCAGTGGCAGATCACTAGGACTGTGTAGTATCCCTAGAATTAATATCACATTTTTCCATTCCCTGAGCTCTACATGGTCAGTGTCAGCACTCCATTTTCATCACAGGGTAACTGACACTCAATCCAGCTGGGACTGCCTCACGTGACACACCACATCGTGACACACCACGTCGTGACACACCACGTCGTGAGCAAACTGAGCAGCTTCTTGCCCCTGTGTTTGATCCCTGAGCTTGTTCACTAGTGATGGACAAAATTAGCATTTGGTTTGATGAGCCAGGTTAAGCCCTGATGAAACCCCTGCATACACTCGTAAAAGATCCCAGCTTGGCCCCGTGTATATCTGGTTTTTTTCCCTCTAGCATGACATCCAACTGTGTTTTCCTTTGCAGGAAACAAACATCCTCTTGGATCAAGCAGGGACTGGAAAGCCACAGAGACACCACCCGCACGTTCTGCTCCCTGCGTGGGATGGAGAGGGAGGCTGGGGCCGAGCTGGGACTGGGCAGGCAGCAGGTCCTCATTCAGGACAAACTGGTGCAGCCACCCCACAGGCAGAACGGCTCTGCCAGGCCAAGGGTACTTCTCAGGAGGAAGGTATTCAGGTCCTCACCATGGTCCTGCCTTTCAAACTGCTATTTTAGCACTTTTTTCCCCCACATATGAAATGGAAACCGTACTAACCTACAGGACACGAGCAGTCTGATGTAATGGCAGCAGCACAGGCAGCAGAGAGAAAGTCCTGCCCATGCTCCGCTGCCAGAATCAGTCTTCCATGGTTTATGATTTTGTCCCCAAATTCAAAGCTGCTTGCAAGCCTGGCCAACAGTGCCTGATGAACCTCTCCTTTCCCTGTGACCTTGACGATGTGCTCGCAAACAAAGGAGCTGCTAAGGAAACGAATGCGGGCTGTGCCTGTGAATGACAAGGGTTTCTTGGCATCTGGCCGAAAATTGTGGCACTTTTTCCCAGAACTCGCCAGAATTGGGGAATCCTCCTTCCTCCATGTCACACACATGGGAAAGGTAAAAATACAGACGTTTGAGCAATTAAAGAGCAAAAGAGAAACTAAAGACATGTACAGGCTTTTGTGTTATGGGAATTGGGGAAAAAAGAGGCTCCATAAGCACTGTTACCATGAGCTGCAGCATTGCCTGCTAGCAGCGGTGGGGAGAGGGACCCTGTGACAGGCTCCACTCGCCACCAGCCCACCCCACCCTGCAGGTGTGTTTCTTTGGATGCCTTTTCCATTCCCCAAAATGTGGAAGGGATTATCTCACGTGCTGTGAACCAACTGGCAAGGAGGAGAATATTTGCAAGCAAACATGTGAAACCAGGAGGAAGAGGAAAGAGCAGGTGCTCTGGTGGGATGAGCTCAGCCCCTCCAGGTGTCCCAGGAACACAAACGCGCCCTGCCAGCCATGGCGAAAGCAGTGGGATGGGCAGTGACTGCTGCACTCAGAAGCAGGGCAGCAACAGCACGGGCATAGCTGCCCTCCAGCTTCTTGCTGAGGGTCAGTTACACACATTTATTGCAGTTGCAAGTGCCTGCACTGGTGCAGACTGGGTGAAGTCTTTGGAGGTCTGGTTATCCCACAGCTCTGAGGCAGGCACAGATCCATGGAAAAAGGAAGGCTGAAAGAGAAGAAGTGGTCTGGGCAAAAACATGTCTAGAAATCCCCTGGCTCTTGCTGGAAAGCCCTCCTCTCTCTAAAGGGCACTGCAGTGCTTGCTG